>NC_091858.1:25014700-25317730 GCF_037783145.1 Equus przewalskii | reverse complement strand
AATTGTGATCCATTTTTACTGAAGCGTAGTTATGATTTCGTAGGGGCAGCTGGCTAGATAATAAATGCTGGCTCCTGCGAGATTTTCTCCCCATTTCTTTTCTCATTTTGTGCCATCATTTCCAAAAAGGGCCCGCCGATTGTATTTCTTCATCTGAGGTCCCTGACGTGGACGGACACACGGCGGAGCCTTCTGCAGCATATAGGGCAAACCGCTTGGCTGAGCTGTCAAGTCCGTGCAAGGGTAATCAGCAGATTTATTTGAGGAAATGTATTTATGGGACTAAATGGCTGTTCTAAATGGGGCCATTATCTGGCCTTTTCGCTGTTGCTATAAATGTCCCTCCAGAACGTGGATACCCACAATAAGTCCATCACGCTTCCCGGACACGACTTCAAGACAATATTTATGCTAGTTCCAGTCAATGCACATGCATGTGTGGGGGTCATTTCAGTAGTGTTTCTCGAATACTTAGGCACAAACTCAATGCCAGAGGCTTTATTAAACATTTCCAGGGCAATCAAAGGCAGAAAGAGGAGGAAAAGCAGAGATTTGCTGAATAGTCAAAGGAGAGTAGGGGTTGAAATGCAATCCTAAATTATTCACAACCTGGTATAAGCCCAGGAGAAATCATAACTATACATCCTGGCGTCACTTCAAAGGACACCATCTTTCTTCTGGAGCCGGGAGTGCCCGCTCCATCGAGTTCAGTGAGAAAAAGCCCAGCTGATTGGGGAACTTCCAGGAGGCCATCTGCAAGGAACAGGAGGCTGAAACTTCCCAGGCTAAACCCCTCTGAAGGCGTTGGATAGCCACACCTCCATCAACAGAGATACTCTTGGTTTCCATGGTTCTGGACCCCACTCTGCGAATACACTCTGAGACATAGATGCTTTGAGATTTCTTAGAGAATGTCTGTGCCAAACCCCAAAATACCCTTTCCATATGTTCTTGTTTTGCTTCCCCACCTCTAAAGCTTGTACAACAGAAATGGGAAGAGATTCTTAAAGAACAGACCAGTTTTTATTTATTTAAAAAGCTAACTGTTTATATATAGGGATAAGCATGTGTATAAAAAAATACAGAAATGTAGCAAAGATCCATGTAGTCAGATGCCTCCAACACTGACCTATCTATATTCAATGAGAAGGGGAGATTGCTATTTAAGAAATTAAATTACCGTAAAATTTTCGCATTCTAGGAAAAAAAGCATTACTCGAAGTAGGTGGCACATATGCTTAAGAAAACATGTATGAGCCTTTTGATCGGGATAGATGAGGCCCCTGTCTAGTCTATGTGAGTCAGGATTAGGCAAGGGAGGGCGGCCAGTAAGCAAGAAAATTAAATTGCTCTTCTTAATAAAGTAAGAGGATGTAGGCACAGTCTTCTTGAAGTTCGAGAGGAAAAGTTTTTGCGGGCTTGGAAGATGGAAAGAAGAGCAGATATGGAAGAGAAGGATCTGGAGAAGAAGAGAACGCCCGAGAAAACATGACAGCAGGCGGAGAGAGTGAGAGGGACAGCCAGTAGCAGAGATGGTGAAGGGACTTGAGGGCTGTGATGTTTGATATTTAGTTGACGTCATTGCTTCTTCTGAGCAGCGCTGTAGGAGTCTTCTTGGGCCCTAAACACTCATCAGACTCCGGTGTTATTGGTGCTTTGGCAAATGAAAGAGCACCATGTCTGCGGTGAGCAAAGCAGTATGGGAAGAGGGAGCAGCCTTAGGAAGTGAGCAGATGGACAGGTCACCCAGATTCAGGAAAAGCAGGAATCTGGCAAGAAATGACTGCAGGAATATAAGCCTGTAGGCCCTCCCCCCAAATCTGGGGGAGTCATCAGAAATCTTGGTGAGGCTCTGAACATTCTACCGCCACAGCATGGCCTAGGGCCTCAAGTGAGTTTGGATATTAAAGAAAAAGGGTGATTGCAGAAAGCTGCAGGACTTAGGAGCATCCGGGCAGCTGACATTGGGGTGCGATTATGCACAATTATGTGGATGGATCCAAAGGAAGGAAACCCTTGTGATTCATCATTTCTGGATTTGCTGTTCTGAGTCTGCGCTGGGCACCAAGTCAACTCGCAGCTTGTGATGCATTTTTATTTCTCTGGCTTTTTAAAATGGCTTTCCAGGTTTTTTGTTAGCTACAAAGAAGAGAGCCTCTAGTAGACACAACTCTTTCTTTTTAATTCTTTCAGTTAATGGGGTGCTAGTTTCTTGTGTTCTCTAATTGAAGCCATTTTTCCTCCTTTCACAAGAGCAACACATAATTGCCCCATATATGGAGAAATGCCAAAAGGGAACCAACAATTACATTGTTTTCCAAACGGAAGTAGTTTTCTTGGCTTTTCACACTATGAAAGGAATTTTTTAAAGACATTTTCTTTTCTTTTCTTTTCTTTTTTTTGAGGAAGATTAGCCCTGAGCTAACTGCCGCCAATCCTCCTCTTTTTGCTGAGGAAGGCTGGCCCTGAGCCAACACCTGTGCCTGTCTTCCTCTACTTTATATGTGGGATGCCTACCACAGCATGGCTTGTCAAGTGGTGCCATGTCCGAACCCGGGATCTGAACCGGCAAACCCCGGGCTGCCGAATCAGAACGTGCGCACTTAACTGCTGCGCCACTGGGCCGGCCCCAATATCTTCATTTTAAATCAGACAATACAGAAACCTAAAGAGGAAAATAAAAATACCTAATTTCCTTCCGCACAGCTTTTTTTATTTTACAAAAATTCTACAATAGATAGTGCACAGTTGTGTAATTGGCTCCATTTTTCCATAGCTCTATACTGTGAATATCTTTCCACACCAAAAAATATGGAGCATCATTTTAAACAGTTGTATAATATTCTGTTGGGCAGATTCCCTTAATTTATTTAACCTATCTCTCTCATTTTTTGACATTTCAGAAGCCATAAAGAGACAAATGGCCTTTTACCAACATTTTTCCACACTTATCCAACTGTTTCCTGGGGGAACATTCTAGAAGTGGGAAGTATTCACCAATTCATTAGCACGTGTATTGAGTGCCTGCTGACACACGTCTCTACTGACACTGGGAACACAGCAATGATCAAGATAGACAGGGGGCCGTTCTTCAGAGCTGTTAGTCTGGTAGAGAATTTCATTATTAAGGAATTACAAGTTAATTACAAGGAAGTTCAAGGTATTTTGGTTCAAAGGAAATGCACTTTTAAAAAGGCTCTTGCTACATAGCTAATTGCTCCCTCAGAAACTTTGTGTTCGTGTGTCCTCCCCCAAGCAGGTGTGCAAGTACCTGTGTCCTTACTTCCACAGGCAGCCCCGTGAACCCATGTTCTTTTATATCTCTGCCAATCCCAAAGACCAAAATTGCTTCTCATTGTTGTGCTCATAGCAATTAATTATGTGTATAGGTTTCTGGTTACTTTTCTATTGTCCTGTCCATTTGTAAGAAGACGCTTAGCAACCCTCCCTTCATGTGTATATGGTTTCAAAATGCTAATTGCTTAATTTCCCAAAGGTATGCTTAAATTTTATACCTCGAGCAAACTGTTCAGAAGTTCAAATTGATCCCCTGTATCTTCCTTTGCCCAAACCTCCCTGATTTCACTCTGCCCCATGGCATGCAACCCTCTGTGTCTTTCCATTCATGTAAGGACAGCTCTCAGCCCTACTTTCCCTGAATAATACCCACTACTGCTTGGGAGAGCTCAGAGGAGGCCTTCTCACTAACGCATACCTGTTCTCGACTCTTTCTGCACAAAACGCATCCATGCAGAAAGCTTCGGGTGAGTGGAAAGAGGGGATGAAAAGGGTATAGGACTTAAGTAATGATCCACTCTAGAAGAATCTGGGCATGCTGGTAAATCCCACATTAGGCTTATTTAACCATTCACTGGCCTCGGGCGTGTCAACCATTTCTGGTCTGTAAATCAATCTAAGAAATAAGTGCCATTCATTCATTCACTCAGCTAGTATTTATTGAACCCATCTGTGCAAGCCTCTGTGTCTGAGGATACCGTGTATGTATATAGTTATGTGAAGATCGTAAATTATTATATATTTCAGCCGTTGCAGACTTGGAAAGTCATCTTCCAGTAGGTGGGGTTGGCAGGTCCCAGCAAAAAGTGAAGAGTTCATTGTATGGATCTTCAGGATCTATATGGTGGATCCCTGGCCGGGAAAACCAGCCGTGAATGGCAGGGCACCAGGGGAGTGGGGCTTTCCTCAGTATCAAGGCGGAGACCAGCTCCTGGGTAAGCTGAATTAAGAAGGCGCCCACCGCACGAGGACAGCCCTGGTGCCTGTGAAGTTGCACAGTCCTATGGAGTGAGAATATCACCATGGTAGGATCAGAAATCTGCCTCTGGGAAATCTGATTTTTGCATACTACTGACATTTTTGGTAACATTTCCTTTTTGCTTGTCCTTGTCAATGCCATTTTGAGAATGCGAGTTGGTCTCCTTTGTACTAAGGGACCCCAAGGAAAGGAACTTTTTTTTTTTGAGGAAGACTGGCCCTGAGCTAACATCCACGCCTATCTTCCTCTGGTTTATATGTGGGATGCTGCCACAGCATAGCTTGACAAGCAGTGTGTAGGTCTGCACCCTGGATCCTAACCAGCAAACCCCGGGCCGCTGAAGTGGAATGTGAGAACTTAACTGCTGTGCCACTGTGCGGGCCCTGGAAAGGAACTTTTGTGAGTGCTCACTAGACTATTCTTTTAGGGGAATAGAGGGGCTTGGCTACTGGACACAGTGTGGATTAGCAGAAGAAACAAAGCCATGTGACTGCAGTGGGATTTCATCCTTTTCACATAATAATAGTTTTTTCCTCCTGCTTCTTCCTGCTTCCTCCTCCCCCTCCTTTTTAGATCTCCCCCATTCCCTTTCTAACCCATAGCTCAGTGACAAGCTGAGAAGGCCAGCCCCCCTGAGACCCCATCAAGAAACTACGCAGGACAGGAAGCTTGACCCCTACCCCAGGGGCTGCCCCCAAAGGGAATCATCCTGATAGTGCAGAAGGGGACCTCTGACTATTGTTTTTACCACAGCTCTTCCTGAATTTTTACACTTCAGTGGGAGAATGATAGCATCCTTTGATTTAATTATGGGAGAGCTTTGTTCTTTCAAAGCAAGAAATCTTTAGCGAGATAGGGCCCAGTGAGAAAATATAGAAGCTGTTCTAAGCAGACCAGATAACTGGAACCCTGAGCTACATCTGAAGACCAGTGTCTCAGGGTTTTAATTAATTTCAATATAGTTCCTGTATTATTGTATTTTCCTTGTGTTTCTGTAAATGAATTTTTCACGGATGGTTGGGTTATTCATGCTGACTCTGACAGGAAAGGTTTGGGTCTTTGTCTGCACAGGAACCACACAGCATGCCCGAGCCTGGAGCAAATCTATGCACAGATAAACCTAACCCTGGGCAAGCGGTTTATAATGGCTCTGCTGACAGACGGGCAGCACGCACACTGCCATGCAGACCGGCACTGGGGGAGAGGACGGGGACCGATCAAACCAGGGCTCCAGCTTTGCTGTCAGTGTTGGAAACAAATTGTTGGGATTCAGAAAAAGATTCCATTGTGTGCGAGTTATTGTAGCTTGACAATCCTCATTATTTGTTCATTGACTTTTATTTTTAGACTTTAAAAATGTTTCCATGGTTAACCCCTCCGGGCACGTGTACAGTAGCAATAAAGTTACACAACCAGCAAGCTGACAACAGCCAGCTCCTGAAATTGTTTAAAATCAATCTCACTGTCACTTTCTCTCAGATCGAATCCAGAGTAAATATCCATATTCTCTGCTGTATGTCACTAAAGGTCAGAATACGCATCGGATACAGGAGGCTGGCAGGGTAAGTGCAGTTTGGAACTGAAACTTGGTCTATAGCCCAGCAAAAACGCAGAGCGAAACCCGCCTTGAATGTTTGCTCCTTCGTGTTTGAGGGCTAGCCCTCGGAACCCTCATGGATGGCACCAGAGAGCAATGAAGGCCAGAACCAGGGAGCCAGAGGCCCTGGGTCGAGTCTGCACCTTACTGGCTATGCAAACCAGAGCAAGTCAGCCTCCCAGAGACTCGATTCCTCATCTGAAAAAAAGAGGAATCGATGTGGGAGTCGGGGGAACTCATCATTCATCCAACACATTTTTATTGGCTCCATCTGCATGCTAGAAATTGTGTCAAGCACTGTGGATCCAGTTGTGAACAACAGAGTTAGAGACCCTGACTCCTTGGTCCTGTTGGTGATATAGAGAAGTGAATAGAGTAGTAACAGTGTGATAACTAGGGTAGGACGGGAGAAATTCAGGATGCCCCAGCCCCCACCACCCAGGAGGGGTTCAGGACAGCCTTCCAGGAGCAAGTTTTCTGGGTTGAATCGGGGGTGGCCAGGCGTTGGCAGGGCAAGTGCCCCAGGCACGAGGAGAGCACTGGGGGTGCCAGCCCCGAATCTGCAGTCCAGGTAGGCAGAGGGTGGACCAGCGATTCTTGCTCACCCCAGCGTCAAAACTGACTTTAATGGAGCCATTTCAAGGTGGAGTTGGCACTGCCTCTCCAGAGAAACTGCCTTGCTGTCTTGAACCTTGGACTGGGCCCAAATGGCAATTGTTTCACAAGCGATTGTCTGAGTCGTCAGCCGGAGAATGGGACATCCTGATCACAAGACAGAGGACTGTGAACTTTCTGAAGGTAGATCAACAGCCAGACCAGTGTTCCGCCTCCAACTCCAATTAAAATGGTTTGTAACACCACCTCCCTTCTTTGCCTTTAAAGCCCCTGACTTTTATTCCCTAGCAGGATGCTTTTAGAGTTTCTACCTGAATCTGTGTTCCTGGGAACTGCAATTCCTTGATCCCAAATAAAGCTTTGCTCTTAAACTTGTTTCTGCTTGGTGTTTTTTTTGGTTTTGTTTTGTTTTGTTTTTGGTGAGGAAGATTGGCCCTGAACTAGCAACATCTGTTGCCAATCTTCCTCTATTTTATGTGGGATGTCACCATAGGGTAGCTTGATGAGCAGTGCTAGGTCCATGCCCGGGATCCAAATCTGTGAACCCCTGGCTGCCAAAGTGGAGCTCGTGAAGTTAACCACTACACCACCGAGCTAGCCCCCTGGTTTCCATTTTTGAAGGTTGACCCGGCTTCTCCCAACCCTCCACGCCCTCAGGCTGAAAGGCACTGGGCTTCCCGTCGGAGCCCCAGTGCCCTCGCCCTCCCTGTGGGCCTGTTCTAAGGTCTTCCTGCTTTTAAGTCATGACAGGCCCAGAGCACTGCCCAGGTGAGCAGGGGGGCTGGGCTGGGGCCTGGGCCACAGCCATCAGGGTCTCACAGTGGCCCCCCGTTGGGCTGGGCAGTTAGTGGTGACCTGCCAGAGGAAACCCTAAACATTTGGTGGTTCTATTAGTTGTTTTGGGGTCTGTTATTTGACATAAGTGATTTGGTTTCTCTCTTAGGTCTGGAAGATATTTTGGGACAATTTAGAAGAGCCTGTGCAACCTAAAAAAATACCCGCTGACCTGGGTGGGGAACTGCGTCAGTGGCCCTGAGGCCTTATTTCAACTCCCCACCCCTCCACTCTATTACCCCTACACATTCACAACCCCTCCCTTTCCTCCTTAACTGGCTGAGACCCCTCAGTCCCTGTCAGGGGCTCTCCCTGGCATATGCCAGCGCCCTTTCCCTTCTCTTTCTTTCTTTGAACTGGCCTTGGAACCTCCCACCCTGGTCATATCCTCTTCTCCACCAACAACACTCTGGCATCTGCACAGCTGGACATGGCTAGAGAAACACACCATGCTGTGGTCCCGCTTGAAAGCCCTCTCTGGAGCCTCCAGTGGGCCAGGAGTCCTGCCTCCTGTCCTGTGGGTTCACTCCCCCTCATTTCAAGGGCTGTTTTGCCAAGAGTCCCCCTCTCAGACCCCAAACCCTCTTCTGTGGATCCAATGGAGGCAACCAGAAGAGAAGTCCCATAAGTGCCACCCCACATCCACCCACCTACCCACAAACTTTGTCCTTCCACTCTTACTCTGGGGGACCTATTGGGACCCAAGGCCAGCCTCTCATTTGTATCCTAACTCCACCCTTCTCACTGTTTAGGGATGTCATGCCAACAATAGCCCCTCTCTATCCTGCATCACCAACTTTTCCTTTTTTTTTTTTTGCTTAAGGAAGATTCACCCTGAGCTAACAACTGTTGCCAATCTTCCTCTCTTTTGTGTGTGGGTCTCCACCACAGCATGGCCACCAATGAGCGGTGTAGGTCCGCGCCCAGGAACTGAACCCAGGTCGCTGAAGTGGAGCACACTGAACTTAACCACTAGGCCACGGGGCCTGCCCCAACTTTTCCTTTTCTATTGGACCATTCATTCCCACCAGTATACAAACATTCTTCACATCTTAAAAAAAAAATTAGAAAGCATGTGTTCCTCCCAGCCTCCACCTCAAGGCTCCACTCCCCACCTTTTACAACAAGACTTCTCGGAAGAGTTTCTTCTGGAACCTGGCTCTAAATCCAACCTGTAATCATATTCTGCTGGTTCTACCTTCAAAATACACCCAGAAGATGACATCTCACTACCTACCACTTCAGCTGCCAACACCCAGGTCCAACCCCCCATCAACTCTTGCCTGGATTATTGCAATAGCCTGCTGACTGGTTTCCCCACTTCCATCCTTGCTCCCCTTCAGCAGAGAAAGCCACTCAGCTCAGAGCCTCCAGTGGCTTCCCATCTCCCCTCAGAGTGAAAGCCTCATGTAAGTAAAAAGCCTTACATGACCCTCACAGCACACCCCCCACCACTCTGATCCTATATCCCGACACCTGGCCCATCCCGTGCCTGAGCCCCAGCCAGAATGGCCCCCACCATTGCACTCTTTCCTCACAACACCACATCCGACGCCTTCACCTCCTTCAGATGTCTGCTCCACCATCCCCTCATCAGGGCAGCCTTCTCAACCAGCCTATCTGAGATTGCCTCATTTCCTAATCCTCTTCCCTGCCTAATTTTGCTCCATTGCACATATCACCATCTGCCACACACTGCATTTTCTTTTTTACTTTATTGCCTTTCTCCACCACTAGGATGGAGGCTCTGTGAGGGCAGGAAATTTTTATTTGTTTTTGCACAACTGTCTTCAGTAGGAGACAGTGCAATTGCTCCATGAGTGGCAGATATTATTATTATTATTATTATTATGCTCCCAGGAAGACAACTGGAAGAAGTAGCATTAACTCTAGTTAACCCACTTTACAAATATGAGAATGTAAGAAACGCATAGCAGTAGGCGTATGGCCAGGGTGTGGTAGCTGAGCTCCAAAGGTGCATCTCTGATGAGCTACACCACCTGACATCTGTGCCTCTGTATAGCCCTGTCCTCTTGAATCTGGTTTGACCCCACTAGGTGAGTTCCAAGGCTTGCAGAGTTCAGAAGAAGCCTTGCAATGTCTGCTGCACTCTGTTGCATGGCAGGCTCTTGGGGAAGCCACTGCCAGAAAGAAGTTCTACCAGCCTGAGATTGCAGGGCTGTGAGGAGGCCCGAGCTACCAGGTGGAGAGGCTCTGGGGAGAAAGAGGCCCCCAGCCGGCCCCCAGCTGTTCCATTCCTCCCAGCCCAGGCACAGGACATGTGACTAAAGAAGCCTTCTTGGACGTCCAGTCAAGTGCCTTCAGGTGACCCCAGCCCCAGCCAATATCAGATTTCAACTGTGTGAGAGACTCCAAGGAAGAATCGTCTAGCTGAACCCAGCCAAGCTACTGAACCACAAGAGAGAAAACGAAATTGTTGTTTCAAGCCACTAAGTTTTGGGGCGGTTGGTTACACAGCAATAGATAAGCAGAACAGAGGACATCCTCAAAGCAAGCCCATCTTAGTGCCTGAGAGCATCGGATTGGCTAATGCTGCCCAGCTTAGGTGTGCTCTGCCTAAAGAAACTCCAACACGAGACGTTTTGTTTAAAACAAATAAATTAAGGCCTTATAAAAGCATTGTCTTATTCCAAGTGCAACTTCCAAGACACTTGTAAGCATTCATTGAGAGGGTAATAGCTACTTACCAGAAGCCTACAAGCAGAAAAACAGAAAGAGAAATGTTGGAAATAACTACCTTTTAGAGATAATTCAGTGCCAAGGTAAAGCATCCTAGAATTTGCAGTGTGAGTAAATGAGAAGATTATGTGATGATCAAAATTGAATTCACACACGACATTTCAGGAACAAACACAAATATTAGATGTCATTAAGTATACTTGAACTTCAAAAGTTAAACCTCACACCCGGGTAATCCAAGTCACTCCAACACTTAATCTGCTTTAGGCTCAATGAACCAGCCGAGGATACATAGGGAAGGAAGACATTTCCTCTACCAACCCTAGGTCCTTCCGGCTGGTCTGCTAATTAAATTGACATGAGACAGAATAACAGGAGAAAATTAAACAAAGCTTTATGACATGTATACATGCGAGAGACTCAGGCAAACTGAGCAACCCGCCAAAATGGCGGGGGTTCTCATCTTAAATACCATCTTCAGCTAAAGACAAAGGAGGATGTTGGGGGGGGCGCAGTCAGTTATGGGAGATTACCAGAAAAGCACAGTAAACAAGAGTAAGATTATTATGCAGATTTAAATCCTTGCCTTTGGCATTGATAAGAGTTTCTAGAGATAAGGTCATCCCCTCTTCTTCCTGGTACAGAGAGGGAGACACCTTTACAGATGGAGATTTCCTTTACAATGTAAAAGTTTCTTAACAAAGGGTAACTTCTACTTTTCAGAGTTTCTCTCTTGTCTACAGTTTTCAAAAGTAACCAGCCCAAATTAATCTTCATGCCAAAGAGACATATCTTGGGATGGCCAATTCCAATCCCCTAAAGATACAACCAAGGGAAACCAGAATTGAAAACTGAATTGCCCAGGCTGGTGGTCTACCGAGACCCACTTCACTGGACAGTTGCCAAAGGTCCACTTTCTCTACCACCTCTCAGGAGGAGCTTCTACTGTTTATGCAGGGTTTAATGATTCAGCAGTTCAATAAGAAGATCCCTTAAACCACAAAACAATCCAAACGTGTTGTGAGTAGGATAGAGTTGCATGCTTTAAGATGTTATGAAAGATTACAGAAGACTTAGAAAATATTTACCCTTTTTGTTTTTTAAACCAAAGTTTGTAAGCCAAACCATTTGCCCAATTTTGGATTCCCAGCAGAGCATCAGAATACAATACAACTGTAGAAAAACGAGTAGCATTCAGTTCAGGACTAGAAAAAGGACTATTCACCCCCCAGGGAAGCTTTGTCGGCTTGTGGGTGGGAGAGCACTGAGGGGCCCCCTGGCTGAGCGCAGTTCTGATGAGCACAATGGGAATAAATCTGATGGTTTTAGTATTCTGATAAGAAAGTGGGCTGTAGGGCTGGCCTGTCCTATGGCTGGGAAGAGCAAGATAAAGGATTCTTTGAAGTTTTTATTTAAGGCTTTTGCTCAATAATTCAATAAGAAGATCCATTAACCTATGAAACCATCAGAAAACCGTGTGTCAGGAGTAGAATAAAATTACACAATTGTTACTGAATATTGATATTATTGAATTGAAGATTTGGGGAATATTCGTCTTTTTTGTTATTTGGCATTTTCCCATATCAAAGGAGGGGTGAACAAGCCTTCCAAACGGGCAGGACATGAATGAGAAGAAAATAGAGGCGAGTGAAATTTATGAGAAATTATGGGATTTATGAGAATTTATGGCATTTTCTTCCTTACTAGATTGTTGTTTACATTTCCTTTAAAAATTGATATCCCCTGGCGAATGTGTCTAGGAGAAAAAGAAAAGGTCTTTCTGACAAAGAATTCCTCTACTTTAAAAGTGCTGATTGTGCTTGAATGTTGAGAACCGAAATGTACACTCATCTAGGTAAATGGGTTTCGTTCGGTAGAAAGAACGCTAATTAGGCATCTGGAGCTCTCAGCTCTGCCTTCAACCCCAAGCAAGGTCTGCAGGCAAGATGCTCCTGGTTCCTCAGGAAGGCGGAGCAGGAGGGGAGGGAAGGACTATGGGTTACAAATGCTTTGGGGATTTCACGAAGTGTGAGACCGTTGAGTAGTAAATATTTCAGAAATAAGATAGATACAATAAAAGAACTGTTGGAGGATAAATGGTGGCACTGAGGCCCCTGAAGAGACGGACCTGAAAAGCCCATGGAGAAGAGTTGGAAAGAAAAGTACAGCCAGAGAAAATGAGGGAAAGGGGGGATGGGAACGTGTGGGTTTTCAGCCGCTCTTCCGTTCGCAATGACTCCAATATGATAGGAAAAATGAAACCAAATCCATTCAAAACAAAAATCAGCTAGGAGACCTGAAAAGAACGATATTTCATAGTACATTTCAATTTTTTGTACTGATTTTTGTTTTGATGAATATTTTTAGTACAAGGTTCAGAAGAATGTCTTTATTAATCAAGTATTTCTGTTGGTTTCCCTCCCACCACCAATGATGGAAGAGAAGCCAGCACCAATATCAGAAAACACTTTCAAAGAACTCTGAAAATTGCACAGCCAAGGCCAACTGGTGGCTCTCTAGCCCCTGTAGATGCTGGTGGGGTCGTGTTGGGGTGTGTGTGTGTGTGTGTGTGTGTGTGTGTGTGTGTGTATGGTGGGATGTGCATGGTGTGTTGAGGGTTCTGACACCAACTAAGATTCTGGTCACCAACTGTTCCACTGTGTGTGGGGTGGTGGTTTCCATACCTCCAACTCAACTCTCTGACACCAGCTGCAGGTCCTACGATTCAACTCAATTCTGACACTGTCTACCTGGAGATGGCGTCAGCTCCCACAGGTTAAGAGTTCAGTCCTATAAGACTGTCCCCACACTTCAGATGCCAGTAGCAAGTCCAGGTTGTCACTCGTCATGTCACTGGTTGACAGACTGGTAATAGATTGGAAGTTCCAACAACCGCTTTCTTGGGTTGGATTAATTTGCTAGAGCAGCTTACAGAAATCAGAGAAATGTTTTACTTACCAGATTACCAGTTTATTATGAAAGGATATAACTCAGCAGCAGCTGGACAGAAGAGATATATAGGACAAGGCATGGGGAAAGGGTGCAGAGCTTCCATATTCCCTCTGAGCCCACCACTCCCCCCAAATCTCCATGTGTTCATCAACCCAGAAACTCTCTGAACCCCATCCTTTGGGTTTTTATGGAGGCTTCATTACATAGGCATGATTGATTAAACCATTGGCCATTGGTGACTGATTCAACAACCTCCAGCCCCTCCCCCCTCCTCAGAGGTCAGGGGTTGGGACTGAAATTTCCAACCTTCCAATCACATGATTGGTTCTCCTGCCAATCAGCTCCCTTCCTTAAGTTTGGTTCAAAAGTTGCCTCATTGACATAACAAAAGACACTATGACTTTGTCACTCTATCACTTAGGAAATTCCAAGTGTTTTAGGAGCTCTGTGCCAGAAACATGGACCAAGACCAAATATATATTACTCATTATAAATCACACCATCACATATGTGTACATGGGAGAGGGGCGTTGGTTGGTATTGTAAGCTAATCCTCAGCCTCATTCCTCTCCCAGTATTGCAGTGACTTTCCAGGAGGGGTGAGGCCCTCCTGCTGGCCAGCCTTCCCCTCTCGTGGGCATGCTCCAGGTCCTCAGGTGCAAAAAGGCTGATGAGGACCCAAAAGGGAAGAGCCCAGAGGGACCCCTCTATGAGCAAAGCAAGCTCTTTGAGAAACGGAGGCAGAGATTAAGCAAATGTAAAGACTTACAGGCTCTGTGACCTGAGGAGAAATAAGATGTGAGCACGAAAACTTCCAGGGCACCCACGTCCATAATTTACTTTTATTTTTTTATTTTTTATTATTATTTTTGTTTTGAGGAAGATTAGCCCTGAGCTAACATCTGCTGCCAATCCTCCTCTTTTTGCTGAGGAAGACTGGCCCTGAGCTAACATCCATGCCTGTCTTCCTCTGCTTTATATGTGGGACACCTACCACAGCATGGCTTGTCAAGCGGTGCCATGTCTGCACCCGGGATCCGAACTGGCAAACTCCAGGCCACCGAAGTGGAATGTGTGCACTTAACCACTGTGCCACCGGGCTGGCCCCGATATAATTTACTTTTAATTGCATAAAATTAAGATGAATTGAGAAGTAAATAGAAGGATGTATGTGTAGATGAAAATAATCCATAACCAATCTATAAATGAAAATTTGGGTGAGTTTATTCTGAGCTGAAATCTGAGGACCATGGCCCGGGGCCTTTCTTCCCAAAGGAAGAAAGGGCATCAAAGAAGTGAGGTGTACAGAGTGGTTATATACCCCCAAGCAGGACGTTTCACATATGATTGAAATGTCCCTCCCACAATAGTCACAAGATTGCCCTGTCAGCACAGCGCTTGATGGACACAGCAGGTAGTGGGTCTGCTATCTCGGAGGGCGTAGCAGGAGGCAAGTCTATTGTCTCGAGCTGGGTGGTCACAGGTGAGCACAGCAATCAGTCCCTAGCCTAAGGAAAGATGCTTAATCCTTAAGGAGATGCCAACGTTGGGAGGGGGAGGGAAGTTGCACCTTTATCTCAAGGGCCTTTGTTCTTGCCATAGGGAATGTCTAAAGCAGATATACAATGCATGCTCGACAGCCACCGTCAGGCCCTTTTGGAAAGACAAGGTCAGGCCGAATTAGGTTTATACCAAATGGCTTCCTCATACTCTCCAATATATCCTATTACTTGCCATTTTTATTTGTCATATAGATGGATAGATATGCGATAAAACAAATAATAGTGAAATATTAATGATAGAGCCGAGTGGTAGGTAGATGTGTGTTTACTATAAAGTTCTTTCCACTCTTCTGTATGTTTGAAATGTTCATAATGAAAGGTTGGAGGAGAAGCCAGACCAGGCGATACTTGACTGGAACCTGGAGATCGGAGCTAGAGTTTGTTCCCCCTGTGGAGCTTGGTTTCAGCAGTAGTGACGAGGATTTTAGGCTGGCTACTTTTAAAACTACAGATGAGAAGCAGGCTCCGAGGACTGGAATTTTGCTTGCCCTTCTGAGAGACATTTGCGTTTGTGAAGGAAGGGGGTGTGACCTTGTAGGGACCCGAAATTGGCCACCCCAGGATATGTCTCTTTGGCATCGGGATTGTTTTGGGCTGATTGCTTTTGATAAACTGGGACAGGGAAGGAGGCTCTGGGGAATGGAACTTGCCCTTGTTGGGACACATTTACATTTGTAAGGTAAATCTCTATCTGTAAAAGGTGCCTCCCTCTCTGTACCAGGAAGAAGAAAGTAGATGACATTGTCCCTAGAAGCTCTTAATGGGGAAGGCAAAAACTTAAGTTGGTTGCTGTCTGGCAATCTCATGTAACTGGTTTAGGGTGGTGGCGTCCAACCTTTCTAACATTTACTCAATCCGGTTTGATTCTTATCTAAAACTTGTGGGAGCGCCCCATGGCCGGACCCTACCGGCACTGGTACCATTTTAACTTTGTTTCCTTTGTCTTGTAAAGAGATGACTCACATACCCATGCCTTAAATCTAGCCCTAACCCTCAACTCGGGGCAGCAGCAGGAGCTCTGACTGCCCGTGGGTCCTGTCCCCAAGCACCAGCTCTGCCTGCCCATGGGTCCTGTCCCCATGCTATTCTATACTATTCTCTAAATAAAAGAGCACTACTGCCAGATCTTGAGAGTCTAAGAAATCTTTCTTTCGACTCCTCGGCTCACCGACCCCGCATCAGTAGTTCCTTTTGAAATGTACCCACTTTTACTCATTTCCTTGGGGCAAATTCTCAAGGTCCCTCTGAATATATTCAACCTGCCACTGAGAAGAAAGAAATGGTAGAATTAACCAGCATGACATTTCACAAGAGAGACTTCCACAGCAAAACATCTTTTTCTAACTCTTGCTGGTAAACTTCTCCCCAGAAAAATCTCCCCTTCCCTTTCTGTATATAAAGTCATTAAAAAAAAAAATAAAAAGCCTTTGCTTACCACGGTTTATTACACAATGGGTGCTGGAATTGTTGTTGAAGTGTTTGTTTCTAGAAGTCCATTCCTATCTAGGATGATAACTGACTGATTACTCACCTACCACCCAGAGGGACCCAGGAACTGAATACCCATAGTCTTTTTGTCTGTGACATAAGAACCCCCATGTGCAAAATGAAGAATTAGTGCCAGAAATACTGGTGACAATACTTGAAGGCACTGGGAAGTGACCACAAATAGGCAGATTCTGGAAGAAAACAACGGCACTGGGTGAGTCTTTTGTTTTCCTGTCTTCAATCACAGTCTGCAACCTACAGAATGGCTAAAACTCAAGGTGATCAACCAACCCAGTTTTTCCAGGGATGTCCCAGTTTTAGCACTGAAAGTCCTACCTTCCAGGAAAATCCTCAGTTCTGGGCAAATCAGGATGGTAGGTCGCCCTACTAAGACTCCAACAAAAAACCTGGGGTTTTTCTGGGCTGAAGAGGCAGTAGACAGACTTTGGGACAACCACAGCCAGGGGGAGGTGAGAGGGGAATGCCAGAAAGCAGAGAGCAGGGAAAGGGAGCCCAATTTCTGTGTATGTTCTGCCCAAATCTCTGACTGACTTCTGAACCACACACACCAGGAGCCGACTTAAAGCAGCCCAGCTAAGAATAGAAGAACTGAACTGAGATTCCAGCTGCTGCCCAGCAGACAGGGTTTGCAGTCCACATCCCAACAAGCTAATTGCCTGGTAATACAAAAACAACACAACCCAGTAATATTCAGAGCTGTGTAACAGAATCCAGAGTCTCCACAACATAACATGCACAATGTCCAAGATACAATCCGATATCACTTGACATACCAAAAAACAAGAACATTTGACCCATTTTCAAAAGATCCACCTTGAGGTAACCAAGATATCGAAATTAGCACACAAGGATTTTAAAGCAGCTAGAATAGCTATGCTCAAAGACTAAAAGAAAATATGTTCACAATGAATGAAAAGATAGAAAGTTTCAGAAGAGAAAAAGAAACTGTGAAAAGGAACTATATTAGTCAGGGATCTCCAGAGAAAGAGAACCAATAGGATGTCTGTATACATAGAGATTTATTTTAAGGAATTGGCTCATGTGATTACAGAAGTTAGCAAGTCTAAAATCTGCAGAGTGGACCAGCAGTCTGGAGACCCAGGGCTGAGCTGATGTTACAGTTCAAGTCTGAAGGCCATCAGGCTGGAGATCCAGAAATGAGTCGATGTCACACATGAAGTCCAAAGTCAGTCTGCTGTAGATCCAGGAAGAGCCCACACTGCAGATGAAGTCTGAAGCAGGCTGCTGCAGAATTCCTTCTTGCTAGTGAGAGGTCAGCCTTTGGTTCTATTCAAGCCTTCAACTGATTGGATGAGGCCCACCCAAACTATGGAGAGCAATCTGCTTTACTCAAAGTCTACTAATTTAAATTTAAATTCAAAACACTCTCACAGAAACATCAAGAATAATGTTTGAACAAATATCTGGGCACTGTGACCCAGTTAAGTTGACATATAAGATTAACCTTTACGAGAATGAAGCTGAAATTCTTTTAAAATTAATTGTAATATGTGAAAAACAAAAGAAAAGTGTAATATCTGAAAGTCCCCCCAAAAATTCCAACGGATGGACTTAATAGCAGAATGTAGATGACAAAGGAACAAGTCAGTGATCAATAGAAGTAGATCAATAGAAGCTAATCAATCTGAATAAAAATAAGAAAATGGTTGAAAAAGATGAACAGACCCTCAGAGACCTTTGGGACAATATCAAAACGTCAAACATACACATAATTAGAGTCCCAGGAGAGGAGGAAGAAAATGAGGCCAAGCATAATTTGAAGAAATAATGGAGGAAACTTGGTGAAAGACGTGAATTTTCAGATTCAGGAAAATCAAGGAAACTCAAGCAGAATAAATATGAATAAAGCCATGCCTAAGGACAACAAGTGCTGAAAATCTAAGATAGAGAGGAAAGTTTAGAAGCAGACAGAGAAAAATGGCACATGGGGGATCAACAATTCAAGCTATCACTGGCTGTTCATCAGAAACAATGTGAGGTCAGAAGACAGTGGGACAACATCTTTAAAATGCTGAAAGAAAAACATTCAACCTAGAATTCTGTACCTAGTGAAAATATTACTCAAGAATGAAAGCAAAATGAAGATATCTTCGGATAAAAAAAAAACTAGGGGAAGTCATTGCCAGTAGATCTGTACCATAAGAAATTCTAAAGTAAATTCTTCAGGCAAAAGAAAATTATATCACCAGGAAACTCAGATCTCCAGGAAGGAAGAAAAGGAAAAAGAAAATAAAAAAGGTTAATATCCAGGGAAATATAAAAGACTATTTTCCATTTTAATTTCTTGAAAATTCATATGACTATTAAAAGCAAAAACTTATAACATTGTCTAGGCCTACATAGCTAAAAAAGCTAGAATAATCCACTGGAAATTCATTTAGGTCCAGTGCCTCCACAGCAGAGGGGGACCTATGTGGTGTCTGTCATTCGATTGCTCCAGACCAGGAAGGAGACACAGGCTGCAGGTTCTGTGGATGCCCAAGACCTGAGCACATGTAAATGCAGCTCATCTGTAATAGGAGAACTCCAGGCAGAGTGGTTACTGAAGCCTTGAAAAGCGTGACCACTAGCTGCTCTCTAGTTTAGAAGCCTCAGCAAAGGGTTCCCACAGGCTGTTCTTGAGTCGACGTGGACTATTTGTAATGCTGCATCCCAACTAACAGCTACCATTTACACTTGCAAACAGAGACGATCTTAGCTCTTTGTGATCTTTATGCCTTTGTTTCTTTTTCTTGCCTTATTGCAAAAGCTAGGACCTTGAATAGAATAGAGATTGGATGTTCTTACTTTGTTCCTGATCTTAGGGAGACAGTATTCAGTTTCACCATTAAGTAGGATGTTAACTCCAGGTTTCTCATAGATGCTCTTTATCAGATTGAAAGAGTTCCTTTCTCCTATTTGGCTGATAGTTTTTTGCTTTTGTTTTTGTCTTATCACAACGGAGTATTGAATTTTTTCCAAATACTTTTTCTCCATCTATTAAAATAATTATGTGGTATCTCTCTTCTATTCCATATATGTGATAAACTACACAGGTTGATTTTTGAATGTTAAATCAACTTTGCACTTCTGGGGTAAAATCTACTTGGTCATAATATTTATCCTTTTTTATATATTGCTGGATTTGATTAGCTAATATTTTGTTAAGGATTCTTGTGTCTACATTCATGAGAGATGTTGGCCTGTAATTTTCTTTTTTTGTTAATGTTTTGTCAAGTTTTGGTGTTAGGGCCTCATTGGCCTCATAAAATGAGTTAGAAGTGTTTCCTCCTACTCTATTTTCAAAAAGAATTATTTTTTTCTTAAGTATTTGATAGAATTCACCAGTGAAACAATATAAGCCTGGAATTTTCTTTCTGAGGTTTTGATAACAAATTTCAATTACTTTAATAGATACAGGGCTATTCAAATTTTCTCTTTCATCCTATGTCCATTTTTATAAGTTGTTCAAGGAGTTTGTCCAATTGCATCTAAATTGTTCAATTTGATGGCATAAAGTTGTTCATAATATTCCCTACTATTATTTTAATGTTCGTAGGCTCTGTAGGGATAACCCCTTTCATTCCTGATATTGGTGATTTGTATCCATCCATGTTGTAGCATATATCAGTACATCATTTGTTTTTATTGCTGAATAACATTTCAGTGTATAGATACACCGCATTTTATTTATCCATTCATCAGTTGATGAACATTTGAGTCCTTAACACTTTTTGGCTCTTTTGAATAATGATGCTATAATAATTCACGTACTCGCTGTTGTGTGGATTCCTCTGGCTTTTGCATTGGCTTGCTCCTATGATCCCAGCAGCCCTTTCCTATTACCTCCCACTCTCAGTTCCTCATTCCTGTGTAACTGAGGAGATTCTCTTGGTTCCTGTCCCTGAAGGTAAGCGGATCGTGTAGCCTGAGCTGGATTAAGCCTGGGGTGAAATCCTGAGGTGCCCCACACACCTGGACACTCAGGCAGCCTGAACTTGGAGCTGCTGCAGGAGGTGCAGAAACAGACACAGAGGTGCAGAATTTTATGACTTGGTTGAGAGCCCTTGCTTAAGAATTCTCGTGCAATATGTAATTTGTCAATTCATGTTCGTGAACCCACATATTGTTAAGCAGTATAATTTGCCTTTTAGATTAGTTTTGCTCATGTGCACATTCTTTTATCCCCGGAAATCCTTGGGAAGAACTTGTCACAATCTGGAGGAAGACTTCACCCCTTGGAAACCATTTCCTCCCCTGCAATTTGAATAAACCTCCAAGGGACAAAATGGCAATGTTTCTTTTTCTTTCACGTTTTTATCACTTACTTTAGCCAGAACTACTTCTTCTGAAGTCTATAAAGATTCTTCCTATTAAACGAGAACTTGGAAGGTCTTCATTTTTTATTTTCCTTTTAAAGGGCTTGTGGGTGAAATTATTGAAAGAACTTTTTATCTGATCATAGACTAGGTCTTGAATTGACTTCATAAGAAAAGAAGGGAAGGAGCAGAAGGAGGTTAACTATGTGTGAATTTATAGGCGTTTTGGTGTCTGGGGTCCACGTAAATAATATATGACCTCACTGTAAATATTAACTCTGCCAGAGCCTAAGTCTTTAAACGCAAATTACCAGGAGCTACCAGGAATGAGATGTTCTGCTCTTAATGATCTTTTTAACACTAGCTCCAGGTACTCAGGACCCCGCAGGGAAGTCCTGGGATGTGTAGTCCTTAAGATGCTGGTTTGCAGTGTTGAATAGTTTGTAAAGGAAAAAGGAAAAGGAATCTTCTCCATGTAAAATAAAAACTAAAACACTGTAGCAATCAATCCTTTAAGAACAATTACAGCAACTGCTGTTGGCCTAGAGACTACACGCCTTTAAACATTTAGTAGGTAATTTTTTTCTAAGGGAATAAAAGCGGAATCTTTGACCAAGCTTATCAGTAGAGGCAAGGCTTGTCTGGGGACACACAATTCACACGTGTCCTTCTGCTGCGAATGCAGAAGCAGCCTGACTTTATTAACTCTGCTGGCCTCTCTGAAAAAACCGCCAGCTTTAGCACTTCCTGCTGGGGCTGCCACTGTGCCACCAAGTACCAGGCCTCATCTTGTTGGTCCCCAGGGTACGACTGTCCCCCACCAGTGATGTCACTGATGTCCTGAGTTCTCATGGTTCCCAATCTACGGAACAATAAACTGTGCCAGAGGGAGGGGATCACAAAGCACTGTTGCTTCCGCTGCAATATTTTATAAGGTGTATTAAAACAGATCTTTCCACTTTTTATTCATGGCCTTCTCTCTCTCTAGACACATGTGTGTATGAAATAGACTGGACCAGGAACGGGTTAGAGAAACAGCCCCTCGCTCCCACGGCATTCAGAACCTCTTCATGCCCAACTTCTTCCCCTGACATGAGGCGCTTTCCAGGAAGTTCCCTAGCTTTTGCAGAGGGAGTTCTGTCGTGTCACCAGACCAGTTCTCCAGCAATAACCCAGCCGAGCTCCTTCCTGGAAAGCTCCTCAGCACCCCCAAAATACACTGCTTTTGGTCATATTCTGCCTGTCCATCACGGACAACAGAAGACTATGGTTCACGTGGGAGCTCCTCCGCATGTTCTTACAAATAAGCTATTTTTGGTAAACTTATTTGTAAGCTTCTGTTTTTCAAACACTGACAATTGCTTGTCCCATTATTCCTTATGGTATAAATACACTGTCATAAAGAATGATTTAAAATAAGTTGGGCAATCACTTAAAAGATAACTGGTTGCAATAGTCTTGGATTCCAGCAGTGTCTTTTTGCAGATAATGCTATGGTTTCACCAACATTTTTGACAAGTCTACAAAGAAAAGGATCAAGGCTTCTTGTTGGTAAAGAGGGAGCAACTGAACCATGGTCTTGAAACCATGGCTCAAAAGACTGGGTACTTCTGCCAACGGAATGAAAAGAAAAGGCCAAAGGAAAGGCTTGAAGGAGGACTTGGCCGAGTTGTGTATGTGCCAACGCCAAGATGGCGAAGTTGGCTTTCTGTCGGTTTTTTGAGGTTTTGGAAGTTTACCGGTCATATTTCGTTCCTTAAGGAAACTACTCAAATTTCACCACAAAAAAAAAGCACACAAAACCGTTGTGTTGCATCAAACCTTCTCTTTGGGTCCTCCACTCTTATTCCACGGCTACAGAGGAGTAGCTTGAGTGAATTCTAAAAGGATTTCAAGCAGCACCTCAAGAAAATGGACTTCAGAAACTTGGTGCCCTACGAAATGCCCATTTTTTCTGAGGCAGGGAAAATGCACATTTGGGTCCTCAGGAGCCTAGGAGTGTCATTCATTCAGTAAATCAGTCATCAATCATTATGAAACACCTACAATTAAGTTTTTGGCACTGGCAATTCAGCTGTGAGTAAACGAAGTCCCCACATTTGGCCCAGGAGTTCGGGGCATGTGGGGAAAGTGGCAAAGGATAGGTTATAACATTGCAATACCCCATACTATCGGGTTATTGGAGGTCATTTCCCTCGCACTTGCTTCATTTGCTCTTTGACATGGTTCCAGATCAGGCTGCTCCTCAAAGCTGCCTCGCTGGACCAGGCTGTCACTGGCATATGCAGACTCCAGTGATCTGTGAAGCAATAGAAGACCGATTCCCTCCGGTGTCCCCATCTACACTGCAGCTCTTTGCTGTAAGCTTCTGAGAAGGACTCTTAGGATGGTACCCGCAGCCTTTCCTTCCCACGTGTCCCATGCTGCCTCTGTGACAGTAGCACCACTTCTCTAAGAAGTTGCCGTCAGGAGAGAAAGAATAATGTCGCTGCTAATTTTGAGCCTCTACTGTGTGCTAAGAGCCTTTGCTGGGCACTTTATGCACATTAGTCCTGATGTCCACCCAACCTGATGGGTAGATGTTAATACCCCCATTTTATAAATGAAGATTTGAGAGTTTATACAATTTTCCAAGGACCTTATCACTAATAAGTTTCAGAGCCAAGACTCAAAGCCAAGTCTATCTAATTCAAAAGGAATCATTAGAAAAATCTAAGTCTGGAATGGCTCTGTGATCCAGGGTGAAATACAAACTGAATAAGAAACATTATGCATTTCCCTTTTTCTACTAATATGTGAGCAATCTTCTCGTTATTTCACCCACTAGATGACACTTCCAGGAGGAGATACACTGATTTAAGGGGTCAGAGAAGAGGAATGGTCGTCTAGGGTAGAAACTCTCATTCTCCTCTGCAGTGACAAGCTTGTCTTGACATATTATTTCCTAAGAATTCGTGTGTTACATTCATTCGCATATTAATGTGACAAGGGGATCACACAGAACATTGCTGTCATCTCTCACTGCTGTGTGGGTTGGCTTTGAAACTTTTCCCCCAAAGTGACCTCTAGCAAAGTCATTAAAATCAATATAGATGTCCTGCCTTGGGTCCTTGTCACTCCAGCTCTGGGAAAGAGGAACAGCCAAAATTTACTGATCCAAATCCTGACCATCCGGGAAGGACAAAGAAGAAAACAGAGTTTTCTTTTGTTATTTAACACTCCTGGCTAATTACAAAGGAATTGCCATTTGGACTTGGAGGAAAATAAATGGAAGGGGAGGGGATTGTGTTTTAGGTAAACTTGAACTTAAAACACAATCCTTCACTCCCTTTAGTTTTTCTTTAGAACAAACGGGATTTAATTTTGCCAGATATTTGAGAAGAGTCAGACCAGGTAAGTCTAAGCCATTTGCTGATGTCATTGTATAAAAGTCAAGCAAAATAAGGACAGAATCTGGAAGAAAACGTAGGCAGTACACTCTTTGACATCAGTATTAAAAGGATCTTCTCGGACACCATGCCTTCTCAGAGAAGGGAAACAATAGAAAGAATAAACAAACGGGACTTCATCAGACTAAAGAGCTTCTTCAAGGCAAATGAAAACAGGATTGAAACAAAAAAACAACCCACTAACTGGGAAAAAATATTTGCAAGTCATATATCTGACAAAGGCTTAATATCCATAATATATAAAGAACTCTCACAACTCAACAACAAAAAAATCAAAAAATGGGCTGGAGACATGAACAGACATTTCTCCAAAGAAGATATACTGATGGCCAATAGGCACATGAAAAGATGCTCATCATCGCTGATCATCAGGGAAATGCAAATCAAAACTACACTAAGGTATCACCTTACACCCGTTAGAATGACAAAAATATCTAAAACTAATAGTAACAAATGCTGGAGAGGTTGTGGAGAAAAAGGAACCCTCATACACTGCTGGTGGGAATGCAAACTGGTGCAGCCACTATGGAAAACAGTATGGGGATTCCTCAAAAAATTAAAAATAGAACTGCCATACGATCCAGCCATTCCACTACTGGGTATCTATCCAAAGAGCTTGAAGTCAGCAATCCCAAAAGTCCTATGCACCCCAATGTTCATTGCAGCATTATTTACAATAGCCAAGACATGGAAGCAACCTAAGTGCCCATCAACAGACAAATGGATAAAGAAGATGTGGTACATATATACAATGGAATACTACTCAGCTGTAAAACAGAACAAAATCATTCCATTTGCAATAACTTGGATGGACCTTGAGGGAATTACGTTAAGTGAAATAAGCCAGCGAGAGAAGGATAATCTGTGTATGACTCCACTCATATGAGGAATTTAAAATTATGGACTAAGAACAGTTTAGTGGATACCAGGGGAAATGTGGGGTGGGGGGTGGGCACAAAGGGTGAAGTGGTGCACCTACAACACGAATGACAAACATTAATGTACAACTGAAATTGCACAAGATTGTAACCCATCATTAACTCAATTAAAAAAAAAAAGAAGAAGAACAAAGTGGCAACTCTGAAAAAAAAAATAAGGACAGAATCTGCCAGTCAGCAGATGAACCCAGGTCACCTAATATTCAGCAGAAAGGCAGTTTTGCCTAGGTAAACCCATGGCTGCTCATGACAATGAGTTTATGTTTTGCTTTAAAACTCACAGTGGCATTAATTCCCTATATATAAAGCTTTAGTCCTGCCTTGGACTTTTTTCGCACGGTTCTGTATAGAAACCACTGAGCACGGTATTACACCCGACATACCTCAGTGATCATCCTGGGAATTACAATTATCATGACCTACCCCCGGGCAGAGAGTGAGGTCTCCTGGTTCTGACTTGCTAAGAATGATGGAAATTTGCATCCTGGCTGCCCCTCACAGATTTATCTTGCCTGCAAGATAAATGATCACAAGCTTGATTACTCAGCAAGAAAGCGATCACATTTTCAGGTAGAACTGGGGCTTCAAGGCGTGGAGGCTTGAGAAGAGACACACCACATTGACCCCAGTCCCACCTTGAGCCCTCTGTCAGCTCACCGTAACTCCCAGCTTCCGGTGTCTGCGGCGCACACTTCCCCTCATGGCCTCCCACTCTCTTCGGACATCCCATTTTCTGGCCTGGTTCCTGTCTCTTACTTTAGCATATTTACCAAGTTTTCCACATCTTAAAAGTCTAGCACAGCTGCTAGTAGCCTGGCTCTCTGGCTAAAACTCAAGAAAGCCTAACACACGTCCACACAACTGCTCAGTGACCTGAATGCACCCGAGTTTGAGGTGCCAGGGGTGGAAGGGACAAGTAATTAATTGTAAGACTGTGTTAATCAGTCTCCAAATGCAACAGAGGCAAAGAGCCCAGGGTGTTTAGTCCTTTCTGGCTGTTTGCGTCTAAATTAAAGGAGTCACCACTTTCATCAATAGTAATTAATATTTCCTGAGTGCCTATCAGTATCGTGGCATTATATGAAGTCCGCCTAGGGCTTTTCACAACGTAGAGGATGTGAAATTTTGGGTCTCAATGAGCATATAGTAATACGCAAGACATGACAATTAATTAGCGACTATTTATGGAGCGCCTACTTAGCCTCAGCATTTTGCCAGAAGCTTGTATACCACAACTAAATGATCAGAGGAGAGAGCCTTGACTAGACACAGGCGGTCCCTAAGAGCCCTGAGTCTGGCTTTTGGGGGACTCCGAGGAAGTTGAGGAGCTGGTCTCGCCTCCCGCCCCCAGGTAGTGTTTATTAGCCTGGCACTATCAACTATCAACCGTTTCCAACCAGGGGCAGTGCTGCCCCCTAGGGGATGTTCGAAGATGTATGGGAGCGTTTCTTACTTGCTTTTGGTTATTACACATGAGCCCTTAACGTGTGGGGTCCAAGGATGCTAATATCCTACAGTGTGCCAGACGGTCCTTCGCAATCAAGAACTTTCCCACTCAAAATGCCGATGGAACTCCTATTGAAAGCTGAGAGACCAAAAGCTGTGAAAACACTGAAAAGGCGGAGGAGTCCTCACTCTGTTTCCTTCCCACATACTTTAGGAAACCCTCGGGGAGGTCCAGCATGGAGAGGTGGAAACGGCCAGGTTAACCCCAATTCTCCAGAAACCAGAGTGCCTCACTGAGAACAAGCCCAAAGGATCTCGACTTTCAGAATTGTGGTTAAGTTATCTTTTTGGGGAGAAGTTCAGCAAGATTCTAAGTTTAGAATATTATTTGGCCTCTGTTTATAAGTTGACAGTCATATCACAATGTGTCTTGCAGAATAATTTTTCTTATTGACTGTGACCAATTCATGTATCTCTTAAGAAAAGAGATACATGAAGTATAAAATGGAAGATCGAGTGACCTGCGGTGAAGTTTATCGACTTCCGTCACTGCCTAAGCTCTAGGCATTCCCAAGATTACCCGAGTTCTAGCCAAGCTGCCTGCAGACTTGTGGCAAGAGGCCAACGAGGGGCAGCCTGAAAGCATAGAAAGGAGTAGATCAAACTGTGGCCAACCAAGGGGCAGGTAACCCAAGGGACTGACATGGAAGAAAAGGAGAATGAAACACAGCCAAAGCAGAATGTGGACCTGTGGGCCTGAATCGGCAAGACAGGGCAGCGTGCGTGTGGGAAGGGGTTGAAGTTCAAACCCATTGGAGCAATCCTCTTCAGGACCAGACACGTGACCTTGGAGAGTGACATCTGGCTCTGGGGAAGGCTGAGGGCATCTTCAGGGAGTGTGAGCCAAATCTTCACTCACCCACAAGAAGGGTTTCTTGGATGATTAAGGCGTAATTTCAAAAAGAAAAAGGAAAAGTCAGTGAAGAATAGATCGGGAATTTTCATGTCAGTGTATGGGCAGGAGAAGCTAGTAGTGTTGAATTCTGGGCATGCTGTGGTCTGCCAGGAAGAGATATGGAGACCAGAAAAGTCTCATGTGACCTTGGAGCCTCCTAGGTAGGCTAATGATGTCAGCAGAAGGCCTGGAAATCCAAGTTCTTCTATTTCCTACTGTGTGACCCTAAACAAGTTATTTAACCTCTCTGATCCTCCATTTCCTCATCTTTAAATGAAGATATTACCCATGCTCACCTTGTTGTGAAGATTAGGAATAATGTATTGAAAACTAAATGCCCAACACCTAATAGGTGATCAACAAATTGATGATAGGTATCATTATTATTTGATCTTTCTCTAAGAACACTCTCTGCCAACTTCTTCCTACCCAAACTAAGATTTAATTCCAAAGTATTCTTCCCAAGTATGTGTTTTGACATATGTTTTTCCTAAGCAATGATTATAGGATATTTGACCTAATCATCGGAAACATTACTGTAAAATGCTTTATCATAATAACAGTATCAGTTAGAGCTGATGATTGCAAGTGACAGAAAACCCCATTCAAACTGGCTTAAGAAGAAAAATGGAATTTATTTCTCCATTTAAACTGAAAAATGCAGGGGTGGATCTGCCTGGCTTAAATATGGCCCCATCTATGACTCAAACAATAATGCCAGGACTTGATTTCTCTCTTTCCATCTTCTGATCTGTTCTGAAACAGAAACTCCACTCATGGTGGCAACACGGCTCCAGCATCTCCAGACCCTTGATTCAAATCCTGACAGTTTCTGTGTTAGCCTAGGGACATAGTCTGCTTGGACTAAATAGTAGTCACATGTTCATCAACAAACCAATCACTGTGGCTAAGAGGATCCAGTGCTCTGATTGGCCAGGTCTGGGACTCATGTTCCCCCTGGCAGGAGAATGAAACCCACTGGAAGCACATGAACTGAGCAGGGGGAGGGGCTGTTCCCCCAAAAGAAATTCAAGATGAATGGATGTTGGGCAGAAAAACGATAAAAATTCACTCCCAAGTTCCTCACGTGTTGCAGGACCGTAGTTGGGTTTCCTCGGGTGGTTAGAATACGGTGCTCATCAGGCCATGGACAGACATTTACCAGCCAGGTGAACTGTGTAGCTTGGTTTGGAATTTCTCCGAGTGTGGTCCATGGCTCACCACTACTTGAATCACCTGGGATGCTTGCTAAGAGTTTATGTTCTTGAGTCCCACCCTAGACCCACTTTATCTAAACTCTGGAGCTGGGACTCCAAATCAGAATTTTAAAACAAGCTCTCTGAAGATTCTAATGGACAGAAAAGTTTGAGAATGACTGAAGCTTAAATTCTGGGCTGACTGTGAACAGCCTGGGAGAAAACACACTGGATCAGCCTTTATAGTCATTGCAACTTCATCAGACAAGGAACTCTGACATACCTCCTAGATGATATTGCTTTACTCATTTCTCTAAAGGGGGGCTCACACTGGTTTTGTATCTCATCTTTCTGATGAGTCATCCTTTGGTTGAGGGACTACACAGAACTGCTGTCTTTCCTGGTGGGAAACTGAGGCATGATGGCTGGTAACTTTGCAGCAGAAATGACTTACTGCCACAACTAGTAGGACCCAGAACTAAAATATGCAACTATGTACTGGGGGGATTTGGGGAGAAAAAGCAGAAAAAAAAAAAAGAAATGACTTACTATCTTTGAGTTGATGTCTTAATTTGCTCAGATTCCCATATCTCCACTCTGCCAGCTTTGTTCTTCTCTATAAATAGTGCTAAACTACAGGAAGAATCTAATAGACCAAGAGAATACCCAAATCTGAAGATGTCACCTGCGTTTTTAACACTGACCTTATTTATTTTCTCTTCTGGCTAAGAACCTCCCTTTTGTTGACTGAACACTAGTTTTCTGAGTTCAGAGGGTCTCCCCTTCTTGAAGATCTGAATAACGCCGGAAATCCAATGAAAATACCACCGAGCACATTTTCAGGACATGCCTCTTCCCACAGGAAAACAAATAGAGCAGAGTAAACAATACGGAACCTGCTGCCCACTTTAAATCCACATCTAGAGAAATATGGGCCCTGTTGGATCTGACATCTTTAAATAAAAATGGGATCCGATTGAGCCATTGAAACTCACATGTCAGTATATGTGCAGGATTCCAGCCATTCTGCTTTCAACATTGAAGAGTGTTTTGATGTTCTTTTTATAGCATTCCTCTCTGCTAGTCTGCAGTAGGATTTCATATTGAAAATTACTGCCAGACGAAGGTTGTACGAGCAACTTTATTACCACTTCTGTTTTCTAAGGGATCCTTTTATCCATCAGTGGCAACATTATGGGCTCACATCTACAGTAAGTAAATTAGTATTAATTTCTGATTTTTCCTACAGTGCTGTTTTCCAAACAGCAGCCTTCCCTTTTATGTATTTGCTGATTATTATCTCTCCGCAGGCGCATTACCTTACATTTATCTAAATTGTATCTCTTCTCATTTACCGCACTTCCTCACTAAGCTTACCAGATCTGACCACAATTGCATCTTTTTGTCCTCTCTCTTCCTCCCTCTCTTCTTCCCTCCCTCCCTTGCTTCCTTCCTTCCTTCCTTCCTTCCTCTCTATCTTTTCTAGTTTATCGGCACCCAATTGTTTTCCTCCTTCTTATTAGTAGATAAATTGCAGAGTAAAAGTCTTTGCCAAAATGGATCCCAGCAGCGTTATACTTTACACCTCCCCCACTTGAGGGAGAGCTGCTAATAAGTACTTACCATCGTCAATCTGATTGTCAACAAGCATTTGGCTTTTATCATGTGGGATAGCAGTGATGATTGTGGATTTGCCTTTATCAGAGTCTGTTGGGTGCTTATTTGTTGCAGTGATCTTTTGCTCTTGCTGATTGATTTGGTTTTCTTTCTTATAATCATATATTGAACAGTTGACAACTTTGTGTTTCCTTTTCTTTAAAATAGCCATTGATCTGAAGGTGCATGAATGCACATACATATTTGCACATGTCCACACTGGAGTTTTATCACATTGTTACTTTCCCCAGGCTACGCCAAGATGGCAGCTGTGAAAAGCAATGCTCAGTGGTTAGAAACTTGATTCTGAGTCAAGACTCCTGCCTTCTATTACTAGTGCAGGACACTTGGTCTCTGTGTCTTGTGTTCTAGGTCTGTAAAATGGAGAACATCCAACAAGATGCAGGGAATATGGGAACATGCTAAAGTCTGGGAATATCTTTATGAGGCTGTTATTTAAAAAATAAATAAATAAAGCTTCAAAAATTAAAGTACTAAAAAATATCATAACAAGAAGAGAGCACACATAGCTGGGATGGAGGGCTTGAAGCAGAGGATACAGGACTTGAGTAGCTAGTTTCGAATGTAGTTATCCTGGAGGTATGACTGGGTCCTCAGACAGCTCACGAGCTGGTGACTGAGTGCGGTGTGTGGGTGGGGGTGTAGTCAGCACTGTCAACAACACCTTTTAGTTTTGCTTCATCCCATATTGCACTGATGCCTGCCACTTTTGAAAAGTTGCTGAGTTCTTGGGATAACCCCAGAATCAAGTAAGTTTGGGCCACTCTGAGCATTCAAGTCAGTTTTTTAATCATTCATTTCAGAGAAACTAATGAAACTCTCATTTTCAAAATATGAAGTGACTTCCCCAGGATCATACAGTTAAATCACTTCTAGATCCAGACCATAATCCAAGGTATAATTTTGTGTCATGGTCAAGAGCATGGGCTTTGGGGTCTAACAGACTTGGGCTCTAGAACCATCGGAAGGCAAGCAACACCATTGTCATTATTTGCAGTCTTCTTGGGAGACCCAAGAAAATTGATCAAAAAGAGCTAGCTCTTACTAATCATGTTTCCAGATGAATATTATAAAATGTCAATTATCCCCAAATTAATTTTTAGGTTGAATTCTATAGTCAGAACACAAAATATCAATCAACCCAATTTTAAAAAGGATCAATGAGGGCAGACATTTATTAAAAGATATTTAAATATTCATTTATATATGATATATATATACACAGTCACCCCCACACAAACAATAATTTAAGGGTGTGATTCCCGCACAGGAGTGGACAGACAAACCAGTGGAAGGAAGGGTGGATTAGTTAATATGGAGTGCTGAACAAACGTTGAAGACCATAAACCCTGGACAGAAAAGTGGAGAAAGGATACGAGCAGACAATTCTCCTAAGAGAAAAATCGAACACCTAAGAAACCTAGGTTTGTGTTGTTCCTTCCAAAGTCTGGTCTAAATTCTGAAAACAAGACCTGCGTTGACCAGCCAGCACCACTCTGTGAGCCCGGGTTCGCTCCTATAGCTGCAGGTCAGGCCTTTGCCAACAGTCGGCTGGTCTGTCCACGTCCTTCAGCCATGCCTTGCCATTTCTGCAACCCATTTGGGGTTCCAGGCTCTGGAGCCAGTGCCTGGTTTGGGATCCTGACTCCTCCTTGGGCAGATTGCTTAACCTCTCTGTGCCTCAGGTTTCCTCATCCATGGAGTGCAGGTTAGGTAGTTCCTACCTCCTAGTGTTGGGGTGAGGATCAAAGGAGCTAACATATGCCAAGTGCTTAGCACAACACCTGATGCAGAGAAAGCACTCAATAAACAACAGTTATCATTGACCTCCTCCTAAGACGCCCAGGGGAGAACTCTAGTGATGGGCAGTTGTGCTGGGACAGGAGGAAAACCCACTCCCCTCAGGCAAGTGGGAGTGGGCTCTCTGCTCAAGACCTCCAGAGTTACAGTAACTGCGCTCACTCTAGTGGCAAGACTCCTGTCTCAAGACAGTTCGTGTACGTAACCCCAGGAGAACTCAGGACCAGGGAACTCTCACTTTTCATCATTTTCGTTGACACATTGGATTTTAGTTTTTTTATGTCCAAAGGCTTTGCACTGCATCTTTTCCTACTGACTTTTCATCAACTAACTCTTGCCAGTTCCCCGAGTTCTAATAAACCTCTATTTTGCCTATTCCTTGAGCCAGTGGGAAGCAATGAAAAAGACTTGACAAAAGGCCTTCTAAATAATGAATGAAAAAATATCTTCTTAGTGATCCTCTAACAATCTTTTGGAAGCTACCTCTAACATATACATTCTTATTTCTCTGCCTTGGCCTCCTCAAGCATCCTGCATGGTAAACGCCACATCCCTGGGTAGTATTTCAAAGTAGCTCGGTCCCGTCTTGGAAGTAGCTCTGGGTGGCAACACTGCTGTTCTCCAAGGTAAGAGGGAGGTTTAAGGTTCACATACCAAAGGACTGATGTGAAATTTGAGGGTCTCTTAGATCCTTGGCTTGAGAGCAAGGCCATGAATAACTAGGACTTTTGAAATGACTTTATCACACCTACTCCTTTATAAAGCTCCTTAGGAAGGAGAAAGTATTACATGGAGAATTTTGACTTTGGTATAACTCTAGTGCTATCCTGGTTTTGCAAAACCAAGATATTTTTTTCTTTTTTTCTTTTTTTTTTTTTGCTAAGGAAGATTAGCCCTGAGGTAACATCCACTGCCAATCTTCCTGTTCGTATGGGAGCTGCCACCACAGCATGGCAACTGACAGATAAGTGGTGTAGATCTACACCTGGGAACTGAACCCGGGCCACTGAAGCAGAGCACACTGAACTTAACCATTAGGCCACTGGGGCTGGCCCCCAAGATACATATATATATATATATATATATTTTTTTTTTTAAAGATTGGCACCTAAGCTAACATCTGTTGCCAATCTTTTTTCTTCTTCTTCTTCTTCTTCTCCCCAAAGCCCCTCCAGTACATAGTTGTATATTCTAGTTGTAGATCCTTCCGGTTGTGCTATGAGGGACACCACCTCAGCATGGCTTGAGGAGTGGTACTAGGTCTGCACTCAGAATCCGAACCAGTGAAACCCTGGGCCACCGAAGTGGAGTGCACCAACTTAACCACTGAGCCATGGGGCCAGCCCCCTAAGATGTATTTTGATAAGACAACAAAATCATAGTTCTTGGCCATAAAGATTTTTCAAAAACATAGAATATGCCCAAATTCTTGTTTTTAAATTTGGAAATTCCTTCTCCTAACTCCAACCTTCCAGATTTGCAAGCAGGATTATAATTCAACAAAAATTCACCTTCAAGGGGCCGGCCTGGTGGCACAGTGGTTAAGTTCACACGTTCTGCTTCAGAGGCCCGGGGTTCGCCTGTTCTGATCCCAGTTGCAGACGTGGCACTGCTTGGCACACCATGCTGTGGTAGACATCCCACATATAAAGTAAAGGAAGATGGGCACGGATGTTAGCTCAGGGCCAGTCTTCCTCAGCAAAAAGAGGAGGATTGGTGGCAGATGTTAGCTCAGGGCTAATCTTCCTCAAAAACAAAAACTCATCTTCAAGTATGTTAAAACAGTTATAAAACATAGAAGAGGAAACATATGCAACATGCATATACAGAGTTAATAGACATGCAGCTTTGAAAAGGACTTCCTGTTACAGATTTAATGGTAATCGCAGCAGAGCCTGGTTTTACCTTTATTTTTCCTTGATTCACATTCTTTTTTATAGTCCACACTTAGATGAAGCATTACATAAGGACATTTTTGCCTAGCAAAGCATAGCTAGAGAACTGTGGCTAAATAAACTCTCCCAATGGTAACCTACAGGCCAGGTATGTAAACGATTGAACAGACTATCAGACAACAGGACTGGAGCCTGTAGACTGGAGATAAGTTGCTCTGTCTACAGGGTGCAGCCGCTGCTCAGTGCCCGCCAACTCTTGCCATTCAGGACAAGGCATCCATCCAGTGATGCCAGATCTTCCAAATTTTCAAAACAAGCCAGAAATCTTGATTTTTATGAGACATGTCCAAATATTGAAATTTTGAATAGCATGCAAAAATCAAAACAAAGCTGTACGGGCAAACAAACAAAACACATCTGTAGTCTGGAAATGTTTCATAGGCTACCAGTTAGCAAGCTCTGAAATTAACCAGGTATTTGATTGTGTTTTGTTCTGTTTTTAGTTATTTTAAGTGCTGTTTGCATTTGACAGCAAATGGAGAATTCTCACAGAGCATTGAATTTGAAGATGCAAATGTGTTTTAGGCAATAACACCGAGAGCTCAAAACATATTTTATCCCGATGAGAACCATCGTTAGAGACTGCAATAACATGCAGAGGGAGTGTACTATGTCCTGGCATCGTATGAATCGGGCTGGCTGCATGGGGCGGGCCACTACAGTTCTTCAATGAGGGTTTTCCATGCTGCCGTATCACAGACCTCTGAGAGGGAGGAGTTTCGAAGGACAAGTGATGGACAGTCTGTAAATAAACTTTTAAGTCCATTTTAGCACCTGGAGTTACCTGAAGTACAAGTCAGATTTGTCCTGGGTAAATTGTATCAGGTTAAAAAGCTGACACTTCCTACTTCCTTCCTGTGTCTATTTCCGCTTTCTGTGTCCTAACTTTCTTCTTCCAGATCAGTCAGTTCTCTCCTCCTGGTCCAGGTTTATCATATCCATGATGCAGGCAACTCTTCTAAATTACCTAAGCTAATAAGTTCCCATTTGGTTCTGAAATGCATTATTCCATTTTCTTAGTTTATTTACAATATTATCCTTAGGCTAATATTAAAATTAGTCTTAAGGTTATAATGCCACCCCAGTCTCATACCCAGAGAAGGGAGCAGTGCCGTCCTTCTGTTACAGAAACTCCCCTTCTTTTCTCGTCTGCCTGAAGACAATGACAGCCATTGCCTGCAAATGCCAGGGGCCATTTGGGGATGGATCACAGGCAGACACCACCTGACCTGGGGGCTGCCTGTGGAATGGGCTTCTGGCCTTCATCCACATCTACTCTGCCTTAATTTGTCCCTCTCTCATGTTCAAGAGCTAACAAGATCCCTTTTATAGATAAGGAGTCACGACCTTGAAACAGACAAAATAGCTGGAGAATCCTTATGGGTTCGATACTTCCAAGGTGAGTCCTTAAGAAATTTGGTTTTCTCATGAACAGATATCTCGGAAGAGGATGAGTGAGGGAAGGGAGGTATAAGACATAAGAAATGAAAGGAATATTCTAGAGGTAAAGAAATATGATCAGGAGTTAGTGATTAATTACAGACTCATTCAGAAAAAAGGGATTCCAAAGTCAGGTGTCATGTTTGGTCCTCGAAATGCAAAGATATGTACGACATTTCAAGATATCTTATTAGATAAAAAAATAAATAAGATGGGAACTCTGCCTTCAAGGATCTCAGAGTCTAGAAAATGGAGCAGACAAGTAACTCAGGAATTACCAATTTGCTATAGTAAAACAATAGTAATAGTATGTACAGGCTTCAGAGGAAGCACAGAGACACAGGAGTGAAACTCTATCTGAGGGCATAAGGGCAGGGGTTTTTTTGGGTTTTTTTTTTGAGGAAGATTAGCCCTGAGCTAACGTCTGCTGCCATTCCTCCTCTTTTTGCTGAGGAAGACTGGCCCTGAGCTAACATCCATGCCCATCTTCCTCTACTTTATATGTGGGACGCCTACCACAGCATGGCGGGCCAAGCGGTGCCATTTCCAAGAACCAATCCGGGAACCCCGGGCCGCCGAGAAGCAGATAGTGTGAACTTAACCACTGGCCACCGGGCCGGCCCAGGGTAGTTTTTAAAGAACATTTAGCTACTGGAACAGGTATTTGAAAGAAGAAGACTTGACCAAAAAGGCTGGGTGGGGAAGGGCGCTCCGGGCATCATGGGAAGGACGTGATAAAGCCATGAGGACTATTTCCAGCCTGAAGAGGTAGGCGTGTCTGCTGAGGGGATGCTGGGATGATGAGGATGCTCAGAGCCCAGACATCAGACTGAGTGAAGATAGAGGATGTGAGCAGAGGAAGGAAGCTGGTTGGCAAGGAGGAGAGAGGGGGCCACGTAGGCAGGTGTGAAGGCTCCGGAGGAAGCAAAAATTGCAGCAGCTGTTCTGCAAGGGGGCTGGAGCTGCTCTGGTTGGTTGGCAGCATTGTGAGCCAGGGAGGGATAAGGAACGAGGGTAATTAGGGCAGGATCCCCTGGGGTAGAACCTCCCAGCCTGGGGTTGCCTCCGGGAGGGTATACCTCACCATCCAGACCAGGTGGGGAAGAAGGAAAGAGGCAGGGCCGGTCGCCTACTGTGACGCTAAAGAAGATGAAGAGATGACTATGAAGCACAGAGAAAACACAGGACACAAACTGGCCCGAGTGGGCAGAAGCTGTCAGTGTCAGGAAGGAGGAGAGCTGAGGACTCCTGGCTTCAAGGAGCTTCTGGCCCTTGCCACCAACCAGTGCACACCAAACCAGAGGACATGCCAGCCTCCAGGCCCTGGACAGGCTGGGGCTCGCTGCCAGGGGCCTCCCCCCTCACCAGGTCTCTTGAGCAAGGGCCAAGGCCAGAGCACCCCAGATAGGGCTTGAACTCCTCGTGCCGCAGGCGGGCTCACAGGCTGGACCCGCCTCTCCATGCCATCCCCCCAGCCGCCATTCATCAGCCTGCCTTTTGTGAAGCGGCTGGCTTCAACCCAGCCAAAGCCGGGAAATCTCCATCCTTAGTCCTCGATTTGTTAATTATTTAAACAGTGTGTGTGTGTGTGTGTAAGAGTGTGTGTTTAATTTCCTTTATTAAAAAAGCACACCAAGCCTACCGGGACGGCGATGCTGAAAGAGGCTGGAAGGACACTCAAGAGATTTCATTCTGAGAATTAGCCCGCGAGCTGGGGAAGCAGTTGGTGATCACAAGATTCCAGTGGCAACAGAGACTCCTAGCGATGAGAGTGAGAGCTGGGTCCCCTGCTGTTCAGGCCTTTGCTCCGTGTTCCTGTCAACCCACCTCCTTGCAGGCTGGTCTTTCCTCGGCTGCCCTCCAGGCAGACAGAGCTGGAAGCTGCTCCTCAGCCCATGGGGCAGCCGCGCTGGGGCTCAGTCCACTGTCCACGGTCCCAGTGCCGGGATGATGGACAGTGGAGCCCAGATTTATGCCTATCATCTTGCAGGTCCTTAATGATAACATGATGTTGAAGGTTTACTGAGTATATACTCTGTGCAGGCACTGTTCTAAGTGCCATGTATTACCTTACCTACCCCTTACCTCACACATCTGAGGTGGGTTCTATTGCTATTTGCATTTTACAGATGAGGAATGGAGACACATAGAGGTGAAGGAACTGGTCCAAGCTCACACAGCAACTGACTCTGGGGCCACGCCCCTCCCCACCCCATGGGGGAGGATGTGGAGCTGCTAGGCTGTAGGAGGCACCCTGACATGCCTTCCCAGAGCACCAGATGGATCAGACTTTAAACAGGAACAGTGAAATCAGAAACGTGCGCGAAAAAACACAGGTGCCACGTTTCAGAGGAACGGAGAACAGAGAGCTGTTTCTAAGCGTGATACAACACCCAGAAAACCCACGGGAAAAAATCGACAGGCCTGAACAAATAAAAAACTTTTAAATGTTTGACTATAAAATAACGTAAACTGAAAAACTGGGAAAATATTCATGACAATGGCTTAAGTTTACTAACATTCCAAAAACTCTTAAAGCAAAAAAGATATAAACAGGCATTTCGCAGAGAAGGAACTAAACATGGATGATACGCAAATGAAAAGGATGCCCAACCTCATTTATCTTTTTTAAGATGTCAGTTAAGACAACAAAGGGAGGGCATGTTTCGCCTATAAAGCCGGAGACCGTTTCATATCAATATCTTCATTTTCAATCCAACACCTCAGGCTTCAATCTCGTTTTCTTGCTGACTGCAGTTATAAGTGCTCTCGCCAGTTGTGAGAAACCTAGCTCCCATCACCCTCGCTGTATCTGCGTATTTACTCAATCTGCCTCTGTGTATCCAGTCTCCCATTGTCTCTGATCCCACCCTGCTCCAGTCCAGTCCATTTTACAGAGGAGGAATGGAGACACATAGAGGTGAAGGAACTGGTCCAAGCTCACACAGCAACTGACTCTGGGGTCACGCCCCTCCCCACGCCCTGGGGGGGGACGTAGAGCTGCCAGGCTGTAGGAGGCACCCGGACATGCCTTCCCAGAGCACCAGATGGATCAGACTTTAAACAGGAACAGTGAAATCAGAAACGTGCGCGAAAAAACACGGGTGCCACGTTTCAGAGGAACGGACCCTGGGCTGGTCATGCCTTCACTGCCCCCTGCATGGACGTCCCTTCACCCGCCGTGGGTGCTAACACGCTACTCCCTCCTCCCCACACACATGTGGGCACCTGGGCTGCACATTCCCCACAGGTCATCCCCTCCATGCAGATGCCCATCCCACTTGGCACCACCTCTAATTCAGACATTGTTTTAAAAAGCTAAGTCTACTTACGTGAAATAATGGGCTCAAAGGCCACAGCTCTTTGAATACAAATTGCTTTCCTACAGGTTGGTGCCAATTTCTAATATGGTAAGAACCACATTCGAGTGCCTGTTTAACCACATCTTTGCTGGCATCAGGTATTACCCATTTTTTCCAGGTTCTTTCTCTTCTAGTTTCCTCCCATCATGGGTGTACCAGGGACAAAGAGAATCCTAGAGCTGTTTATGGAGCCATCTCGGCTAGCCACCTAACTCAGCTGGGTCTACACCTAAATACTCTGAGATGGATGGGTTTCATCTGATTAGCGGTGATCTGTATAGTTGGACGAAACCATCAGTACAGTTACCACACTTCTTTAGTGAGCTCATGCTCCCCCCATTCAAAAAGTAGGAACTGAGCACCAATACGATGTGCTGGGTTTTTCGGAGGCTTGCAGAGATGTCTATGTTGGAGTCCCTGCCCTCAAGGATCCTGTATTTTTGAGGAAGGCAGAGATTCTGATGGTAATATGAACACAGCGTTCATTGAATAAGCGACTTCAGTTCAGATCACTTATCTGGAAAGTGGCACATCCCAAATCTTCCAGCAGGAATGTTCTGTGTGACTTCATAATCCCACCCCACTATCTTTTAAACTCATCTTCCTCTCCTCCCCAACACAAGCCCCGTGCTCCAACCAGACCAGCGTCCTGTCCTTCAAATACACAATTACACAGCCATTACTACTGATAGTATATTTTACCCTGACTCTCCTGCCTCAAGCAGCTGCCACGTGGACATCGTCTCATTTAATGCCCACAACAAGCCTATTGGGGGAATTACTGTAATGCCCAATTTTTAGATATTGCTACTGAGACTTAAAGAGGATCTTGCCAAAGGTCCTAAAAAACTGGGATCCAAAGCCAAACCTTAAAGTGTGCGTTCCTCCACAGCCAGAGGCAGCCTCATTCCCTCTGTCCCCGCCCGGCTTCCTGTAGGGACCCCCCTTTACTTCCCCTTTGACTGTTTCATCTCACCCACCCATCAAGCTCCAGCTGCACGTCGCACGGACTCTCCCCGTCCTCCCGGGCTGCCTGGCTCTGAGGAAGCTGAACCACAGCCTCTAACAGACTTTTCACAAGCTCATCCAGTAAGTGTTTGATGGAGACGGAAGAGATTCCAAAGACATCATTCCTGAATCCCAAGTTGGCTCCTAGTGACATCCTTGTGGACTTTCTTGTCCCCTTGGGTGGAAACTCTTTTAAGATAAATGTTCACCTTATTCCCTGTACTTTATAAATTCTCCCTGAGTAAAGGCCACTCTGAGGTCCTCGTCTGATGGAGGCAGAAGGTGGTGTGTATGTGTGTGTGTGTAAAGGAAATGTATTCACTGCTGGCAAAAGGAAGAGGATTAGATCAGGAAAATGTGCCAAATTGGTGTAAACAGCACCTGTGGTCATGGGCGCTGAGCCACTCTCACCCTGTGGGCCTCGGGGCTTCATCCTCTTCTATCCTTCATCACCTCATAACTGGAAGGAGCCACTCCCCTAACTTGTATCATTCTCCTCTTTGTAGAAGGGCTGTGGGAGGTACAGTGTCACTCAAGGTCATGGGCTCAAAACTGGTCTGGGTCTGGAGTGAGACGGTCGTTCCTCCCATAGTGGCTTGGCAGTGTTTGTGAGGTAAACCAGTGGCTTCCGTTGGGGACATGCTGCACAGATGTCCACCTTCCTTGGCACAATGGCTCATTTCCTTGTCACCAGCTTGGGTTGGCTGGGCCTCATGACTATTCATTTCTATTACTTTTGAAGCACACCGAAAGAACAAGAAAAAGAAGCATGTCCACACCCAGGAACCCAGGATTTGAACCGACGAAACACTGGGCTGCCTGCAGCGGAGCGTGCGAACTTAACCACTCGGCCACTGGGCTGGATCCTAATAATCCACTTCTAACACTCACACTGGCGGCAGGAAGTCTGCTCTGTCCTGAGACTCCTCAGAAACACTGATGCATTAGCTCCCGATAATCTGGTCATCACTCTCCCCCCTTCACTAGGACAATTCCTCTTGCCCCAAACAGAAGAGTTGGGTGGTTTGAAACTCCAGTGTTTAGTCGTCCTACCCTCCTCTCCACTCTTCTTGAAGGGCAGTGATCAAATTGCTGGCAGCCTTTCTTTCATCTGCAGGCGTGGCCACAATTGAAGATTGAAGGGAAGCGCTCCTAAAGTAGGGATGGGCGAGAAAGGATGGTGTGATGTCATAGTCATAACCTTCTGGGCTCAACTCTAGTGACTGTCCCCACCCAGCCCCAACCCAAAAAGGATGAAGGCAGAAAGGAGCAAGGAGGACGAGGAAGGAGGGGAAAGGAAGAGCAAAGGCAGAATCTGAGGTGGCAGTGTGAAAACATGGCCGTGAATTCTTTCATCCTCCTTCTGGCAAGGGGTGGCGTCTCTGATCTCTCCTCCTGAACTTGAGCCTGGCAACTATTTAACCGATTGAACACAGTGGACCCCAAAAACAGCTGTGCCGGTTTCCCAGCCCAGGTCTTAAGAAACAGGCAACTTCCTGTGTCTCGGGACTCTTAGTCTTGGGAACCCAGCCACCAGACTGTGAGAAAGCCCAAGCAGATCCTGTAAAGCGCCACCAAGAGCAGAGGGCGCTGGCCCTCAGCACGGGCTGAGCTCTCAACCAACAGCCAACTCCATTCTCGGGCCACATGAGACAGCCATCCCGTAAGTGAATCCTCCAGCCCCGCAGCTGCTGCAGCCGATGCCACGTGGGGCAGAGACAAGCGGTCCCCAACGCCCTGACTGCTGTCCGAGTTACACATCCGACCAGCCACGTTAACTAAGCTGCAGGATGGTCGGTGCTGTAGCCGCAGACGACCAGGGCACCAGTGTTCCAGCAGTCCTTGAGGGAGCCTGGGGAGGGGTGCTGACCTCCCCAAGAAATGGCCATTGGTCAGCCTCTCACACTGGTGATGATGGGGTGTATGGGATTGGGTCCCAACTGCTAGGCCAGCCCTAAATGCCTTTCACACACTTTCCAACTCCCTCTCCCACTACCCCTTACATGTATCCTCTGTTCTTGGGAACATACCCTACACAAGGGGTGCTTGGCCAAGGTCGCTCTAACTTAGTAAAAATAAACGAGAATTAAGAACTTGTCATCCTTTCTCTCAGGCCCAAGCCTTTCTCCCTTGCCCTTGTGGGGCTCTGTGGACTCCCTTCCACACCAGGCACACTGCTTTATGGAAATAGATCCACTGTGGGGCCGAGGGGGCGGAGCCTGGGGGAGGGGCCATGGAGGAGTGGGGCCTAGGATGGGGCAGAGCCTAGGAGGAAACCCAAGGGAGATGAGTCATAGGAGCCAAGGGAGGGCTGAGTTCAAGAAGGAGATCACGATGATCAGTATCAAATATAACAGAAAAAAGACAAAGCGTCTCTTGGGTCTGGGATTATGGGCAAAGTCAGTTTCAGTGGAGCCGCAGGGACAGAAACTAAATGGGGGCGGGGGGGGGCGGGTTTTGAGTAAACAAGAGGAAGGAAGTAGGGGCAGTGCTCACAGGCAAGTCCATCCCAACTCTTGTTGAGAAAGAAAGGCAAGAGATAGGTCATAAGTAGCTAAAGGGGGCGTGGAGACCCAGCAGGGACTTCTCGTTTGCAGTGCGCTTTGTTTTCTAAGATGGAAGTTGCTAAACAAGTTTATTCCCGAGAGCAGCCCCGGGGAGGGGATGACCACTCAGGCCTGGCGGGTCCGTGGGAGGTGGAAGCGCGTGGGACCAGGACACAAAAGGCAGGGGAAGTCCGTCGGCGGTGCCGCTGACAACTATGGAGATGCTGGGGGCAGGAAGAGCTAACCCGGAAAGGAAGGAGGTGCAGGATTCCACTCTTAGCTCTTCCCGTATGGCACGGGCTGAGGGGCTGCACGCTGGCAGGGGCGGAGCCAGGCGACTGGCCTTGAAGCCGTGTTTGCACTGGGCTGCGTTTGCACGCTCTAACTCGGATGGTCTTTTACAGATCAACGAAAATAGCATTTTCCAAATACAAACATCTTTCCTAAATATGCTTTTATTCCTTCTTTCTATAAGAGGAGTAAACAGCGACAGTCCACATTAAAAGTGGCCTTGGGACGGGGGTTGGCCCCCTCTCCTTGCGCATCGCCCCTGTGACTGACAGCCGCAGTCGGACCCGACAGGGGCAGGATGCCCGGGCCTAGCGCCATCCCGGCTCCTTCGGCGCCACCCAGTGGCGTTGGGGCGGAACTGCAGCCAGCTCCGCGGAGCTGGGGCGTAAAACAACCCTTTGTCCTCGGAAGGTGCTTTTCCTGCCAAAGCAAACCGCCGTGTGTTACAACTCCTGGAAGAGCAATCCCGAGAAACAAAGCCCTGTTTTTTTATAGCAACAGTGGAAACCAGACCCCACTTCCTTCCTGCAGGATTAGGGCTCTATTGATACCGGTGGAATCGGTCCTCTGGTTTCAGGGTTGACCTGCAGCCAGCCATACTCCGAGAGGGAGAGAGGAGAAATATGTCCTGTCTCCCAGGGACTGTATCAAAGGTTTTTCTGTTCAGGTTACCCAACTGTTACAAAGGACTCTCTGATGGGTATTCCTTTCTTTTCTTTTTTATTAATTTTTTTTTTTTAAACATTGAGCCTGAATTTCCCTTCCATGCATGGCTGAGAGCGAATGAACTTGGGAGCATTAATGAGTGACACCTTAAACGGCACACACCTTTCTGTGCCCTCCTGTAGGGAAAACAGCTTCCGGTTCTCCACCAAGGAGGCTTGCGTCTCGCTGCGGCGACCGAATGCATACAGTGGGTGCTGAATGATAACTTTCTCGTTAATGAATTCAGGTGAAACCACTTCAAAATAAAGGTTTAGCCAACTTCAAAAATAAAAACGCCGTAGCCAATTATTATGCAAAGAAGGATGGGGGGTGCGGGGGGGGGGGCCAGAAAATCCCTTTCAGGCGGGGCGGGTCCAAGAACCAGCTTAATAGCTGTGAGCAATTCGCTTATCACCCCTTTAAGGCTCCCCGTCCTCTGCAAAATGAGGATGACAATAAAACCTTCTTCACAGGATTATTGAGAGTTTCTAATGAGATAATGCATATTTAGTGGTTATGAATTTTATTCTAAAACAAAGAATATAAAAAATACCACATTCAGAATTTTTCTAAATCATACCAGATCAACTTGCCTGTGTGGGGAGAAATGAAGCCTCAGTCACGTGTGCGGTCCCCACCCCATCTCTAGGGTCACACAAGAATCACTGGTGGATCTGTGGTGTCCAAAACGCCAGGGTCAGCTCTCTAGCCTTAGTCCATCAGGGTCACTGCCAACATCCACCCTTGCCCAAGCCAGCCTGGTGCCTAAAGCCTGTCAGCCCCCTGAGCGTAGGGTTTGGCCTCCTGAGGGGGCTCCTCTGAAGGGTTCAGAATATGCCACCCCAAAATATGCCACTTTGGCATGAGGATTATAACAAATTGAAACAGCAAGCATTAGGATATATTGGAGTATATGAGGAAGACATTTGGTATAAACCTAATTCGGCCTGACTTTGTTTTTTCCAAAAGGGCCTGACTGTGGCCATTGAGCACCCACTGCATATCCGCTTTAAAACATTTCCTATGGCAAGAACAGATGGCTTTAAGATAAAGGTGCAACTTCCCTCCCCCTCCCAACGTTGGCATCTCCTTAAAGACTAAGCATCTTTCCTTAGGCTGGGAACTGATTGCTGTGCTCACCTGTGACCACCCAGCTCAAGGCAACAGACCTGCCACCCTCCTGTGTTCACCGAGACAGCTGACCTATCTGCTGTTTCCATCAATCGCTGTGCTGACAGAGCAGCCTCGTGACTATTGTAAAAGCGACATTTCAATCATATGTGAAACATCCTGTTTGGGGGTATATAACCACTCTGTGCACCCCACTTCTTTGGTGCCCTTTCTTCCTTCTGGAAGAAAGGCCCCGGGCCATGGTCCTCAGATTTCAGCTCAGAATAAACTCACCCAAATTTTCATTTATAGATTGGTTATGGATTATTTTCATCGACAATTATTTTGAGCTGAGGGCAGTTGAGAATCAACCGACTCAGGAAGAGTTCTCTGCTCTCCCCTTAACTGCCTGAAAGCAGGGCATACATCCCCCCTCTCCCTACCAGGATGAGGAGAGCCTCTGTTATCACAGGAGACCTGGGCCAGCACCAAAATGAGTCTGCATTAAAAAGCCTTACTAAAACTACCCTTATCTTCCATTATTTTCTAGTCACCTTCCCACAATTTATCATCTGTCAAAGCCCAAATCCCGTCCTTTTGTCTAATCACTTCTCCACAATTTATCTTCCTTTGTAAAATGGTATATAAGCCCCTATGTCTAACCACTTCTTGAGGTTTTTACTTCTGTTCTATGAAGCCCTGTGCATGTGAAATTAAAAATGTTAAGTTTCTCCTGTTAACCTCTTTCACCAGTTTAATTCACAGGTGTCAGTCACTGAACCTAAGAGGATAGAGGAAAAAGATTTTTTTCCTCCCCTACACCTCACAGCCCAGTCCTCTGAATTCCTTCCTCTTCCCCAGGGGGCTTTGGGTGGGGGTGATGGAACAGGGCTTGTCTTTATGACTTACAGAATCCACTGAAATCTCTGTGGACATTGCCAACCTTGGGGGAACTTCTCCAAGCCTCTTGTCACTCCAGCACCTTCCACCTCTTCCCCTCTGAAGACCTCAGACTCTGTCCTACGCCCCTAAAGAAATATCTCCCACAGTCCCCAACACGACGAGGCAAGAGAGCCAAAACTTGGGATGGCAAAGAGGGGAAAAAAACAACAGGGAGAACAGCAACGCGAAAAACACAAATTACTCTCTCGGTAAATCATCCTGTAAAACAGTAGCACACGTACGAGGTCAAGCTTCAAGGAATGGAAATAATTGTCACTGATGCTAGAGGCTGGACTTGGGACTACAGAATTGTCGCTAGCACTGTACAATGGCTTTGGGTGGGGCCCATTCACGTGTTTCCTTTGTTTTATCCACCCACTCTCCCCTGGTGGCCGCCCTGCTGGTCTGGATGTGCGCTCTGGGAGCAGAGGGCCCTTGCTGGGAGCTCACTCACTGGACCATGCCTAGGTCTTTGCTAGGTGAGTTTCTATTTTTTTTTTTTTTTTTTTTGAGGAAGTGTAGCCCTGAGCTAACTGCTGCCAATCCTCCTCTTTTTGCTGAGGAAGACTGGCCCTGAGCTAACATCCATGCACATCTTCTTCTACTTTATATGTGGGACACCTACCACAGCATGGCGTGGTGCCATGTCCACACCCAGGATCCGAACTGACAAACCCCGGGCCGTGGAGAAGCAGAATGTGCGCACTTAACCACTGCGCCACTGGGCTGGCCCTGGTGAGTTTCTATTTTTTCAGAACCTGGAGAGCTAATCAATTCAAACAGACGGTAGTGTTTAAGTGACTTGCTGCTGGTGAGCCCCCACTGCAGATTTGAACTTTCAACCACAAGAGAGTTGCTCAACTGGAAGAGGACCATGCTGGGTCGGGAGCCTGGGGCTGCCCCTGCTCTGATCCTCACTGGGGCACTTAGGTCAACATCCATAGGTTTCTCCTATGATGGGGGGGGGGGGAGCTAAAAGAGGTCCCAGATATTCAGTGGACACATTCTGAAAAAAAACCCCTCTGAAGTGGTCATTCCGTTTAGGGTAATACGACGTGTAGGGAAAAGTCAATTCCCAAAAGTGCCATGTCACAGAATAGCTTCATGCCAGCCTGACACACAGGCAGTGGCAGAAACTTGGAGACTGTGCAACTTTCTGCCCTCAAATTTGCATTCTTCATGCTGTACGACGGTTTAGCCATCTTTTGCATCTACGACCGCCTGCCCCTCGCTGCGGGAGGGTGGGGGGTGGAATCATGCCCACGTACCTCTCAGCCTGTCCCTGTCTCCCCTTCTTCCTCCCTCTTCCCCTCCTCTCTCTCCACCCCCTCCCCTACTTCCCAGCAGCCCGGATCCTTCTCACTGGTCTCCACCAGCAGGAGGCATGTAAATGGGATGGTCGACAGCCAAGAGGAGAGCCAGCGCTTAATGAAGGCGCAGTCTGTGTCGCATGATCTCATCAGACCTCGCAGAAACCTCTGAAGTAGGCATTGTCAGGTTTACAGATGAGGAAACTGAGGCTCGGTGATGTGTTGGCTTTGTGCCCAAGTTCACGCCGCTGAGAAGACACAGAGCTGGACGCTCCTCCTCAGTCCCTGGAGGCTGGTCTCTGCAATCCAGCAGCCCAGGCGGTTCCCACCCCTCCCTGTGGCCTCCTCGGAAGGTACTGTTCCCCAGCCTGGCAGCAGGTGGGGACAGAACACCACTGGCCCCGCTCAATTACCTTTGAAGTGTTCCCAGCCCATGAGGAGGATACCTGGGTGAGGAGACCAGGTGTCTGCAAGGCTTGGAGGAGACAGTGGCCCCAGGAACCAGCTAAGGTGGGTAAGGGCAGGTCAGCTGGCCAGGTAAACATCAGGGCCGGCAAATGTACTTCCTGGCAGAGGGGCCAGCCCAGGAGAGGAAAGGGGCTTTCACCAAGGTGGCCAGTCTGGCACTGTTACCTTGGGCTCACAGTAGAAATGGAAGCAACACTGCGTTTCTTCTTGGCTCTTTTTAAAGGTTATGCCATTTTCCAGTTTTCAGGGGAGAATCGTCCAGGAGGATCATGGTTCCGGTTGATTCTATAAATAAAGAGGAAGGTACTAAGTATTTTTGGTCACTACTGAGAGACCACAAGATGACTAGGAAAAGATTCAGCGTTGACAAGACGCATGTAGGAATTTCACAATGCTTCTCCGCCTCTGTGAATCTTGCAAATATTAATTTAATCTGCTGGGTAAATTGGTAATAAAATTCTCTTTGTATTAAGGAAGTGGTGAAGTTAATAGGCTGTAAACCAGAATAATTCTTGGGTGGTTTTATGGCAGCGCATGCCAGCACCTCTAATTGTACTGTGAAGGACTGAGTTACTTTGCCACCTCTTGTGACTGGAATAGCATTATCGTTGACTCATGTGGCATGCCCAGCCCTGAGACGCGCCCTGGCCCAAAGTAGTTGTTCAATAAATACCATTGTGATAAGTCTAACATTCAGTCTACACAGCACGAAATGAAAATTGAGAGGCTACAGTTAAGCTGAGATTATCTCGACTGATGAATCTTTTTTATTCCGTGGATCAGGAATAGGTCTAGAAACTTCTTCCTGGGTGCACTAAAGCAGAGATCCTAGAAAGCCTTCCCAAGATGGTTTAGTTTGGGAGTGTTCCTGATTCTTTGGATGATCTAACTGATAGTTGACCCCAGTGCCCAGAACCATAACAAATTCTGAATTTTGACCATACCACCTAGCTATCCCACTGCTGGGTATTTACCCAAAGAACTTGAAATCAATAATCCAAAGAGACTTATGCACCCCTATGCTCATTGCAGCATTATTCACCATAGCCAAGACATGGAAGCGACCCAAGTGCCCATCGACTAATAACTGGATAAAGAACATGCGGTATATGTATATATATATGGAATACTACTCAGCCATAAAAAAGACAAAATCATCCCATTTGCAACAACATAGATGGACCTTGAAGGTATTATGTTAAGTGAAATAAGCCAGACAGAGAAAGACAAACACTATATGATTTCACATGGATAAAGAGAACAGATGAGTGGTTACCAGAGGGGAAGGGGGTCAAGGAATGGGCACAAGGGGTCAAGGGGCACATATGTATGGTGACAGATAAAAACTAGACTATTGGTGGTGAGCACGATGCAGTCTACACAGAAACTGATATACAATAATGTATACCTGAAATTACACAACGTTATAAACCAATATGACCTCAATAAAATAAAAAAAATAAAAATTTTGGATTTTGTACATTCAATGTGGAAAAAAAAATTTTACCACTGAACTCAACAAAAATAACAACCTCGATCAAAAGTCTAGTGACAGAGGGATATTTTTAACAAATGCGTGCTATGCAGCCCCCAGCTACTCAGGAATCCAAGGGACCAGCTCACCCAGTGCTCACAGCTTGAGGCCAATGCCTACCTTAGGCTCTTTGCGACAACAAAACCCTTCAGTATCATCACTACAAAAGGCTGGCCATCCTCGTGTTTTCCTCACTTCATCACGTGATCAGTCAAGTGAGGAAGGCAGAAGTCAATGAGAGACCGACCCCTTTCCTATTAGACCACTGGAAAGATCCCTGCTTTGTGACCACGTGCTGAATAAATCCTGATGCCGTCTTGAGTGACCCCATTCACTATTTTGTTTCTGTTCTTTTGTTTTAATTCAGGACCCTCTGACCACATCTTGCCTGGATCACATTCTCACTTAATAAAATATTGACAGCTGTGTTGTTCACCTTTTTGCACTGCACTAGAGTGAGCTAAGTAGTGGGGCTTCATGCACACACACTCACAGCGATGGGGGAACAAGAATCTCGAGGCAGTTGGCAGGCAGGAGTCATCATGACGGACTGGGACTGGTGGGGGTTCTGGAAACAGGGCAGTGCTTTGTGGATCTTGACGCTAGCACCCCACCCTGCTGTGACTCGGCCACTTTCTCCATCTCTGCTTCTTCCTGTGGGGTTTCTCGCTTCTCCTCCTGCTACCAGGGAGCCACTGCACTCCACAATTTGCGTGGCACTTTTCCATGCCATAAGTTGTGCTCCATGCTCACGATTTCTGCCTCTTTTGAAACATCAGCCCGCTCATGGTCCATCACGGCCTTCTACCTCATAACCTCTCCTTGTGCACTCTTCCAGCTTCAGAGGCCACTGATTTCAGCCTCTCTCTCTATGTATCGCTAACAGGTAATCTGATAGGCATCGGCGCTTTCATGTCAGGGCCCCCCCAGGCCGATGGCTGCCGTGCCACATGGTACTGAATAAGATCACCATGTGTGGGCAATAGCCTGGGTCCGCATAGGTAGAGCTGTGTTCTAGAAGGCGACAGGGATCACGGGGGTGCTATGATTGACATGTCTAGGACAGCAGCCTAGAATATAGCACCCTGTGATCTGCCGTTTTCCTCTGCCCCTTCATGTTTGGTTTTATTCATACATTCATCCGTCTACTCAGAATCACCAGTGACCTCCATGTTGTTAAACCCAATGGCCAATTCTCAGGACTCATTCTCCTTGACCTTCTATCAGCATTTGACCTAATTATTTATCTCTCTTCCTTGAAAGACATTCTTCCCTGGGCTTCCAGAATACCTCATTTGCCTGCTTTTGCTCCTACCCTCTGGCCGCTCCTTTCTCAGTTTCCTTTGCTGTGAGCATCTCTGAGCTTCAGAGAACATGGGATCTCAGAGAAGCAGGTCATTCTTCACTGAGATCCAGGGAAGGCGCCCACGGACGGCTTGCTGACATCAAATTGGTATGTCTCATCATGAAACTGCAGGACCACCTGTCGAAAAGCAATTATTTCTATGTCAGTATTATTCCAGCCACATTAGAATCTGATGACAAATCTTCTTCTGGTCATTTCAAACCATGTCAGAATGGCATTTAACTCAAAAACCTCAAGATGAAATTTAGAAGGAAAAATCTTTATATAATTTAGGTAAAACATCCATATATTGAAATGGTCAGTGTTTATTAAATAAAATGCACTTCCTCTCTTTCTCATACATATTTTTTTATACTGTATATTTTTACATATATATATATATACACACATAAAAAAAAATCAAGTTCTGGCTGAAAGAGTGACAAGTGGCTCCTGTAACAAGTCATTTGGGGTTCCTATTCATTCCTCCATTCATTCTCATCGCCCCCTCACCGCATTCTATCTAGTCGATCCAGCAGGCACAGGTGGAACTATAAAATTGGAAGAAGTTTTTGATTACTTTCCAGTCCCATTCAGGATGGTGCTGCAGCGGCCTGTCATCCTGCTGGTGATAAAACCTTTCAAATGAAACCTCCTCTTCCGCAAAGATAAAGAAAATGAGATTCACAGTCTAATCTCCTTGCGTCTTATAGCCTTCTTCTTTTTTTTAAACACTGGCTGCGAACATTATTTTTTAAGCCAAGAATGAATCTCTGTGCTTGCACGGTCCAACCTCGTCCTCCATGCCCACAGATGCTGCTGCCTCTGAATCAGAGACTCACTCACTCCCCTCAGTCTCGGCAAATGAAGCGATTCAAAGGCCGGCGAGGCCTGGTCTCCGTTCGCCCCTCTGCCTTCTGTGTTCCAGAGTGCAGGGCTGAAAGAGACAGCTCGGGGGAGACGGCATGGAAGAGTCTGCGGAATTCTGACAAGTGAGCCACGGGGTCAGTGGAGTTTACCCTCTAAGCCAGCTGGGGAAGAAGAGACACAATCTGTTTCATACAACCAACATCTGGAGACAGAATGGCCTGTCTGCCAGCCCAAAAGCCCACCCGAAGCAGTATGTCCAATTGCTCTTTTTCTGCGCTGTTTTTGCGCAAACTCGCTCAAGCCAGATCAAGTGGTCATTACCATTGTCCATGCTTTAGGATTGCTCCAGCACACAGAAGAGAAGAAAACCTTTCCAGTTCATTTCTTGAAGTCAATATAACCCTGACGCCAACATCTGACAAATATCTTGCCAAATTCTCCCCACACAAGACCATATTACTTACACTAGATGAACAATTTTAGAATTTTAGATAAAATTCTAGCAAAAGCACATTGAGAAGAGTGAATGGGTCCCAAGCCAATGTCTCGTATGCATCCTTCCCTTTGCAGGGCCCCCCACATGCCCTCCTTGGCTAAATAAACTTCTGGGGTGGGCAGGGATGAGGAGATCCTTCCATCATTCCTTCCGAAATCAAATCCAAATAAAAGACATATCATTTTTTTGGATGAGAAGCCTCCATCTTGGGATATGGGATTTCTTCCCAAACTGATTTCTGTGTGTTGACTTACTCGACATCTCACATGTTGAGTGGTAGTGGGGCGGCAGTGTCTGTTGGTGGCAGTAATAGACTTTGACAAGAATGAGACTCAAATCCAAGATTCTCAAGTTCACCTGGAAGACATTTATTAAAAATAAGAGACTTCCACAACCATATATTAAATGCATATTTTAAAAACTGCAAGAGTCGCCGTGCAATTTTAGGAGCAATAGGCACAGAGAGATTTGAGGTGCACAGAGGAGAAGGCCGTGTGAAGGTGAGGGCAGAAATGGGGGTGATGCCAAGGAGCTCCTGGGCCACAAGCAGCTGGAAGAGGTGACACAGCCTCTCCCTGCCGTTCCAAGTCATTTACAACATGCAAGCCCGGGGATGCCCAGCAGGAGTGGCTGCAAGGTCATTTCCTGTACTGCCCCATGGGGGCCAGCCTCACCCTTAGGAGAAATCAGTTTTGCTTCATTAATAAACATTGAGCTAACCTAAGACGCTTGAGTTTGTATTCTGTCATGCCTTTCCCCCCAGAAGACAAAATTTTGTGCTGTAAATTTTATCCCTGGACAAAATGCATGGAGATGTCTCTCTTAGAGGCTCAGGGGCCAAGCCCCAAAGAGACAGCACAGCTTTCTTTTCTTTCTTTCTTTCTTTTTTTTTGGTAAGGAAGATTGGCCCTGAACTAAGATCTGCTGCCAATCTTCCTCTTTTTGCTTGAGGAAGATTATCCCTGAGCTAACGTCTGTGCCAATCTTCCTCTATTTTGTATGTGGGACACCATCTCAGCATGGCTTGATGAGCAGTGTGTATGTCCACACTGGGGATCCAAACCTGTGAACCCCAGGCCACCAAAGTGGAGTACACGAACTTAACCACTATGCCACCAGGTTGGCCCCCTGCACAGCTTTCTGGCTCCACCAAACTAGGGTTTCTCAAAGTCTGAATAACGTACCACCTGAAAGTCTAGTTTAAAATTCAGAATCCAGAGCCCTTGGTCTGATTTTCTGAATCAAAATCTCTTGGGGCAGGGCCCAGGAATGTACATTTTTGGGAAGTCTTCTCATGATCTTTACGCACACTCAAGTTTGAAAACCACCACTTTAGTGCATCTGTGATGTCTCTTCCCAGCTCTAGAGCACTTGACGTGGGTTATATTCTTGGTTCTATTACTGCTCATTGGCTGAGCCTCCAACTTCCCATCTAGAAGACAGAGAAATCTCACCTGCTGCTAGGTTGTTTTTTTAAAAGATTTTATTTTTCCTTTTTCTCCCCAAAGCCCCCCAGTACATAGTTGCACATTTTAGTTGTGGGTCCTTCTAGTGGTGGCATGTGGGACGCCACCTCAGCATGGCCCGATGAGTGGTGCCATGTTCCTGCCCACGATCTGAACCTGTAAAACCCTGGACCGCTGCAGCAGAGCACGTGAACTTAACCACTCGGCCACGGGGCCGGCCCTGCTGCTAGGTTTTTGTCTAACATTCTTTGAAATCCCGAGATGGGGGCCAGATAAACAGAGCCCTATTATTTATGAACCCTTCCCTTGCAAAGGCCCCCTCAGCAGTTCGTTCTGCCCTGCACTGAAACGTGCCAAGTCGGGAGGACCTGGCAGTCATGGAGACTATGCCTTCCCTCCCGGTCCACATATATGGGCAGGTTAAAATGGGACGCTTGAAAGAGCTTCAGAGACCTTTTTTCCCCTCTTTGCAATATTCTAAATCAAATCTGCCGACTGCCTCAGGCCCTGTGGAGCCCAGCGTAGTTTGAGCTCTTCAAGCCTCCACCGGTCTCACAGCCAGCCTCTGAAGCCAGTTGCTCAGTCCAATTCCCCAGCCACTCAGGGTCCGCAGCGCCCGCAAGTAAGCTCTCTGTAAGGTGAGCGACTGCTTGCTCTGTATATTATTTTATACTGTTATATAGTATTATTTCATTGATGCTCCAGCAACCCCATGAGCTGGGCTTTGTTGTTTTTATTTTGTAAGTAAGAACAATGAGGCTCAGAGAGGTTAAGTAGCTGGCTGAAAGTCACACGACTGGTGAGAGTGGCATCTCTGTCCTTTGCCTGCTGGTCTGGAGAATCCTGTCTGTGCTCCCTCCCTTTCCCCATCAACTGCTGGCCTATTGTGTGCTATACACTAAATGTTTTTGTCCCCCGCCCCCGCAATTCATATGTTGAAACTTAATCCACAATGTGATGGTATCTGGAAGTGGGACCTGGGAGGTGATGAGGTCATGAGGGTGGGGCCCTCAGGAATGGGATTAGTGCCCTTATAAAAGAGATCCCCAAGAGCTCCTTTCCCCCTTCCACCCTGTGAGGACACAGTCCCAAGACAGGCATCTGTGAACCAGGAAGCAGCTTCCCTCCAGACGCCGCATCTGCTATTGCCTTGATCTTGGACTTCCCAGCTTCTAGAACCGTGAGAAATAAACGTCTGCTGTTCAAGCCACCCAATCTGTGTATGTTTGTAACAGCAGCCCAAACAGACGAAGACACTGTGCTGTTTTCCAGACAGGCAGGGAGGCAGGCTCTAAATATTCTGCTTGCCTTCTGCCTGCTGGACCGTATTTCCACGTAGCCTTCGCGAGTGAAGATTCATTGTTTTTCCAGGGTCTGACTGGCCTCAAGGTGAGGGTCTTCATCAAGGGCAGGGCCTATTTCTCTCTGTTTGACTGTGGCGATCACTCGACATCCAATTACACTCACAGACGTGACAAGATGCTGGATTATCGACACGTATGCAGGGACTTACTGCCTAAAGAGAGCGCCGAGCTTCCGTGATTCTTTCCCTCCTGGTGAGCCCATTAACATTACTACAAATTCACATCTTCCTCGACTTAGGATGGGGTAAATTATAAAGTGAAAACATTGTAAGTCAAAAACGCATTTAACACACCTAACCTACCGAACGTCACAGCTCAGCCTAGCCTATCTCAAACGTGCTCAGAACACAGTAACCTACAGTTGGGCAAAATCATCTAACACCAGCCTCTTTTAGAATGAGTGTTGACTATCTCACGTAATTTATTGAACGCTGTATTGAAAGTGACAAGCGGAATGGTTGTCTGGCTACAGAATGGTTGTCAGTGTATGGGTTGTTGACCCTCGTGATCGCGGAGCGGACTGCGAGCTCACTGCTGCTGTCCCGCATCACCAGAGAGTAACATACCAAATATCAGTAGCCTGGGGAAAGATCACAACTCAAAATTCCAAGTACGGTTTCCACTGAATGCCATCCCTTACGCACCATCGTAAAATAAAAAAATCATAAGTCAAACTGTCGCAATTTGGGGACCATCTGTAATAAAAAAGCACAATCCCACAATGTCAGAGATATAGAGAGGAGCATTCAGCAGACTAGAGACTTCAATAAATTTACAGAAGGTGGAGAGAGTACAAAGCAGTGTGGGGAAATCTGCCATTCAAAGATGTTGTGGCCTGGGAGGTAGCTGAGCTCCCTGGCAGAACTCCAGGAAGCTCTGGATGCATAGAGCTCAGGTGTGACAAGGAGAGGGAAGTGAGAAGAAACTGGACTAATGAAATGAAAGAAAAACAAATATATATATATATATATATATAATAATCATATCCTTGTAAAATTTAATTAATATTGAAATGCCTAAAGTAATGAATAGTCTTTGCCTCCCATCCTCCAATGGTTGGAATGCATCGCCTTACCTCCTTGCTGTAATCATTGATAACAACTTTTGTATCTCTTTCCGTGAATTTTCTTTTTCTTTTTTTTTTGTTGTTGAGGAAGATTCACCCTGAGCTAACATCCACTGCCAATCTTCCTCTTTTTGTATACGAGTTGCCACCATAGCGTGGCCACTGACAGATGAGTGGTGTAGGTCCATACCTGGGAACTGAACCTGGGCCGCCAAAGCAGAGTGTGCCAAACTTAACCACTAGGCCACCGGGGCTGGCACAAATTTTCTTTTTTTTTTTTGAAACATACACAAACACATATACATTTAGAGATTTTTAAATATAAAATGAGGTCACACTATACATATGTCTTAAAATGTAAGTTTAATTATCATTCAGGTTTGTGAGGTCAGCAGATCAGGAGAAGACTGTCATTGAAAAGATAGTTTGCTATTCTCAGTTCCCAAACAGAGGGGGCACGCCAAGCACCCAGGACCACCTGGGGAAGCACCACGGTCAGAGGCAGAAGGAGGAAGGGGAAAACACGGGAAAGAGCCTTCGTTGTTGTTTTTGTGGGAAGAAATGGGCGAGGCAGGATAAACGGGCTGGGCAGGTTTAGGATTAGCTGGTTTGAATAAGCGATGTAGGGACCAGCTCTAGTCTCCCGGTACCTGGCCCCGGGGTCATTAGAGCAGGGGGCTAGAGGCTCGACCTGTGAGAGCTCAACAAAGGAGGCAGGCGGTGGCACAGGCTTTGGATTGGTTGGTTTGCACTTGAAAGGTGCGCTCCTAAGGGATTCATCTGCTACCTGGAAGAATGAGCCCTGGGAGAGGCCGGGTCTCCAGCATCAGCAAGGCCTCAGATGCTAGAGCATCACAAAACCGGAAAATATAGTTAATACAACCTATCTCCAACTTTCTAAACCAAATGATATAACGGGAACAATGGTACATACACCACAGCTTTTTGTTTTTAATACCTTCCTAGCATCCCACAACCTGGATATTCCATCACTGGAATGTAAATTCCACAAAGGGACAGTTTTGTCTCTTTTCTTCACTGCTAAAAGTCCAGAGACTAGAATAGTGCCAGACATAGAGTAGATGCTCAAAAATAGCTGCTGAAGGAATAACAAAGGACCACAACGTATTCAACCATTGCCTTATCAACAGACATTCAGATTATCATTTCTCAGGATTTAAACAATGCTTCAATAAACATCCACGTATATAAATCCTTATGACTTGAACTAGTTAGGAGTGGGTTTGGAGAGTGAAGTAAAACCTTAAACACTGAGGCTGAACCCAGACAAATATTTAGCTTTCTCTCCTATGTTCGAGAAGTCTGGAGGTGGTCAGGTCAAGGCTGGTCCAGCTCTCCGTGGAGACGCCTAGGGGCCCAGGCTCCCTCTACCTTGCTGACTCTCACCTTCACGGCCCCCGTTCCCAGGACACCTCACAGTCCAAGCTTGTTGCCAGAACTGCAGCCAGCGATCAGCATTTCCGGGAGAAGACAGAAGCAGGGCCCTAGGAGCATTACTCCTTCCTTTGAGGACACTTCCTGGAAGTTGACACCTCTGCGTATGTATTATTGCCTTGGACTGGTGTGCATGGCCACACCTGACTAGAAGGGAGGATGGGAAATGTAGTCCAGACTCCAGGTGGCCATGTGCCCCAGTCAGCATCTGAAACTGAGGAAGACAGGGTAGTTGAATATTAGGAAATAACCAGCTTTTATTTCTGCCAGATAAGTTCCCAGAAGTAAAATTGCTGTATTAAAAGATATATGCAGGGGCCAGCCCAGTGGTGTATCGGTTAAGTTCACATGCTCTGCTTTGGCGGCCCGGGGTTCGCAGGTTTGGATCCCGAGCACAGGCCTACACACAGCTCACCAAGCCATGCTGTGGTGGCATCCTACATACAAAATAGAGGAAGATTGGCATAGATGTTAGCTGAGGGCCAATCTTCCTCACCAAAGAAAAATAAAAATCATTTTTAATAAATACTAACAAAAACTTTCCGTAACGACTTTAGTAAGTGAATCCCACCACCAGTGTATAACAGAATCCATTTCCTTCCTTGGATGCTAACATGGGAAAAACTTTTAAAGAGTGATAATTCAATGAGCAAAAGAAGTTACCTCATTGTTGTTTTAATTTGTATTCATGTGACTACTAGTGCGGTTTAACCTCTTTTCACATACTTCCTGGCCATTTATCATTTCCCTTCTATGAATTGCCTTTTCATATCCATTGCCCACACTACTGGATACAATAAAAAAAGCTGTTCTTACAAAAGTGGAATCATGCTATGCATTTGATTTTGCAACTTGATTTTTTTCATGGACATCCTTCCCTGTCAGTACAAAAATAACTGTCTCATTATTTTTAATACTATGAATTAACAGAATTTATTTAACCATACCCCTACTGCTGGACACTTAGGTTGAGTCTAATTTTCACCTGTAGCAAAAAAAATGCTGCCATGACATCCCCATACATACATCGGTACACACATAAGTGTTGATAGATACGTCTGTGACATTATACCCCAGAGAGTTTCTTATTCATAGTTGACTGACTCTAAATTAAAACACAGTTTTTAAATCTTGGTTATGCAGGAGCCGGCCCAGTGGCACAGCGGTTGAGTGCGCACGTTCTGCTTCAGCGGCCCAGGGTTCGCTGGTTCGGATCCTGGGTGTGGACGTGGCAGCGCTTGGCAACCCATGCTGTGGTAGGCATCCCACATATAAAGCAGAGGAAGATGGGCACGGATGTTAGCTCAGGGCTAGTCTTCCTCAGCAAAAAGAGGAGGATTGGCAGCAGTTAGCTCAGGGCTAATCTTCCTCAAAAAAAAAAAATCTTGGTTATGCAGAGTATTAATCAGGAATCCTTTGATTGCAACCTAATCCAAATCGGCTTAAACAAAACAGTAGTTCATTGGGTGGTTAACCACACCGTCTAAAATAGCCCCACTCTGGCACTTCTCTTACTCTGTTCTCTTTCCCTTAATAGAACTTAGGACTACCAGATATTATCTATCTACCTACCTATCCATTTATGCATCCATCCACCTACCCATGTAATGTGGCAGATATGTGTGGTGAAACGGGGACTTGCTCACTGCTAAGGCTCCATACCTGGCACGGAGCAGGTGCTCGGGACTTTCCATCTCCATTTCTGGGTTCCACACCTGCCAGCAGCTTCAGGATCGCATCCTGTGCTCCGCATCCTATGCATCCAACAGACAGACACGTCATTTTCCTAGTTGCTCCAGCAAAAGTCTCCCAGTTGGCTCTCCACGGCCAGGTCTAGGTGGTGTGTCCCCTGGACCCAGGGATTGGGGCCAGCCCCACACAGACCACATGGCCGGCAAGGGAGTGAGAGGCGGAATCTAGGAAGGCAGGGAACTGTTATCGGAAGAATGGGGACCACAGCACACACCCATTATATTTGGTCAGCCTGCCTGCAGCAATTCAGACAGAGGTCAAGAGGGCTCTCAGAATTGACATCTGACAAACAGTTTGATGAAACAGGAAAAAAAAGCAGCACCACCGGAGGCCCCAGACTTCATCAACGGTCCTTCCCTTGCCAATGTTCTGTATGTTTATTTTCTTTCTCACTGTTTTCTCCTAGCTGAAGTTCTCATTAACATACATTCTCTAATCAAAATAGTGTGTGTTATCAACAGCATAAATATTTATCGAACATTCACAGAGCGCTGGGCACTGTGCTAAGATATTTGTGTGGATTATCTCATTTTATCCTCACAACAAGCTATGAGGTCGTCAGGGGTTCAGAAGAGTTAAGTAACCTCCTGGAGGTCAAACAGCTAGTTTGTGGTAGATGCAGTCATGGCTCCCTCACATCTCTGATGCATTCCTGTCTCTGAGCCTCTGATGGCCGTCTCCTCTTGCTCTGACCCAAGACCACGCTTTCCCGTGAGGTCCAGACCTAGACCCTTCCCCCAACGCACCCCAGTAGTCTCTCTCCTCTCTGAATCGTAAAGCACTTGCATCTTTCACTTGATATTTATGAATATTTTGTATACATTTTAGAAATACATGTATTACTGTCTAGTAAACTCCTCGAGGGAACAAACAGTGCCTCAACCATCTTTTTGACCTCACCACGAAGTACAAGGTCTCACCTGTCACAGACAGTGGGTGGATGACCACCTCCAGGAAGCCCACCAGTATGGTCCACTAGCATGCCAGTGAGCAAGGACTAATATTCATGATGGCGACTAAGAGGCTTTGAGGAAAGAGTGAATTGTGTTTAGGGATATCTGGAGAAGGTTTTGAACTGACATTATTGAAATAAAATCTGGGAGGCCTGAGGAAACTCACTTCAGGATTTTTACACATTCATATGAAAAACTTTATTCTCTTATATTCTCTTTATACCCACAAGCCCACTTGCCATCTGATACTTATCTAAAGTCATTTAGACTAAGAGGGTGAGTTAAATGATGACCCAAAGCCAATCCCGTTACTACCCTCCCACCCCTAAATAGACCCACGTTCCACCATCAGAGTTAGACCTAGAATCCTACAACTTCAGAGAAAGGGACTTTGGGTTCTCTGGCCCAATCTCTCCAAATTCCACATAAAGAAAGAGAGTCTGGCTTTTCTTTCTTTATTGCTTCCCCTTACACGCTACAAATTAGTCTCTTCCCATCAAAATAATCTCGTGTGTCCAGGGTCACAGCAGCCCCAAGGTGCTTGTCTCCAGGACATCTAGAAGGATATGGGTAGCCCCTGTCCTTAGAATTCCCCTAGGAGGCCAGCGGTTAACGCTTGCTGTGCCCCGAAGCAGGGGAGTGCAGGCTGCCCCTGGGTTTCTACGAGGAGCAGAAGAGAGAAGGCTCCTCTGTCTTGGAAGCCTTTGGGCGGTGGGGTGGGAGGCTGGGGAGAAGGGACTCTCTGGTCCCAAGACAAAGGGCTCTGTGGGGTCTGCACCAGGAAGGGTGGCTTTCTCAGCCCCAAGGAGCAGGCTGGAGCCTTTACTGACTCCTCGGGGGGCTCAGGACCCGGTCAGTAGACTCGAGTGCAATCCACTGAGAATACACAGCTCTCGCCCTCTGCCTCTCTCCTCCAGGCTGAAGCCAGAATTCTAAGAAAGATCGAGAGTGACAGGGTGAGCCCCAACCGGTGTTTCAGAGAGAGGCTTCGATTGGTCTGATGTCCTTTGCTTTGGGGCCCGTTACACTGTTTGGGTCCTGGCACTTGCTGCCAGGCAGGAATTCACGCGTCTTCAGAGGAAGAGGAAAGAAAGCAGAGTTAAGCAGATTGACTGAAGCTAATGAAGAGCCAAAGTCTGGAGCACTCAGCAACTTCCCTCGGATTCCTGAGAGCCCGGCAAGCACAGAGAGAGATGAAAGCGTCTCACTAACCTGGAGGGAAACTGAAGATCCAAGAGTGGATGCTACAGACAGTCACGTGACCGAGTTCATAGAAAACCGATATAAACATCTGAAGTTACCGAAGCCCCTTCCTGGCTGTGTTGGGAAAGATATCACCGTACTTAGAGAAAAACGACCAATGTGGTAAAAGCTAATGTAATATCACACATATTATTCTGGAACAAAATTAATAGAATGATACACTTTGTATTTCTAGAGTGCTTTTTTTTTTTGACAATTTCAGTACCAGAGCACTTGGCCAACACTATCTTATGGCTTTACCATGTTCCCTTTATAAAAATTTCCCTTTATAGGGGGCTGGCCCGGTGGTGCAGCGGTAAAGTGTGCATGTTCTTCTTCGGCGGCCTGGGGTTCGCCGGTTTGGATCCGGGGTGCGGACATGGCACCGCTTGGCACGCCATGCTGTGGTAGGCATCCCACATATAAAGTAGAGGAAGATGGGCACGGATGCTAGCTCAGGGCCAGGCTTCTTCAGCAAAAAAAGGAGGAGGACTGGCAGTAGTTAGCTCAGGGCTAATCTTCCTCAGGAAGAAAAAAAAATTGCTGTTATATGTTCAAAACCAACTTCTTGCTTATGGAAAGACTCAAGAACGCCTTGGGAAGGAGGAAGTTGGGTTTGTAAATGTAGAAGTCTCCAAAAGAAGGAGACTGCAATAGATCTCCCGGGCAACACTTGGCCCTCCCCACTGGGCTCATGTGGGGCTTGGTTCCTTCTGGAATCTCGGGACAGTGGGTGTTCTATGTGCCGTGCTGCTCAGGCCCACGCAGGAAAGGGAATGGCACGTGAGGTGGCCCTGTTGCTCCAGACGCACGTCCAGCCCTGTAGTCACCAGGCTCTCTGCGTGTGGTTGTGGGTTTGTACTGTTTTCTCCTTGCCTTTTCAGGTACTGTGGATTCCCCAAATGAACCAGCCTGTTCCCTGGAAGTGATGGTGTCTGTGTGTCTGACGCATGGACTTCAAGTGGTTAGACGCTAACCCTTCCTCTTCTTGAAACTACAGCTGGCAGAAAGAGTGCCCGCCTGGAAATCAAGTGTCATTAGGCATTGCTCAACGGCCTCTCTGAGCCTCAGTTTCTTAATCATTCCTAAGTTCCTAAAAATGAGGAAACAGCCTCAATTAACCCTACGGAGTCTGCCAGTAATAGAATTCCATGAATCTATGATGTCACAGAGAATTGAAGTAACTCCCGAATGCTTTTTTTTTTTAAATGGGCGTATTACATCTCCTTTCTCTGAACCAATAACTTAGCATTTGGTTGTCTTTCAAGACAACCAAAAGTGACACCGTCACCAACTAGTTACCCCAAGGAACTCAAGGATGGGTTTGGATATTTTAACTGTTTTTCCAAATTGTTCTTTTTCCTTTTGTTACGTTAAGGAGATGCAATCACCAACCTCCCTGAACCAGAACAGGCCTCACCACGAGAGCTACGCCTGTGGCCTTTGCCTTATTTTTAATGCTCAGATCTCTCCAGGAGGAGCTTAGGCCTTATTACCGTAGCCTGCAGTGTGTGTGGATGCATGTTTTCCAACTGAGCCTGCGCAAGCGAATACCCACCTCTCCCTTTTGAATATTCATTCCCCATCCCAAATAAATGTCCCTGCTCCCCTTTGTTCAGGGGACGTCATGACTCTGGAAATGATTCCTCTTGGTCCCCTATTTGCCGCAAATATACTTTACTTTGTGAGATGACTACTTCTGGTGGAGAGTCTGATTTAACTCGCCAGGGGGAAACCCACTTCAGTTTCAGTAACAACACCAGGTCCAGAATCCTACGACCCAGAGCCACTGAGGCAACGACAGTGCCCAGCTTGAGCCGCGGGACAGTCCCATCACTACAAGCTCCTCCTGTAATTCTAAACTGAAGCTTTCAGCTAACGTCTGATTCTACTCATATGTTTACTGAAAAGTGCGATCTGATTTTTCCCCGTCACAAGGAGCAAATTCATGGCGTTGGAGGTAATCTAACTACGTTCTTTTCCCTTCCTATTGACTAGTTCTAGTTTCATACAGCAGCAATAAAAGGAGCATTCTGATCTTCTTGGGCTCTAGCTTGGAACAATAAACAAATGCGACTAAACCCCCCCCCCTTCACTCTGTATCAAACCCCTGTGGAATCAATTTCACGATAGCAAGTCCCCCTGAAATCAATGGAGTCAGCTCCTGCATTCATTGCCATGGGACTTGGCATTGTGAAAATAATTGGATCCTGCTGCACTCCAACTCTCCTTTCAGGAAATAGAGAAAATGGGCTTTTGCTCGTAGGTGGCGGTGATAACTAGTCTCGGAGCTGGTAGGTTTCATCCTGTGTTCGGTATTGTCTTGTCAAGAGGAGCTATTATCAAGTCCCAGATGAGCCTGGCGGTACCACCCTCAATGAGGTGTTTAAAACTGCCTTCCCTTGTGGCAATGAAAACACTTCTTTTGTTCCCATCTTTAAAATTAACTGCATAGTGTTACCACTATCAATGAGGTGTTTAACATCAAAATTGCCTTCCCTGGTGAGAAGAAAAACACTTACTTTGTTTCCTTCCTTAAAATTAATTGAGGTTTTTAAAAACTCATCCTTATTCACCCAACAGTCGCACAGAGGGAGAGAAGATAAGATGGGATTTCTAAGTGTTGCCTTGGTAGCCCATCAAACCTTTTGAGCACGTTCTTTCTGTTTAGACTGCTTGCTGAACAGTCTTCTGCTCCTCCGCTTTCTTTTCCTTCCATGATATTTGATACCACTGGTCTCGTCGGTGTGACCCTTGGTAGGGAGTTAATTAATAGGTATTTGCTAGAATGAGGGAATGACTCCATCGATCCAGATATTCCTTATGAGCTTGCAAATTTTCCATGAGCCTACTCTACTTGTTCGATGGGGTTAAAGAAATTGCTTATTAAAAATTAAAATTAGGGCCAGCCTGGTGGCGCAGCGGTTAAGTGTGCACATTCTGCTTTGGCGGCCCAGGGTTCGCCCGTTAGGATCCCGGGTGCGGACATGGCACCGCTTGGCAAGCCACGCAGTGGTAGGCGTCCCACATATAAAGTAGAGAAAGATGGGCACGGATATTAGCTCAGGGCCAGTCTTCCTCAGCAAAAAGAGGAGGATTAGCAGCAGTTAGCTCAGGGCTAATCTTCCTCACAAAAATAAATTAAAATTAGTCTCTATTATTACTATTTGAAGGGGCGTTGGTAGATTTGGCTAAAGATGCTCCCGTCCCCCATTTCCCTCAGGAATTCCAGAGGCGGCTCTACCTTTCATAATTGTCTGGCTAGTATTTGAGATGTGAGGCATTCTGTAATCACTGACTTCTGCAAGATGCAGCAGAATGCAGAAGGCAAAAGAGACAAAGTTTGCACTTTTACAGGTCAAAAGTCCAGGTGGGGCATAATAGTAACAGTTTTAGAAGAACAGATAACCAGGCTACTTCGTATCCAGATAAGAAATTCTCCAAAGGAAAGAGAGTTTGAAGGGGGAGGGGAGGGAACCAAGAGAATTAGAAGGCTGGTGTGTTTCCCCGAGAAGGGGCCCCATGTCCTGCCTACCCTTACCTGCAAGGCTGGACTGCAGACAGAGGGAGAAGAAAGGGACAAAGGCTTGGGGGAATCCCTGAGCATGGTGACCCATGCCTCATTCCCAGCAGAACCCAGGGAAGCTGCGAGATATTCAGAGCACCCTCCCTCCTAGTGATGCAGGCTTGGTGAGTCAAGGAGTCGAAAGAAAGATTTCTTGGACTCTCAAGGTCTGGCAGTAGTGCTCGTTTATTCAGAGAATAGCATGCAGTAGCATGGTGACACGACCCGTGGGCAGGAAGAGCTGCAGGCATGGGGACAGGACCCATGGGCAGTAAGAGCTGCAATGGGTTGAGGGCAGGACTAAATTTATAAGGCATAGGTATGTGAGTTATTTCTTTACAAGACAAAGGACGGATCATGAAAAAAATCATTAAAATGGTATCAGTGCAGGTGGGGTCTGGTTATTGGGTGGTCCTATAACTTTAGATAAGAATCAGATCGGATTAAGTCAGGACTTCCTATGCTTCCTGGAGGATGATATAGATCAGTATGTAGGACAGGTCACCTTGGGCCTCTCTCCCTGGGGCAGCCTTGATCGTCACCACTAGCATGGCATAAAGGAGAAGACTAGAAACTACGTAGGACATATCTGGGCAAGTGGATCTGAGATGGCCTCACAGAGAACCCTGCAGCCCCAGCATGGTAAGACAAGCAATGGAATGTTTATTTGTGTCAGAGAGAGGCATGCGTATAGAAACGAGAGTCCTGGGGCCGGCCCGGTGGCACAGTGGTTAAGTCCACACATTCCACTTTGGCAGCCTGGGGTCCACCGGTTCGGATCCCGGGTGCAGACACGGCATCGCTCATCAAGCCATGCTGTGGTGGGCGTCCCACATATAAAGTAGAGGAAGATGGGCACAGATGTTAGCTCAGGACCAGTCTTCCTCAGCAAAAAGAGGAGGATTGGCAGATGTTAGCTCAGGGCTGATCTTCCTCAAAAAAAAAAAAAAGAAACGAGAGTCCTCTGACTTAATGAGGCCCTGCTGTAGGGCTGAGGAGGATGAAGCAGTGGCCTACATGGACCTACATGGACCAAAAACTGATAGGAAAGGCAGATATTTCAGGGGATCTCTGGGAACTCCTCACCTTGACCCCACCCCCAGCCCCTCTGCCTCCACCCTATGTTAGCTCCCTGGAATGGAGACTCAAAATCCTGAATGGACTGAAATTAAGTTTCCACCACCTGGTGGAATGGGACCTTAAAAAGGAAAAGGAATTCAACCAGAGAAAAATATTTCCATTTCTTTGCACACCTTGAGTTTGCGGACTGAGATTTGTGCCTGCTGAACTCAGTTCATTTGCCAAGACGTTAATTGCATAAATCAAAAAACCAATTATTACAATTGCATTATTACCAAATAAAACCTGAAACATGTTTCTAAAGTCCCCGTGCTGAACGTAAGCTGTGTACCAGGTGCTGACCTATTCTCTAATACGTGATGTCATTTATTCCTTACAACTCATAGATGCAGCTGTCCCCACTTTATGATTAAGAAAATGGTGACTTAGAAAATTTAAGTAATTTGCCCAAGGCTGCAACGGTGGTAAATAGTCAAGTCAGAATTTAAACCCAGGAACGTCTGACTCCTAAATCAACATTCTTAATCCCTAAGTTAAGCGACATACTTTTCTCTCATTTGGCAACCCAGATCTCTCCAGGAACATTCCTTCCTACTACCTCTGCTGCCCACAGTTTCAAGGCAATCACGCATTCATGTACCGGAGCCCAGGGTACAAAGCAGCACTAATTTCATACCCTTCCTGCTCCTAGTTTCCAAATTGCCCAATAATTAAGTGGATTATTACTGTCATATCTTAGTGCCGGAATTAACAAGTTTTAGCTCAGTTCCTATTTCTTTTGCAGCCGCTACACCTTGTAAGTGAACCAAAATTGCTGATTAATTAAACTTCACCAAGGAGTAATATGTGCCAGGAGACAGAGACTAGACCAGAAGTCTGTAGACCGACTATGTGCCTTGATTTCTCATTCTCGCTCTTCCATCAACCAACTGTTCGACCTTGGGCAATGACTTAACCACTGTGACCCTCAGTTTCCTCATCTACAAAATAAGCACAATCTTAAGGTCCCCTTCTTCTCTAACTTTCCATGATTCTGAAGAGCCACTATTAAGTTTATTATTTTATGGGAACTGGAATTGTACTTCTCCAAATACTAGCTCTGATCTCTATCTGTATCCCTTTCCTAGATTTATCCCACATTCTGGGATAAGGCACAGGTCAAGAGTTTCACAAAGGGATGGGAAATTACATATAATAATACCTCAACTTGTTGGCATTAGGAGGAACATGAAGACTAAAGAGATGGAATTATTTTCAGGATGGCTCTATATAAAACTATATAAAGAAATATAAGAACTGCTATTAAAAGATTCCATCACTTTGGCTAAGCTATGGAGGAAGGTAAGTCATCCTGATAACAGGGACCCCTGCAGGAGCATTGTCTCATGTCATTTGAAACTGCTTACTATCATCTTTTCTTTAAAATCATTTGTGGTATTCAGTGATCCTTCTGTTCATATCCATGTTATCTCCCTTTCCTTGAGTGTAAATTCTTTGATTTATTGAGTTTGTTATTTCCCTAGAATGATATGGACCTACTCAGATGTTCTATTATTCTTAGGGTGGGCACAGGACTTAGACCTGCACAATCAGAGTATTTCACACCCCTGGCTAGAGTGTTTATGTAAGGGATAGATATATGACCCCACAGAACCGATGGATTCCCAGCAGAACCTCAGGACGTTGGCAGAAACTATCAAGCAAGATAAGTTCTCTTTCTACTGTGGTTGCTGAGCTATGGAGGATGTGTATGCCATAGGCTGTCAGGAACCATCTTGCCACCAAGTAAGAAGAGCTTGCCCAAGATTGAAGCTAACACAGAGAAAGCAAAGTCTAGAGCCGAAGAGAAACAGGCTTCCTCATTATATCATCTGAGTACCTGGATCCCACAGTCTACTCCCTGGACTGTTAATAACACAGCCAATAAATTCCCTTTTTGTTTAAGCAGAAGCCATTCTAAGCCACAATTTTTTGTCACTTGCAACTGAAACTAATAAAAATAGAATTTGTGAACCTGTAGAGAAAGTCCATAGTTCTCTACTTTCTCACATCAGTAGATGCCCAAGGGCCTTTCTAAAACGGAAGCAATTGCTACACCACAGGAAAAGACAGTAAAGTGGGATCTTACCATATCTGACTTTCATTTACATGCTGATTTTGGAAACTAACCCACATGAAAGATGTAACTTCACAATCTTATTTCTCACAGCAGCAAACAAATTTATTGACATTTATTAATGTTAAGGCTTAATGTAAAAACGAGAAGGCACAAACCCTGCAGGTAAGAAGGAATACTTCAGAATTCCCCATCTGCTGCCAATTCACCACTAGCGATTAGATTTTCTCTTAAAGCCAGATTTTTTGAATGTTCAAATATCTGCTATATGGTCTCTCCTCCAGAATTTTCTTACATTATGTGGGAATCAGGAGCTAAGTGTCTAAAGATGACAGATTAAGAAATTAAAGATAAAGTATAATGTTTAAATTTATGAAAGGTGGCCAACAGCAGAACAATAAAAATATAACTAACAAAAATTGGGAGAAAGAAGGGGTAGTATAATGTGGGTTTATCATTTTTCACATTCAGCAGTGAAATAAGTACTGCTTAAAGCCGAAAAATCAAGAAATAGAAACATAAGCATATAATTTGGAGTTACAAAAATAAGCACCCAAAGACAGAAATTGACATTAATGCTGATATCGGCAGAGTGGGACCCAGGATGAGAGGGTAGGATGGTTTTTCCTTTCATTTATGCCTTTCAATTTTCTTTAAATGTTTCGTTTTTGTGGGCATGCATAATTTATAATTTATAAAAAATTGGCCAGAACTTAAACTATGTCTTTCTAGACAGCTTGCTCCCCTGCTATCTAAAATGTCCGTTTCAAGCAGTCTCTACTCCATCACACGGACTCTATCTCAGCTTCCCGCATCCAACCTTACAAACCTTTTTTTCCTTTTAAAATGGAGCAAGTGTCTCTCCATCTACATGAGGTTAATCTCTCCACTTGTGTGTTGGATCCAAGCCCCTCCCATTTCTTCAGAAATTGCTCGTTACCCTCTTTTTCTTAATATCCTTAAGCTCTGTTATCTCCTCCCAATCTGCAGATGCACATGCTCAGGCTACTCCCGTCTTAAATTTAAAAGCTCCCTGGACCCCATGACCCTCTCCAGCTTCCTCTCTCTTCTCTCCTTCGAGGTCAAATGTCTTCATTTCCTACTCTTGAACTCACCCCTATATGGGGTCTGCCTCCATCACTCCACCAGCGCTGCTTTTGCTAAATTCCCCAGCGGTTGCAATCTCTAAATCTGACCCGTAAGACCAATTTTCCTCTTACTTTATTTCTCCACAGCTTCTGACACAGGGGACCACTCTCTTCTTAAAACATTCTCTTCTCTGACTTTCGGGACACCACATTTATTATTACCTGCTACCTACACAGGTTCTTTACCCGCCACACAAGAGGGACCAAATAAAGACTGGAATGCCAGGCTTATGGCAAGGAAAGAGTTTTTATTTTGGGTGACGTCAGCCGGGAGACGAGAGTGAGCCCTCATATTCCTCTTGTCTCCCCTAAAGATGGGAGGCCAGGGGTTTTAAAGGTTGTAAGGAATGTGGCTGCTTGTAGGGAGAGGGGAGTCTGTGACCTTGCAGGTCAGCACTTTGCCACCAGCCTGCGTTTGGCCTTGTGAGGCTGCTTGCATGGAGGAGGAGATAAGGAATTCTGCAGGTGGCTGTCCTTGATTATCTGCCTCTGTAGGGGATGGTGGATTCTGGTGCCAGGAAGCCAAGGAGTAAGCAGGGAATGGGGATGAGTGTTTTTATTTTAACCCCATATATGCTGGGTTTAATGTAGGGGAACCGATATCAGGGCTGGTATCATTACCACTACTATGATTTGACTGACTTGGGACCTCATATTTGGTTTTGTGTTGAAGTTTCCCCTTCACCGTGGACTGTTTTTCAAGTCCAGCCATACCCTCAGCCATGACATTGACTACAGCATTTGCTCTGCACAAACCTCTGTACTCCACAGGCAGACCTTCATACCGAGTGCTTCCTTAATCCTCTGCTTGCTTCTGTAATCACCTTCGGGAAGAGGGGCCATCCCCTTCAGGTTGCTCTACGGGGAAGCCATTCTGCAGAAAGGCCAGCTTGCCACTGGAATTTTTATTGGATTTCTTCAGAGACACAATGTAGCAGCAGTTTTAACGAATGTGCTTCCATTTGTAATGGAAAACTTAATCTTGTGAAATTAAGAGAGTGCAGTCACCTGTGGCTTAAAACTCAGTTTGGGGGTGGTGGTGGGTAATTCCCAGTTGATTAGGATTATTTCCCTGTGCTCCTCTGGTCAGGATTCCAGTGTGGGCAGTGGGAGGGGGAGAGGCTTAAGTGTCATCCTAGCATCGTCTCAGTGCTTCTTTCTGGGTCTTCTTCCCTGTGGGATCCACTGAGAGTGCACTGTCTGATCTCCCACCCAAGTGCACACTGGTCATTGCAGGACAGCTTGAGGGCTCTTCCATGTTGATCTGGCCCAGCCTGGATCTCAGGGGCCTGATGACTTGGTACCAACTAGCTGTAGGCTCCTTTGCCAACCTGGGCTGTCCATCCCTCTAGCCTCATATGGACCATGGTTCCTGGGAGGCACTTCAGCATTCCTCTAGGGCCTGTGAGAGAAAAAGGGTGTGGGGGTGTGTGTGTGTGTTGGGGGGAAGGAAGGGAGTGGTATAGTTGGTTATCAGAGCCATAAAGGGTCCTCGCTATGCTCTTTTCTACTCATCCAAAGGTCAACCCAAGCTGGCTCAGGGTACTACCAACAGGCTGTCTTCTCCCAAAGATTCAGGCCGAGCCAACCTTTCCATCCTCATCCCCATCCCCACTGATTTTCAAGAGTTCTCTTCTCACCTTTTCTTTCTAAATCACTCGTCCAGCCCAGAAGGGAATTTGTCTCCCTATGGTGAGAAGGCCTTTTTAAAAAAATATATGCTATCCTTCTCAACTTTGTGGTCCATGGTCTATGTTCTGAATCTTTATATGCAAAGTCAATTCAAGAATCAAAAAGAAAAATACACATGGGGCTGGCCCAGTGGCACAATGGTTAAGTTCACACATTTCGCTTCGGTGGCCCGGGGTTCACTGGTTCAGATCCCGGCTGCGGACAAGGTACCTCTTGGCAAAAGCCATGCTGTGGTAGGCATCCCACATATAAAGTGGAGGAAGATGGGCATGGATGTTAGCTCAGGGCCAGTCTTCCTCAGCAAAAAGAAGAGGATTGGCAGCAGATATTAGCTCAGGGCTAATCTTCCTCAAAAAAGAAAAGGAAAAGAAAAAAGAAAAATACACATATCTTTTCTGCCAAGTACTTGGCTCTTGCAAATAAGAAGTACTCTAGCCTCAGATCACATTGCTTTTATTATAACTTTAAAAAAAATTGAAATTCAGGCTCTACTTGCTCTCCTTTCAAGGCAATGAAGCATATGGGGGGAAGGCTACAGGGCAACCAGAGAAAAAGTGAGAAAATTCTTGGTTTAAAATGCACAAATATCTAGGCATGTAAGCATACATTCTTTCACTTGCTGTCTCCCTCTTGCCAAAGAATTCATGAAAGGAAAAAACCACGAAATTTCTCCAGCCTTTTAAACGGCCAGATTTCTGAATCTTTTCACCCCGCTAAAGTTTCAGGAATTTTCAGTGAAAAGAAGAGCAAAACTAGAAGCAAAATTCCAAGCTTCAAAATTTCTTTGTGCCTGTTTTTAATGCAGTTTCTTTTGTCATGGCAGGAAAGTGGGCAATATCATTTTCATGTGATAGCTGGATTTTGATTATTCCAGCACATACATAAATTACATGCCTTTTTCGGGTTAATCTTATCTAAGCATTCTTTTTGTTTCGTTATTCTGACTCAAGCATTTTAAAATCAAAATCCACATTTAGTGGAAGGAAAATTTCCTTTTATTTGGTAAATTTATCATTATATATCACTCATTTTAACTTATTAAAATCTATTAATCTGAAAGTACATACACGCCTCAAATTGGAAAGGTAACAGCAAACAATCGGGCAGTTATGCTGTCAAGTGTGGACATTCTCAAGCGGGGAAAAAAATAGCTCTAGGAGAGAAAGGTTTGGGGCGGGAGAGAGAAACGGGCGCTTTTCCAAGCCACTTCCTGGCTATCTATCCAGTTGGGGGGTACTGTTTGTTACTTTAAGGAAATACGAGAGCTACAGAGGGTCCACGACGCAGTGATGTTACTGACCACAGACAGACACGACAGGAGGCCGGCCCGGCGGGGGCTGGACCGCGGAAACGAAACCAACCCTGCGGGCGAGGGCGAGGTTCAACGACTGCAGCCCCAGGGCAACGGGGACCCGGGTTAACCGAGTAACCTGATTCTTATTACTATTTAAGTTCACCTAAGCGCCCCGCCACCGCGACGACCTCGGAATGCTTCGCTCGCCTACATTCAGAGACTGCTTTCTGACAATCGAAAGATGGAGGCGAGCTTTTGTGGATGCGGACCCCGCTCGGCAGCAGCGTCTTCGGGCGGAAGCGCAGACCTCGCACCCACACGGCGGATCAGGTCCGCGCGCATGCGCGCCGCGGCCGACGGCTGTGGCCGGCCCCCTCCGCTGCCCGCGCCGCTGGGGCCGGGCGGGCAGGGAGGCGGCGGGGGCGCGCGGCGTCACAAAGCCCAGCAGGAACGCGCGGTTGCGCTGAGGCTCCGGGCGCCCCGGGAAGGGCACTCGCGGCCCGCCCCCACCTCCCCAGCGGCGCACCATCAACCCCGCCGCCTGCCGGGGCCGCCGCGCCGCAAAGCGTCCTGGGACGGCCGGCTCGCGCCGGAAGGACGCGCGGGCGCGCGGCGGCGGCGAGCTTATAAAAGGGAAGGCGCCGGCGACGGGCGGAAGTGGGCGGTGCGGCGGCTCGGGGCGCTGTTGTCTGGCGTGTGGGCCTCCCGAGGGGCGTTCTCGGGCGGGCCGCCGGTGCAGGCCGCAGGGACAGGGCCGCGCGCCCCCGCTCCTTCCCGCCGCAGCGCCGGCTCGCGGCCGCCGCGCCCCGCAGGCCCAACATGGCGCAGGAGGTGTCGGAGTACCTGAGCCAGAACCCGCGGGTGGCCGCCTGGGTGGAGGCGCTGCGCTGCGAGGGCGAGACGGACAAACACTGGCGCCACCGCCGGGAGTTTCTGCTCCGCAACGCCGGCGACCTGGCCCCCGCGGGCGGCGCGGCCCCGGCGGGCGCTGCCGACGCCGAGAGCGGCGCCAGCAGTCGGCAGCTGCAGCAGCTCATCTCCTTCTCCATGGCCTGGGCCAACCACGTCTTCCTCGGGTGCCGGTGAGTGAGGACGCGCCCCGAAGCCGCGCTCCCGGTCCGTTTGCAGCCCGCGGGCTGGGGCCCGGCGCCCTCGGCGGGGAGGGGGTTGCGAAGCGCGGGAATCGGCGGGCCCGGCTGCCCTGTCGGGGCGGGGAGGGCGCCTCTGCGCGGAGCCGACGGGATTTACAGTCCCGAGGCGTCCCCGGCGGGTGGGGGCTGCCGGGCGAGCTGTCGGCGGACGACGCTCCTGCGGATGGACCGCGCGTTTGAAAGTTGGCCAGGAGGGACCCCGCCTCCCAACCTTGGGGCATTTGCTGCTGCGGTTCCAGGAAACCGAAAGTTCCCGGCGGTTGGTACGCTTGATTACAACCAGGAAATGCAGTTCCTGTGGCCCGTTTGTGCACACCAGAAGTCGTGGTTTAGAAAAAACACTTTTTTTTTTAAGTGTCTTTTCCTTCTTTTTCAGGTACTCTCAAAAAGTTATGGATAAAATACTTAGTATGGCTGAAGGCATCAAAGTGACAGATGCTCCCATCCATACCACAAGAGACGAACTGGTTGCCAAGGTGAAGAAAAGAGGGATATCGAGTAGCAATGGTTAGCAGATCATAGATGTGAACATACATAGGAGTTTAGAACATAAGTTTGATATAATTAGGAATTGCTGTTTTTACTAATTTTTTAATAAGTTAGAATTTATATAATGTTATTACTCAAGTTGGAACATTAAACCTAAATTATGTCTCTTTATTTTAGGCTGTGAATTTGATCGTCGCCCTTTGACTGCTTTAGATCTTGAAGTGTCACACATTGTACTGTTGATTTTTTAATGTTAGAGATTAATGATGTCATTTAATGCAATTTTAAGAAATTTATTTGTATTCCACTTTAAAGAATCTACTAGTCTTGAAATGTTTTCGCCTTTGCCTTTATTTTAATGAGTATTTGTCTTGTAAATTTTCACCTGGTACGTATGAAGTAGACTTAGTCACATATCTCTCTTCCTTTCTAGAAGGGGTAGAAGAGCCATCGAAAAAACGAATCATAGAAGGAAAAAACAATTCTGCAGTTGAGCAAGATCACGCAAAAAGTTCTGCCAAAACAGAACGTGCATCAGCTCAGCAGGAAGTCAGCTCGACATGTATGGGGTTGTCTACCAAATCCGAGAGTGGTGGGAACTCAGCTCGGGGCTCTGGCACCTCCAGTCAGAACAGCTCTGCAAGTGACGGGGATCGGTCTGTCTCCCGGCAAAGCAGCAGCAGCCTTTCCGCTCAGGTGACAACAGCAGGGTCTGGAAAAGCTTCTGAATCTCAAGCTCCAGATAAACATGGTTCAGCATCGCTGGTCTCTTCGTTGTTGAAATCCAGTGTGAATAGTCATGTGACCCAATCCACTGAATCCAGACAACGAAGTGGATCACCTAAAAAGAGTGCTTTGGAAGGCTCTTCAATCTCAGCTTCTCAAAGCATCTCAGAGATAGAGGTGCCCTTGTTGGGCTCCTCAGGAAGCTCAGAAGTAGAGTTGCCACTGTTGTCATCTAAACCTAGTTCAGAGACAGCTTCAAGTGGGTTAACTTCCAAAACTAGTTCAGAGGCAAGCGTTTCATCGTCGGTCTCTAAAAACAGTTCCTCATCAGGCACCTCCTCGGTAACTCCCAAGAGCAGCACCTCAGCAAATACATCGGTGCTGACTTCCAAGAGCACTTCGCAGGTGGCCACGTCGCTGTTAGCTTCCAAGGGCAGCTCCCAGACCAGTGGGTCTCTGGTTTCCAAAAGCACTTCCTTAGCAAGTGTGTCCCAGCTGGCTTCTAAGAGTAGTTCTCAGACCAGCACGTCACAGTTGCCTTCTAAAAGTACTTCACAGTTAAGTGAGAGTTCTGTGAGATTCTCTTGTTGCAAGTTAACCAATGAAGATGTGAAACAGAAGCAGCCTTTTTTCAATAGACTGTATAAAACGGTGGCCTGGAAGTTGGTAGCTGTTGGTGGCTTTAGTTCCAGTGTGAATCACGGAGAGCTCCTAAACGCAGCTGTGGAGGCTCTGAAAGCTACACTGGATGTGTTTTTTGTCCCGCTGAAAGAACTGGCAGATCTGCCTGAAAGTAAGAGCTCTCAAGAAAATATCGTTTGTGAATTGAGATGCAAGTCTGTCTATTTGGGCACTGGCTGTGGAAAAAGCAAGGAAAATGCAAAAGCAGTCGCCTCCAGAGAAGCTCTGAAGTTATTTCTCAAGAAAAAGGTGGTGGTAAAAATATGTAAAAGGAAATACAGAGGCAGTGAAATAGAAGACCTGGTACTCCTTGATGAAGAATCAAGGCCTGTAAACTTACCTCCAGCATTGAAACATCCTCAAGAATTACTATAATACGTCCAGAATACCACTGCATATGTGATCTGGTATTTGAAAAGAAAAACTGGCTTACTTTTGTACAATATAAAACAGGCTTTCACAAATTTTGTATTGCTTTTTTCCAGTTTTGCAGAAAATTTACATTCTAGTTCTCTTCACACAATAGAAGTTGTAAATAACTTACGAATGACAGTCCATGTTAAAAAGTATGCATTAACAGCATATCAGTATGCTGTTTCGTTTGCTGAAGAAAATACTGTCTTCTATTTTTAATGATACATTAGGTACGACGTGTAGATCCTGTAGTCTTAAAACTTTTGTACTTTCGATTTGGTGAAAATGTATTAAGTTGTCTACCATGCTTGTTTTTTTCTAGCTGAATAAACCTCCACATCAAAGAAAAGGGGACCATAGTATTTGAATGTCTGAAAGTCTGTGAAGCTTAAGGTTTTAAGAATGTTGCCCATAACGTTGAACATGTCTCTTAAAGAATAAAAGAAAAAATAGTTGCCTCAGACTATTTTTATGAGAAGTTGTAAGCATTTTTTAGATATAAAGCAGTATAAAGTACTTAAGGTTATTTTATTCTGAAATTGTTTAAAATTCACCATGATTTTGACTGCTGCAGATTCTTTAAGTGGGTTAATTTATGTTTTGAGGTAAAATACAATTTACATGTTTTCTTAAAGACATAAATGTGGGTTTCTATATTAAGCATATTTTGTGACTACTATTAACAGATTGATTTGTTTAGATATTAAATGCTTTAAGCTATTTTACCTTTTCAAGAAGTTGTGTTTTTTTTCCCCCCAAGTCAGAACCAATTCCTGCAAATAGGCTTCCCACTTCTAGTCGTGGTAAAGTGCAACCAGGTAATTTTGCATAGCTGCTATACAACTTTTTATAAATAGAGAAGTTTGTTTGCAAATCTAGAACTGGATGGTTGTTTTGTTTACAAATGTCATAGAACACTGGGAAGAATGGAGAGCCAAGCTCAGCTCTTCAGTGAGCCTGATTAACGATTGTTAGTAATGAAATGGAATCCTGTTTCTGTCTCTTTGGTGATTCTGACTGTATTAGTCTATTGTGAGTAATATTGTTTCATTTTTCTTCAAATTCTGGCCCAAAATGTTTTGTTATTTTTGTGGCCTTCTGGCTTTCTAGATGCTGCACAGTGAGCAGAAATGGTGATAACAGAAAAATCAAGTAATGACCTTTTAGGGGCTGGCCCAGGGGCATAGTGGTTAAGTTCACATGCTCCGCTTCTGTGGCTGGGGGTTCGGATCCCAGGCACAGACCTAGCACTGCTCATCAAGCCACCCTGTGGCAGCATCCCAGGTGAAGTAGAGGAAGACTGGCACAGGTGTTAGCTCAAGGACAATCTTCAAAAAGAGGAAGATTGGCACAGATACTAGCTCAGGGCCAATCTTCCTCACACATTCACATGTTTGCATTCACAGTTGTATTGGAATAGGAAAATTGAACATAAGCACAATTTAAGTGCGTAGCAGTTATTTCTAGTTTATATTCTAGAAGTAATAGACAAGGATACTTTATATACTTGAAATAATCAGAGTTGTTTTTATTTCACCAGATAGCCTTCAAAAGTGATTCATTTTTGAGGATGCTGAGTTGGATACCAAAGCTAAGTCCATCTTTTGTCAATGGGTTGCTTTCATGTGTTGTGAGAAGCAGTAACAGGAATGTTGTAAAGCACTTTGAATTACCTCACTTTCCTCAGTTTTGGAATGTATATTTTGCAGGACAATGATTGCCAGAAAAGCAAGCCAAATATTACAAAGAATAATAAATTTCTGTATCTAATTAGGTGATTTGGTAATTTCATGAATTGGCTAATTTCAAGTTAATATAAAGATTATTGAAAATATTTTAAATTATAGTAACCTTTTGATAATTTGAATTGGAGGAAGCTGCTTGGTGTACAGACAGTTTAATTTCTGAACATTTATTTGCTATAATCTTATTAAAAGCTGATAAAATGCTTAAAGAACCCCTGATTTAAGAGCAACACATGTTTTACAATTCTTCAAGATAGTGTACTGAGTGCAGAAGAAAACAAGCTTTGGAATCTTGACTCCCGGGAATTTAACCTTTTAACTTCATTTGAAATAGGGCTATGAAGATTTAACGAGATAATACATTTAAAGAGCCCAGTATAGTGCAGTACACCATAGTCTATTGATTGCTTATATACATGTTCTCATTTCCTCACAACTTATGAGTAGCTATTCTCATTTGACCCTTTTTTTGGTGAGGAAGATTGTCCCTGAGCTAACATCTGTTGCCAATATTCCTTTGTTTTCTCGAGGAAGATTGTCCCTGAGCTAACATCTGTGCCAATCTTCCTCTATTTTTGTATGTGGGACACTGCCACAGCATAGCTTGAGCAGTGTGTAGGTCTGCACCCAGGATCCAAACTCAGACCCCAGGCCGCCAAAGCGGAGTGTGAGAACTTAACCATTATGCCACTGGGCGAGCCCCATCGTTTGGCCTATTTTTCAGATGAAGAAACTGCAAAAAGTAATTTGGTCCAAGATGGGATTCAAGTCCATATCTGATTCCAGAGCCCAAGCTCTTACTATGTCGTATTGCTTAATATCTTTCTCACTTCTATAAATGTAAAATTTCTGACAATCCCCCTCAGGCTGGTCTTCTACCAGTTTTTTTTAAAGATTTTATTTTTCCTTTTTCTCCCCGAAGCACCCCCGGTACATAGTTGTACATTTTTAGTTGTGGGTCCTTCTAGTTGTGGCATGTGGGACACAGCCTCAATGTGGCTTGATGAGCAGTGCCATGTCTGCACCCAGGATCCGAACTGGTGAAACCCTGGGCCGCTAGAGCGGAGCGCATGAACCCAGCCACTTGACCATGGGGCCAGCCCCTCTACCAGTTTTATTAAGTGATCACAAAATCTTTCCAAAGCCTTGTTTTCTTGAAATGAGTCACTTTAAAAACTAATTCATTCTCCTTAGTACTTGCCTGTGTTGAATATTCTAACTAGGGAGTGATCCCATGTGGGTGCAGTTGAAGTTTGTTTAAAAAAAAAAAAACCTAAAATAATTTGCAGTGAAGGTTAGTGAATAGAATAGATGATCAAGAGGGGGGAAATACTGATTTTTGTTTTCAATCAATGAGGTGAGATGATGCCCTGAGACTGAATTTTCTTGGTGGTGCTAAAATGGGGAATTTTTTTTTAATGGTAAAGTTAGATGACTTTGAAAAATGGTATTGTCATGTGAGTTTTTAACCCCAATTCTCAGGGCCTGCTGCTGCCGCCGTTGGCTGGAATAATTGTCATAAGGATATGTGTAATTTCAAGGCTTTTGATATGTATTATCAAAAATGTAAATTGTGTGTGAGAGCGTGTCGTTTTCCCTGCCGAGCGCAGCTTTACTTGGCACAGATTTCTCCTTGGTGTTTGGATTCCTGAGTAATGGCAGTGAGAAGGTAAGCAAAGCAGTCATCAACTGGAAACCAGGTCAGTCCTACAGTTGTGTTGAAATTGTAGTTTTAGGGGAATTTGTAGCTTTGTCCTCAATAATTGTGCCAAAGTCCTATATTGACTCACTACTTAGACACTGGCAAATCTGTGCATAACAGTTTCAGCGTGACAAGTATTTTCTGTGGTTGATGAATAAAAAAGCTCTTCGTAGCTTTCTGCCATTTAAACAAAAATGGATAAATGCGGGAGTTGTCAAGCCACTAATTTTCCCTCTACCCCTCCACAAGAAAAATAGTGATCGAGTTCACATTTCCTTGGCTTTCCTGAATGCAGCTTGCTACCCAGCTAGAACCATTCCTTTTTACTTTTCTTCCCTTACTACCATAAGCTTTAATATCTCTCCACTTTTCTGTTTTCCTTCTTTAGAAAAATTACTGAAGGGAGATCATTATCTGATCTTTTGTTCTTGTTTATACAGCAAGAAAAATAGGGTAGTTAGTGGACAAGGTCCCCAACTAAACTAACGTGGGAGGGAAAAAAAGCACAGGAAGGTTAGCTGCAGGACATTCTTCTTAGTCAAAACTAGAGATTTCATAGGTCAGTACTTAACAGGAAGCAATCAAATACTTGTGATTTTGAAACTTTTATGAGTAGAATCAGAATCCTCTTTGGAAATCACTACGAAGCAACCACACTAAGGTAACATAAACAGCAAGCACACTGAACTGTGAAACCGTACTGTTATATAGAAATGGAACTACTATATGTAACGTATGTAGCTTGAAATAAAAAGGAATGCAGACAAGTGCACGAAAAGTTAAGAATCACCTAGTGTTGTCCTTACGACTGTTTTCATGTAAATCAGTTTACCAGGGCTTGGACACCGGGCAGTAATAAAACCTGAGCTCTGAATGTGTGATCAGTGGTTTTCAAACTTTGTTTCAGCCATATTCCTTAAAGGAAAAATGGGAGCCCTGTGTGTGTAAAACAGATAAGAGCAGACCTAGGTGGGCGGCCACACCCCACCACGGAATTCCTTCTGCCTGCCTTTCTCACGGCCTGCAGCACCTTGCCCTGTGAGCAGAAGGGGTTTAGCAGCCGAGGCCCAGTGAGTAAGGCCAGCCTTCTTCTGCGGCAGAAAGCCACCAGATTACTACGAAAGGGAAGTGATCTGTTTATAAGGAATGTGCCATATTAGAATTTGAAATTAGTAGGGACTCAGGTCAGGCTTAGGGGACCATCACGTAAATTAACATTTAAATAACGCTAAAAATAGCTACCGTTTATTTCTTCTTTATTGTGAAATATAATTTCAGAAGTCCAGAAAGCCCACATCATAAAGTTCAATAATTATTGTCCACATAATGATTACCTAGGTAGTAAAATAAAAATGTCAGCACGGCCAGAACTCACCATGTGAATAGCTACCATTTATTGGGCGCCTACAATATATTGATGTGTTACATGTCTTATTTCAGCCTCGCCCACCCTATGAGGTGGGTTGGCACTGTTGATCCTTCCTATGTTACCAATGAGAAAACTGTTGACTATATTGTCAGTCAAATCACAGGACCAGTAAATGTTGAAGTGGGGACTCAAATCCAGTGTTCTTAGAGGAGATTAAACAATGACTTGGTTCAAATTTGGGGCACTGAATGTGAACGCTGGTGAGATGTTTGGCCCCATGATGTTTGTTTCCTATGTTCCAGAAAATACTAAGTATAATCACACTTGGAGGAAATTTTTGAGAAATTTTATTTAAGTAAACTAGGAAGCTTCTAAAGAAATAAACCTTAAAGGAAACTGTTCAAATATGTATCTGAAATGACCATTGGAAAATATTTTCTAGTCATCCCATTTGTAGAATTCAAAGGGACAATTTAGAGGCAATGATATAGTCAACAGTCGAAACATTATATATCTTATGAATCCTGTCTCATTACTCTTCATTTGAATATTATTATTTTTCTATACTAGCTAAGGAAAAAACTGGTTCTCATCGAAATAAAAACTAATAGAGATCCGTGAAGCATTCTGGTTTCTCTTACCTGTGTGCACTGATGGTGGACCATTCTTTTTTTTTTTTTTTTGAGGAAGATTAGCTCTGAGCTAACATCTGCTGCTAATCCTCCTCTTTTTGCTGAGGAAGACTGGCCCTGAGCTAACATCCGTGCCCATCTTCCTCCACTTTATATGTGGGACACCTAACCACAGCATGGCTTGCCAAGCAGTGCCATGTCTGCCCCTGGGATCTGAACCAGCGAACCCCGGGCCACCAAAGCAGAATGTGCGCACTTAACCACTGGGCCACCAGGCCAGCCCCTGTACCATTCTTAATGAGGGAGTTATGGCATATGCTCTGGAACCTGCAGGTTGGAAACCAGTGTGGGGTAAAGCACATGCACCTTTCTGTCCCCGATTTTCATTTCAAAATATTGAATGCAGTTAAGAGAAATAAGATATAGGTAAAATAAGAATACTATTTTGAAAATATTCGTTCCTTTTCCCTGTAATTCACATTCTCTAGCAGTCATCCTGCCATTCTGGCTTTTATAGGGAAGGAGAGAAGGATAGTGTGACTTTAGGGAAGTCCATCCCAGGGATAGCAAGGAAGTAAAAATCCTCCCGTTCCAGCCCTGGCAGATGCTGAGGAGGAGAAGGGTAAGGAGGGGAAGCAGGCATCTGAGACATGTGGGCCCTGCCCTCTACTTCATGGCGTGAGCCTCACCTGTGTCAGTATCGCAGAGGTGGCAGTGATGACAGTTTTCATTTAAGGAGCCTGCCTCGTTTATCCCTTGACTGTAATCAAAGAATGCGTCACTCCTTAGGAGAGTCCAAGAGACTGAAGCAAAGACGGCTGGAGTAAGAAATACTGAAGGCGTCAGGAACTTAGCTCCAGAGCCGCTGAGTTGCACAACACCAGGGGGCGCCATTCACATGGAATACAGTGGGTGTCATTTAATACAATAAATAACATCCCTTGGAGTTGTGGAACAAGGTGGCCCTTTTCGGCCCCTGAGATTGCCCTACGAGTACACTTATTAGAAAAATCTTACTTTAAAAAGTAATTTGAAATAAACATTCGTGGTTCTGTGAAGCATGGATAGCGTGTAAATTCTAACCGTTCTTAGGGGCAGCATATACTAATGTTATTTGATGATGTTGGGAGCACTATACTTGGTCACCAATTACTTTGCCCAACACATTCTTCTATAGGAGGAAATATTTCAAGACAATAGCCTAAAATCAAATCATATCAGGTGAGGTAAGGCTGCTTGGGTTATGTTAAGGGTTTGTTTCTTCTCTCTATTCACAAACCTTGGGGGAAATTCAGGACTAGGCAGATAAAGAATTATGTCAGCTCATGTGTGGAATAAACCCGGGCATCTGCTTTGTGTTCCTTCCTACAGATGACGTCCTCTAATTGCATCAAGTTTGCTTCCGTACATTCCATGTAAACCCACCATCCCTTACTCGTTTTCCCTCTCATCTTTCTTGTTCTTTGCTTCGCTAATTTTTCTTGGTGGTTACCTTTTGCCGATGGGAGCTAACATCAATGAATAAACATTTTGAGATTTTTACTTTCTGAAACCATGGAAGACAGTACTTCAGAAGCCAGACATCCTATCAACTTCAGTGTGGTGATGGTTCTGGGAGAAGAGTGAAAAAGAAAATTGTGGACCCCTTTTGATCTCTGTCTGTATCCCACAAAATAATGTAAGGTCAGTTCAACTCTGTTCCCATGAAACAGATCTGTGAATTTTTGGTAGACTTAGTGGTTTTTTAGAATTTAAGATTCTATCCCTTCCTGTTGTAAGGGAATCCATGGTGCCATGTATCAGAGGAAAGCTTACCCGGAGAGAGTTGACCTCCAGCAGACAAACTAAGATAACATCAACAGCATGCTGATTTTGTGTTGCCGCTGTAGCAAATTACCACAGGTTTGGTGCCTTAAACAATCTACGTGTGTCTCCGTGAGCTCAGATCAAGGCTTTGGCATCTGGGCGCTCCCTTCTGGAGGCTCGGAGGAAGAGTCTGCTTCCTTTTCCAGCTTCCGCAGGCCGCTAGCATTCCTTGGCTCATGATCCTCTTCCTTCACCTGCAAACCGAGCAACAGTGGGTTGAGTCTTCAAACTGCATCACGCTGACCCTGCTGCTGCTGTCCCATCTCTCTTTCTGACCGTGACTTCTCTGCCTCCCTCTTCCACTTTTTCTGTCTCCCATTCCCACTTTATAGGGACCCCCGTGATTACATTGGGTTCACATGGATAATCCCCCTGTTTTAAGACCATCTGATTAGTTGATCGTCTGATCAACTTTGTTACTTCCATGTGCAGCCTTAATCCTCCTTTGCCATGGAACGGGAAGTACTCACAGGTTCTGGGATTAGCACATAGACACTTTGGGGGGTCCACTATTCAGCCTACCACACAGAGGTTTGAATTCACCACCACCACCACTACCAGTTATCTTAAGACTGCTGGCTTTCTAACTTCATAAATGACAAGTGTTGACTGCTTGCTGCTGAGCAAGATGCAGTATGGGAAATGGAATAGCTTCAAAATGAGTTCTGGAGGGCAACTGGATAAATTCTGTAAGACAGATGTACTTGCTTTAAGTGATGTCTGATCACAAGTAGTTTCTCTGCTATTTAATCCTAAAAGCCTAGTAAGGGAGCCTCTTTCTGTTCCATGTATCTTTCAACAAGAAAGATTTTCTGGGGCCGGCCCCGTGGCCGACTGGTTGGGTTTGCCCGCTCCACTTGGGTGGCCCAGGGTTCGCCAGTTTGGATGCTGGGTGCAGACCTACACACCGCTTATCAAGCCCTGCTGTGGTGGCATCCCACATAGAAGAACTAGAATGACTTGAAACACTGATATACAACTATGTACTGGGGCTTTGGGGAGGAAAAAAAGAGGAAGATTGGCAACACATGTTAGCTCAGGACCAATCTTCCTCACCAAAAAAAGCATTAAAAAAATGCAGTTAAAAAAAAAAGATTTTTCTCTTAAGAGTCAAGGAGTAGAAGTAAAATATCAGTTGCAATGGCAAACAAATTGTTGACAGTTTTCCAAGCCTTCTTTTGGGGCCGAGTAGATGGAGTAGAATTGCGACTGCCAAAGTGAGGCTAGAGGGTGTGGTAATGGCTACACCAAAGTGCTCTATGGCTCCCGTCATTCCTTGTCGCCTGACTGACCTCATAGATGCTAAATGTCAGCCTCTCACTGCTGAGCAAAATACATTTGAAATTCGTAGCTCTCAAGCGTAGCTGGACAAATAGCCAAAGGGCACATATGATTATGAAAACACTCGATTGTACATTCTTCATAGCCATTAACAGTTGAATACATCCCAGGCGTTTAAAAATATCACACAGACTTTGCATATTTAAATTTTCATTGCAAGTATCCTAAAGAGAGGAAAGGGACGGGTTCATGAGGAACACGACAGCACATGTTTCGCTCCAGAGAATATGCATAATTCTAAAATCAGAGATTGGTTAAAAAAAAAAAAACAACCTAATTTACAAATCCCAATTCTGCATAGTTCAAAGAAAAAATATCTTTATTTGGAAAGAATATCTTTATTTCATTATTTTACCACTTTCAAAACATTTTTAGAACACCTCTTTTGGAATTGCCTTTTGTTCCAGAAGTGTATTCTTTGGAATTGCCTTAGTGATTTAGTGGTAGAAAATATTTGTTTTTTGTGGATTGATCGAGTTTTACTTTTACTTGAGTTTAGGGGACAAAGGGCACTTATCAGATAGGACCTCAAATTTCCTCATCAGTTTTGATGATTCACCAGCCCCAGCTAAAGGGCTCTTTCATCACTTGTCAACTGGTTTAACACAAAATTGTCCAATCTCACTATTTGTTGAGTACCTATATCAGATAGTTCGTTTCAAGCTACAGAAATTAACTCTAAAACAACCAAACAAAAATTACTGAAGGGATCCTGGGTAGCTCACTGAATCAAAGGACTAGTTAACCAGATCTCGAGGATCTCAGCAGCGGAGACAGACAATTGAATCAATGTACTGCCATCAAAACAATTCAGTTCCAACCATTTTATGTTCTGTAACTTGACTCAAGCTTCTCATTCTCAGGAAAGAGGGTCCAAGTGGCCAAGCTTAGGTTACATGTCTGCATCTGGTGGGGGGGGGGGGGGGTTGGTACATGAATAATTTATTATTGACAATGTCAATAGTAGGTGTGACTTGATGAAGGGCCAGGTACAGATACCACCTGGATACATCAAAGTTCACTTTTGTGTGTGTATGTGAGGAATATTGGCCCTGAGCTAACATCTGTGCCAGTCTTCCTCTATTTTGTATGTGCAATGCTGCCACAGCGTGGCTCGACTAACGGTGCTAGGTCTACACCCAGGAACCGAACCTGCGAACCCCAAGTTGCCAAATCGGAGTGCATGAACTTAACTACTACGCCACCAGGCAAGCCCCAAAGTTCACTTTTTAAAAGGATATAGAATAAAGTTAGCACAGTCAGCATACTCTGCAGAGAGATCAGCAATATTCTCCAAAGACAAAAAGAGGTGGAAACTTCTGGACCCAAATCCTCAGTAGATACTGCCTGAGTTAGTGAGAGTCAGACATCTGACACAGACCGTCTGAAAGCTCAGCAGCATCCCTCAGGCCCACTCTGACGTAGCAAAGGTTAAAGGTCTGAGATACAGGCTGTCTACTTACATGCCGGAGGCCACCAGACCTGAGCCAAATGCACCCCACATTAGAGTCACAGTCTGTACACTATGATTTCTAGGGTTCAATATATAGTACTTTTAGGCCTGGAAAAACTTTTCACCTATTGCTCTTAGCTATCCCAAGATAGCATGGCTTGAGTCAAGAACATACTTGAATTCAAAGTTCTAGGAACAGAACAAAGGTCAGTTACTTATGTGTCCCAAGGAGTTGGGCAATAGCCCTTGGGCCAGCTAACGAGGCTCTCCTGAGCTGGGAACCTTGATTGACATCCCCACTGAGACCATATGGCTGGGGTATGGGAGGGGGCGGGGCAGTGGCGGTGGTGAGGAGACAGTTCTCCCAAGTTCCTGTTGCCTCAGGGATAATTCTCCAGAGGGATGTTTTAACCACAGAAAGGCAACAATGTGCTGGGCAGGCCGAAATAGACGTCCTGTAGAATGACCGCGGAACCCTGGGTTCTGCAAGATGTCACCAGGGGTTCCACAAGAGCCTGTGTTTGACAAACAACAAAACAAAACTTTTTTTGAACTTTGCACTGTACAATGCTACCACTCACAGAGATCAGTTGTCCTGCTAATTTCGTGAGAGGTCTCTTAGCCGTGTAGGGCAGGGCGCAGCAGCACAGTGTTCACTTAACTGAGTGCAGTCTCAGTTTTTGACACTAGATGAGGGAGTCGTTGAAAATTTGATAATTGATAAGTGCTATTGTGGGGGGCTGGTGAGGAGAGGAGAAGATGGGAGGCTGAAGACGGCAGCCTCACCATCCTGAATGCCTCAACTCAGCCTCACCATTCTGAATCACCTCAACTCCCCCATGCCATCAAGTGACGTGCCACCGACTGACAGCAGCAAATAAGCACTACCAGTTAGAACATTGGAGCGAAAGTTCTAAAAGAGGAATTTTTTAATGCACGGTGACTCAGCTGTCCACTCCTGCTGCTTTGCCTACGTAGAAACATTGCAAAACGTAGACTGCATGGGGTAGAAGTGAACTGTCACTTTTTTTTTGCTTGTGATTCTCTTGTTTAGTTTTTTATTATGCCCTTCTGTTTTATGTTTGTGTGTTTTTTTTAAAGTCTAATCGTCCAATGCGGCAATTTTTTAGGAAAATATATAGGATTGAAGAGGAAAATTCTGGGCCTACACATATGGATGATCCTGATTAAGGTTAATTACAACCCTCTGAGTCATTTCACAGGAGTAATAAAGAGTACACAAAAAAGTAACAATAAAAATTACTTATCAGTGGGTTTTAGGTGGGCTGGTAATCCAGGCTGACCATTGTCGGTTGTCAAAAAACTTAAAAACGCAGCAGGGGCTCCAAAAAATTGGAAAAGAACTTAACTATAAACCACAGCTATTTGATAGTAAAGGTGCTGATTCTTTTACATGGCTATTGGAAACTCAAAACAAAGGGAAAAAAGCTTTTGTTTAAAAAAAAAAGTTGCATTCAGTAGAAAAACTCAAGAAGCTATTTATGTAGTAGCCGAATTTATTGTTCAGAAAAGAAAAAGTCGCATAGTTGGTGAGACTCTCATAAGGCCAGCGTGTAAAATGCTAGGATAAGACGCAGTATTCGAAATTGAGAAGACTCCTTTTTTTTTTAATTGCAGTAACATTGGTTTATAGCATTATATAAATTTCGGGTGAACATCATTGTATTTCGATTTCTGTGTAGATTACATCATGTTCAACAAAGACTAATTACAATCCATCACCACACACATGTGCCTAATCACCCTTTTTGTCCTCCTCCCTCCCCCCTTCCCCCATGGTAACCACCACTCCCATCTCTGTTGCTATGTGTTTGTTGTCCTTGTTTTCATCTTCTACTTATGAGTGAGATGACACGGTATTTGACTTTCTCCCTGTGACTTATTTCACTCAGCATAATACCCTCAAGGTCCATCCATGTTGTCACATGGTGGGATTTCATCATTTCTTATGGCTGAGTAGTATTCCATCATGTATATATACCACATCTTCTTTATCCATTTGTCCCTTCTTGGGCACCTAGGTTGCTTCCAAGTCTTGACTATTGTGAATAATGCTGCAATGAACATAAGGGTGCATGTATCTTCATGCATTTGTGTTTTCATGTTCTTTGGATAAATAACCCAGCAGTGGAATAGCTGGATCATATGGCAGTTCTATTCTTAATTTTTTGAAGAAGCTTCATACTGTTTTTCATAGTGGCTCCACCAGTCTGCACTCCCACCAGCTGTGTATGAGAGTTCCTTTCTCTCCACATCCTCTCCAACACTTGTTTCCTGTCTTGTTGATTATAGCCATTCTGATGGGAGTGAGGTGATATCTCATTGCAATTTTGATTTGCATTTCCCTGATAGTTAATGATGTTGAACATCCTTTCATGCGCCTTTTGGCCATCTGTATATCTTCTTTGGAGAAATATCTGTTCAGATCTTTTGCCCGTTTTTTAATCGAGTTGTTAGTTTTTTGTTGTTGAGATGTATGAGTTCTTTATATATTCTGGATATCAACCCCTTATCAGATACATGATTTGCAAATATGAGAAGATTACACTTTTTTTTTTGCTGAGGAAGAGTAGCCCTCAGATAACATCTGTGCCCACCTTCCTCTACTTTACATGTGGGACACCTGCCACAGCATGGCTTGATAAGTGGTGAATAGGTTCACGCCCAGGATCTGAACCGGCAAACCCCGGGCCACCAAAGCAGAGCACACGAACTTAACACTACACCACCAGCCAGCCCCAAGATCCCACTTTTAACAGTAGGATCAGTTGGTGTGGTGACGACATGTCACACGATGCTGAAGAGTTTTGTGTAAAGAACTGGAAAACAATACAGCTTCTCTATTCAGGTTGATGAGTCAACAGATTTCACCAATAAACATCACAGTGTAGCATGGGTAAGATTCGTAAATGAAGAAGAATCTGAAGAAAACTTTTTCCTGCTGCAAAGATCCAACGGAAACAAGGAAAGGCCAAGACACATTTACTAGTTCGTCTTCCTATCTGGAAACAAAAGTTTCCTCTTAGAAGGCACTGTGTTCACAGTCTATGCTGTTGGCGTCCCATGAATGGATGGCTCCATAAGAAGTTTCACCTCTTGGGTCAAAAGAGAAACTCTGAGGGGCTGGCCCCGTGGCCGAGTGGTTAAGTTCGCGCGCTCTGCTGCAGGCGGCCCAGTGTTTCGTTGGTTCGAGTCCTGGGCGTGGGCATGGCACTGCTCATCAAACCACGCTGAGGCGGCGTCCCACATGCCACAACTGGAAGGACCCACAACGAAGAATATACAGCTATGTACCGGGGGGCTTTGGGGAAAAAAAGGAAAAAAATAAAATCTTAGAAAAAAAAAAAAAAGAAACTGGACAATGTCACACGAGCTGCTCTCTTCACAGAGAGGTGCGGAGTAAAAAAACTCATGGAGATGGAATGACAAAATTCTGAGTGATTTTACAAAAATGGTAAACTACATTTAAACAAAGCCATTTCACTTGAGTATGTTCTAAAAACTGTGAAAAGCTGTGAAAAACAAGGGCACTTAAGTCTCCTGGTCCATAGAGACATCCGATGGCTTAGCGGAGGAAGAGTTCTCAACCCTCTCGGGTGTTTCAGCTGAAAGGTGACTTACAGGAGTGCTTTTGAGAAAACAGTGAGCCAGATTTTTCTGAGTGCTTTGAAGATAAAGAATGGCAGCAGAAAGTAGCCTATTTAGCAAACACTTCAGCACATGAACTAGTTGAACAAGTACGTACAATGCCCTGGAGAAAAGGTTTTGACTCCAACTCATATGATTCTTAGGCTTAAAAAGAAACTGGATTTTTGGAAAAATCACGTTGAAAAAGAAAATCTTGAAATGTTTCCACTGCCGTTTGGCCCTAAGAGTGAGGAAGGAGCTCAGGAAGCCTCAAGTCTTATTGAACACCACGTGGAAGAATTGCAAAACAAAATGGAACAGGATCTTCCTTCCTTTCAACACCTCTGAGCGGCTGGACGCGGGGCCCCGTCTGGATCTGCCGCTCAGTCTGAGTCCAGAGAAGAGAAAGAACTGTGTTAACTACAGTCCGAGAGTACATTCTGGATGAGATTCCTGACCGCATCCTAGACAAGTTCTGGATTTCTGCAAAAGAAGAGTACCCTGCTACTCACAGGCAACAAGGAAAATTTTACTGTCATACTCAACTTCGTACTTACACGAGCAAGTTGTTTCTCGTTTAACAAGCATCAAGAACAAGGACAGAAATGGTCTCATTTCAGTTGAAAATGAAATCTGTGGGTGCTCATTTCAAATTCGCTCCAGGATCGAGTATTTGTGTAGCCAAAAATAAGCACAGGTTTCTTTTAAAGAGGCAAATTTTACTCTTTATTTTTAGTTTTAAAAACAGTAATTGTTATGCACATACAGGCCTGCAAAAGAGATCAAGAAACCAATATGTGTCACCAATAATTTTGTAACTGCTGGGCTAAGACGTGAGTCTGATCATTTCACTCAATAAGAAAGCGGTTTTTCAAAGTCTTATACAAAATTGTGTTTTAGAATCTATTTTTATTAATAGTACTTAGACAAGGTTTTAATAGCTTTACTATTTAACATTGTCAACACATTTTCATGCTGTAAATAACATTAATTAAAATCGATTTGTAACCTTAATTTAAAGTCAATCTGCTGAGACTACATTTAAAAAATTACATTCCAATTTTGGCTTAAACCGGTTATTTATTTTATTATGTTTGCCTTATGAGTTTTAAAGATTTATGAAAAAGAATGATTTATCTCAAGAAAGGAAAGCTAAATTTAACCACTTAAAAAGAAAATTTGCTTAAAAAGTCATTTTTAGTTTTAAATAGGGGGAAAAGTACCCTTGCACATATCCATGTTATAAACCACATACCATAACTTATTACTCTCTTACATGGTAGAAATTTGTAATAAAACTTCTAAGCCAATTTGGAAAAGGTTTAAAAATATTTGAAATTTAAAAGAAGGAAAAACTACTTTATTCTCCCTATGCTACCGATATCCTGTGACATCCTTAATATCCTTTCTGGGGAAAGGGAAGCATACAGATAAAAAACTAGAACGTAGGGTCCCAGGGGGCAACACTGCCTGGCAAAGTTTAGGCTTAGCAGAAATGTCCAATGAGGGGATCCTCGAGCCACGAGGGGGCAGCATTAGGCACTGACTTCTTAGGAAGTGAAAAAAATAAGGAGAAGGCAGATAAACATCTTATTCAATGAATACACATTGGGCATCTTATGTGAGGAACACTTAGGGAGTTTTCATTTACTGGAGAATGGAATGGTGCTAACAGGTGTCAAAGCAAAGTTGCCTGCTTCCAATTTTGCCTATAGTTTAGCTCAATAACATTCTCTGTTCCAAATACCCACGTCAGCCTTTCAACAAGCATTGTATTTCTCTCTTATTTTTACTTCTAGCTCCTCCTCCTGTTATTAGTCCCACTGTTGGATGGATGATAGTTCGGGTAAGGCTCTGGTCACTTCTAAGGAGAAGAGAGAAATTTTCAGTACTGCCCACTCCTTGCTTAAAGTTATAGACATTGTGTCATACTTTCCTCCTAACAACATTATCGTAAGAATTTATTTATTTTTTCTTCTGGGCCTGAATTATTTATCTGGTCCATTACAGAAGAGTTGGCTGACCCTTGACAACTGTCATCATCTCTTCGTTGCACAAACTCAAACGATTCCAGGCCAAGCATGATGTGGCTTCTGTCTGCTTCTTCAGTCACCCTGGCCTCTTTTCTCTTCCTCATATACATCAAGTCCTTTCCCTTCTCAGGACTTGCTGCATCCTTTACCTGGACTGCCTCTAACGGTTTATACTCATCTTTTAGTGTTATCTCAAATATCACTATGTAGAACGAGAATCCTCCATCCCTACTTATTCTCTATCACAAATTCACCCCTTTATTCCTTCAGAATGATTTCACTTATTTATCTTTTACTTAGTCCTTATCTGTTTCCTCACTAGAATGGAAGCTTCATGAGACCAGGGACCTTACTATCTTGTTTATCAGTGACTGGCACATAGTAGGTACTCAATAATCTTTTCCTTTGTGGTAAAATACATATAACATAAAATCTACCATTTTCTGGTTTTTTTGGTGAGGAAGATTGTCCCTGAGCTAAGATCTGTGCCAATCTTCCTCTACTTTTTGTATGTGGGATGCCACCACAGCATGACTTGATGAGCAGTGTGTAGGTCTGCGCCTGGGATCCGAACCTGTGAACCCTAGGCCTCCAAAGCGGAGTACGCGCACTTCACCACTACACCACCAGGCCGGCCCTGAATCTTCCATTTTTCAAGTGTACAGTTCAGTGGCCTTAAGGACATTCACATTGTTGTGCAACCATCACTATCGTCCATCTCCAGAACTTTGTCATCCCCATCCCTCCCACCCCCAGATGCTGGCAACCGCCATTCTACTTTCTGTCTCTATGAATTTGATTACCCTGGGTGCCTCGTATAAGTGGAATCATACAATATGTGTCCTTTTGTAACTGGCTTATTTCACTCAGCTTAATGTCTTCAAAGTTTATGCATGTTGTAGCATGTGTCAGACTGTCCTTGCTTTTCAAGGCCAAATAATATTCCTTTGTATGTACATATCACATTTTCTCTCTCCACTTGTCCATCGATGAACACTGTAGGAATTTCTTAGTTAAAAGAAAAACTTATTCATAGTAAACATTCCCTGGGTCTCTTAAATTGGGCTTAACTGAGCTTTACTATTATAATCAATGTACAGTTAGTATACACTTAATTTTATATGTAAAATGCCCACAGGCAAAACCAAGAGAGTAATCAGCAATAATCTCCAGGGACTTTATCAAACAGCTGTTACAAAGCATTAGGTGGGCAGCTTTTTTCTTCTTTCAGTTTTTATTATGGAGTGTATCAAACACACATTAGACAAAATAATATAATGAACTCCCACGTAATCACCACCCAGCTTAACAACTACCAACTGAATGCCAGGCATATTCCATCTATACCTTCATCCACGTCCCCACTTCCTACAGGATGGAGGAGCAAACCATTTGTCTATAGCTATTTCAAATGTCTCCCTAAAAGATGAGTAAACGGTTTTGATTTCTCAACATTTCATCAGGAAGATCTTTTTAGCTGAATTTGTTTATGGTGGTATCAGATCCATGTCTGTAACTTGGTCAGATAATTAGATGGAAAGCACTGCATTAATAAAGCAAATTTGAAATTGAATATTTAGAAAGGAATTATAAATGCCTGATTATTTCAAGAATGTAAAACCTGGAGGAAAATATTTGCCAACGTTCAGCCACAAACAAAAATAAAAATTGCTGAGCTACAAGGTGACCACTTCTTTGAGGACCGGCCCCCGGGCAGGACGTGGGAGACCAAGCCCCTGTTCTCCGCCGCAGTGAGGGGGAGAGTCGAGAGGAGCTCATTTGAAAAGCAGATTCCAGGCCCCGCTTCTGAAGACTTCTGAGTTAGCAGGTCTGTGCTGGGGCCCAGAAACACGCATCTCTAATAAGTGCTGAGGGTGATTCTGATGGACGGGCTCCAAGACCCCACTGTGGGAAACTCTGGCTAAACACTCTGTTTCTCACTTTAGCACTGATTTGCTCCATGGCTTTGCCAATCAACATTCGTGCCTTTTAGTCTTCCCTTCGGTGAAATTTTTCATGTCCTGACCAAATAATTATACCATAACCCAGCACTGCCCTCCTTTTAATTCTCTACTTTGAATGATAGACATTTCCCCCACAAGTTTACATGATCATATATTGCTCTATTGTCTCACTTCTGAGTATGATTGGTTTTCATGGGTTTTGGGAATTTTGATGACTTCATTGGTTGCCAAGAACAACAATCTCAGTAAATCAGGATGACATTGGCCTGAGCAATTTATGATACAGGCGTATTCAATACTACTGAGGATAAGAAAAAAGGTAAGAAGGTATTATCTGTTTTGGTAATATTCATAAGTTCTTTGGTATCAGACTGTGTTTGTTATAGCAGAATACAAACGCAATTTGTCTCAATTTAAAAACATCGCTGAAATCAGCAATGCTTTTTATTAATTAATAGCAATCTTCTTAGAAAATCATTTTATGCTAACTAATTAAAATTTCCATTTCACAGTGATGGAGCCAAAGCTACAGAAAAAAGTAAAAGAACAAGTGGACTAAATACGAGGAAAATGTAACAAAATAAAAAAAGAATAAAGTAAAGCTGAGTTTTAGTTATTTATCTAATCACGTTAACTGGCACTGGTATATTAGCATCAAATAAAATTGGCACGCCTTTTCTCCTGTGAATCTCTCTTTTGTCAGTATAATTAGCAGGCCCCATACACAAAACCTCAGAGGGTAGAGGAAAGTTTTTCCTCCCTACATAATTATTTGAGAACTTAATCTACCAGGCATTTGCTCACACAGTTTTCTTTTAAGTAGGAAGGAATAGTGGTATAGTAGAAATAACTGCATTTATAATTTCTGCATCTATAAAACAAAGATGATATGACTGACTTAATATAAGTCTTGTGAGGGCTAAATAAGATGAAACACATACAATACTTAGCACAGAGTAGAGCCTTGGTCACATTTACTTCCTCAATTTTGATGCGTATCTCTGTTGTTAAAGTAAAGATTGCTGGGACGAGATAAGAGTTTAGGAAGAAGGATGGATAAAACGTGAATCTTGAGTTTTTCCCTATGTCTCTAGGTGGGGCTGCCACAGAAACACATAACGTTCCCATAGTGTTAGCTGGCAGTCAATGCAAAGGACTTTGCAACTGAAAGAGGAATTCGAGAAAAATCCAAGATCCCAAAGAGTATAAAATAAAAGCACAGAAGTGAGGTAACTATGATTGTGGATATCGCTGAAGGATTCGGAAGGAGGAAGTAAGAGAGGAGGGGAAAGAGAGTGTCTGCCTGATTATCAATATGGAGCAAGAGCTTTTACCCAATAATTTTGCTATAATGGGCCCCTATTGATGAAATAATCTGAAATACATAAAAACAATTAAGCACATAAATGGTCATCTCAACTTTATAAAATGGAAAAACTAAACACACCTTGAATGACCAAAAATTGTAAAGTCATTAACTTACAGTATTTTTATATGATGGAATATTACTTAGCCATTATAAACAATACAAATGAGTATATACATTATCAGCTCAATTATGTAAAAAAAAAAGTACACAGATGAAAAAAGATTGGAAGGAAATGTAAAACAGTATTAAAAGCACATAACTTTGGGTGGTGGGTTGTGAATGTGGAATTTCAACTTTCATCTTTTTAGTGCTGCCTATTTTGAAAATTTCTACCCTTAACCAATGCCATTTTTATAACGCTTCCTAAAAAAAACCCACCAGCACCATCACCACGACCACAAAAATTATTCAAAAACCAAATGCATGGAAAATACCTGTACTGCAGGCATTCTTTTTTATTGGTTAAAAGAAGATCCACTCGCTTTAGGTTTCAGACAGATTTGCAGGTGGCAAGACGGAAATTTCTGTATGTAATTTAAAGAGCCTGAGATGTGTGTTTCCTCCAGTGTGGGAGGGTCTCCCCGACCCCACATGGAGAGGGCCTTCAAAAGAAAGTCGAGGCCCCTTCAATGATAGATTTAGTTCTGCTTGAGCCAAAACGTCAACCAAAGCCTCAGATTTCTGTCTTAAAGCCTGGAAGAAAGAACGGTGGCTTAGACCTCGAGGGCTATAGTTACTAATACTCCACATTAGCATAAAAAGACCTCGATAGGACTTTCAGACACATTGGATTTGAACAGGACTCGGCCCATGTTTGACCATAAGAGATTTAAATCCGATAACTAACTCAGACGACTTCTCATTCCTTGGATCTGGCAGGAGTTTAAAACTGCTTCTTTCTACAAAAAAGTAGGTGCTTTTATCCTTCAGAGACCACTACTAGGAGTGTATGACTGTATTTCCCATGACTCGATATATTTTCCTCTTGCTGACATTTCCACCACTAATAGGATTTTCTGGTTCACTCCACCGGGACTTTTTCTTTTTGGAGTCCCATTGCTTCCCTTGGTCAGGATTTTAAATAACTCCAGGCTCTGTGGCTCTCATCTGATTGGCAGGAAATATTCAAGCAACTTTAGGCAAGATGAATTCAAGAATGGCAGGCTGATTCCAGAGTGTCAACCACCCCTTCTTCATTCCTGCCTCCTCAGGAGCTAACCAGCTCATCTTTTAGATTTTCTAGGTGAGTGTCAGCTAATGCACGGTGTGTCCTTAATTACAGGTGAACATATTAGACTTTCTGAGAGTTCTCACTGAAATCTCTCTCTCAGGGCCGGCCTGGTGGCTTAGTGGTTAAGTTCACACACTCTGCTTCAGCCACCCGGGGTTCACAGGTTTGGATCCCAGGGGCAGACCTACACACTGCTCATCATCCCATGCTGTGGTGGCATCCCACATACAAAATGGAGGAAGATTGGCACAGATGTCAGCTCAGGGCCAAAATGCCTCAACGACAACAACAACAAAAATGAAGGAGAACTCCCTCTCTCTTGATGTTAAGCATTCCCCACCCTCTCTCTCTGGATGACTCCACGGCACAGCAATCTCTAAAGCAATCTTCAGATTACTTTCAGAAATCTCTCTTAACCTTTTCATGTCCTTAATGTGGTGGAGAGGCTTAAGACTCATGCATCTATGCTGATATTTTTGCATGGTGCTCTGTCTAGAATAAGACATATAAAGACTTCTTCCCTCTGCTGAAGAGTCCCATTTAAACATTCTATTACACATATGCCTGTATATGCACAGAAAATCTCTGGAAAGACTGATAAGAAATTGGCTTTCTCTGGGAAGAGGAGCTGGGAGGCAGGGGTCAGGGGTGACAGACTGTACTTACTTTCACTGTAGACCTTTTTTTACCGTTTGGATTTACTATGTGCATATATCTTTTAAAATATTCAAATAAATTAAAGTAAAAAATTTAGAAATAAAGAGAGGATATGAAATCCTGCATAAACAGATATTAATATTACATTCTTGTCAGGACAACTTATCATTGTAAAATTGTTCAGTCTCCCAAAATTAATCTATAAATTTAGTGCAATTCCAATAAAAATCCTAGCAAGATTTTTTACAGGAATTTGACAAATGAATGCTAAAATGTATGTGAATAAATAAACCTCCATAAACTAGATAATTTGATAAAAGAGATTCACCTATCAAATATTAAGACATGGTATCAAGCCAACAAAACTTTAAAGCAGTGTATTTTGGGTAGAGAACAGACAAAAAGACCAGAACAGAAGAAAGTCAAGATGCAGAGCCAGGAAGGGTACATGATGGAATGCACATGAAGGTTGAGTCACACAGAGATGGTGTAACAAATTATAGGGTAAGTGAAGGATTATTTAATGGAAAATGGAAAAATGGTTTGCTTCGTGAAAGAAAAAATAAAATTATGTCTCTACCATACACCATATACAAAAATAAATCCCAGTTGGATTACAAGTGTGAAGGATTTTTAAAAAACCTATGAAAAAGAGGAAAATGCCTTTAAAATTTCAGGATGGAATGATTTCTCAAACAAGAGCCTCAATTCACAAATGGATACGAATACACCAAAATTAAGTAGCTTTGTTCAAAGAAAGCAGAACGGCAATGTTAACACATAGGCAACAGACTGGGAAGAGATACTTACAATATTTGAAACAAAGAAAGGGATAAATAGGTACAAAGAATTTGTGCAAATCAGTAAGAAAAAATAGGAGACCCTACAGGAAAATGGTCAAAGGCTACGAGTAGGAATTGTCATAAAGAGATTCTCAACCTCACTAGCAGTCAAATCCAAGTTGAAACAGTAATGAGATTTTTTTTTTTTAAGATTATGATAGATTACAACCTTGTGAGATTTCAGTTGTACATTATTGTTAGTAATGTTGTGGGCACACCACTTCACCCTTTGTGCCCTCTCCCCACCCCCCCTTTTCCCTGGTAACCACCGATCAGTTCTCCATGTCTATATGTTAACTTCCACCTATCAGTGGGGTCATATAGAGTTCGTCTTTCTCTGTCTGGCTTATTTCATTTAACATAATACCCTCCAGGTCCATCCATGTTGGGGCAAATGGAACAATTTGGTCCTTTTTTATGGCTGAGTAGTATTCCATTGTGTATATATACCATATCTTCTTTACCCAGTCGTCAGGTTCTGGGCATTTAGGTTGGTTCCACGTCTTGGCTATTGTAAATAATGCGATGAACATAGGGGTGCATGGGATTCTTGGGATTGCTGATTTCAGATTCTTAGGGTAGGATTTTTTTTTTTTAATCCAGTAAATTGGCCAAGATTAGGAAGTCGGATGGTACCAAGTGATGGTGAGGATGTAGGGAAGAAAGAACCCAAATGCATAACTCGTGGGAGTGTTCATTGGTGTGGCCATTTTGGAGATCAATTTGGCAGTATTTAGTGAAAGAGAGAAAGTCCACGTGCTACTATCTAGTAATTCCATTCCTAGATAGACTCTAGAGAAAATTTTACACTGGTTCACAAGGAGATGGATATGTAAGCATTCGCTGGAGAGTTGTCTGTAGTGGCAACGTTGGAAGCAATTGCTACTATTCCATAGTGGGGAATACACTTCTCATCAATTACAAAAATGCTAAATACATTGCAATAGTTAAGTAGTTATAAAAAAGCAAATAGGTGTCACTTTAAGAAAATGATACTTCTATAAAAGTCTAAATTTATACAACAAAGTAAAATGAGTATTTGTATTACTAAAATATGCTTTTAATTTATATCAGGATAATGGAAAGACTTTTATTAGAAGCCAAAATATCTGCCTCCACTATTCAGCAGCTATCTGACCTCAGGCTGGAATCTAGCAGACATACTTAATCTCTTTAAATCTATTCCTTCATCTGTGAAATGCTGTCTACTTCAGTGAAGAATAAGCGTGAAAATATTCCATGAAATATAAAATGTTATAAACAAAAATCTAAGGACTTATTAAAATTATTCTTTTGATGTGAAATAGCAGGTCTCCTAATGGTGTTTTAAAATGGATTTATAAAAACTGAATTTACATGGAGCTACAACATCTGTCCTCTATATATAGACTAATCTGTTTCTGGGTCAATTACTTTCAAACAAGGTAGGAGATAGGATATATACATTAGAAGATTCTGGAGAATTTAAAGACAGGAATGACAATTGGCTATGAGGAGACCCTATTGCCCTTTAGAATAAACTCATCACTCTCAGGAGGGAAATGTTCATAGTTTCAGGATGAGTGTTATTTATCACTGTACAAAGCACCTTGAATTTGGAAAAATTTAAAATGTATTTTAAGTTGTTTTAATCAGCCAAAGGGAGGAATGGAGATCTAACTTTGTAAATAAAAATATGATTCAATGGTCAAAGGGCAGGAGAGCCACCTCCAAACTCACCATGAACATGTTTACACTTTGTTCTTCTAGAGCTGTTGGTCAGTTAGGGGTTAGTGGTCAATGGTATTGTTCAGACCTTAATGTCTTTACTGAATTTTTAAAAAATATGTTCTATCAATTTCTGAGAAAGAGGTGTTAAAGTTACCAACTATGATTCTGGAATTGTCTATTTCTTCCCTTAACTCTGTCCATTTTTGCTTCATGTATTTTGAAGCTCTGTTATTAGGTGCATACACACTTATATTGCCTTTCTGATGTACTATTTTATCATTATCAAATATCCCTCTATAGCTCTGATAATTCTCTTTGTCTGGAAATCTACTTTATATGATATATAGTGACTTCAGCCTTCTTATGCTTATACTTTGTGTATATCTTTTTTTATCCATTTAATTTCAACCTCTCTGTGCTTTTATATTTAAATTACATCACTGGTAGACAGCACATAATTGAAACTTTTTAATGCATCTTGACAATTCTTACCTTTAATCGGAGTGTTTAGTTCATTTACATTTAATGTAACTATTCAAATGGATGGATTTAGGCCTATGATTTTATTGTTTTGTCTGTCTCATCTGTTTTTTTTTTTTTTTTTGGCACTCCTGTTATTCCTTCCTTATTTTCCTTGGGATTAATTGAATACTTTTTATTTATTTATTTATTTATTTTTTAAATTTTTTTTGAGGAAGATTAGCCCTGAGCTAACATCTGCTGCCAATCCTCCTCTTTTTGCTGAGGAAGACTGGCCCTGAGCTAACATCCGTGCCCATCTTCCTCTACTTTATATGTGGGACGCCTGCCACAGCATGGTTTGCCAAGCAGTCCCATGTCTGCACCCGGGATCCAAACCAGTGAACCCTGAGCCTCCGAACCGGAATGCGGGAACTTAACCAATGCGCTACTGCACCGGCCCTAATTGAATAATTTTTAGAATTTCATTTTAATTGATTAATTTTAGCAAAACCTCTGAGGTTTGTTTTTAGTGATTGCCCTAGGGATTACAATACGCATCCTTACCTTTTCAGTGTTTCGGTTTGTTTTTTTTTTAAAGATTTTATTTTTCCTTTTTTCTCCCAAATCCCCCTGGTATATAGTCGTGTATTTTTAGTTGTGGGTCCTTCTAGTTGTGGCATGTGGGATGCCACCTCAGCGTGGCTTGACGAGTGGTGCCATGTCTGAGCCCAGGATTCAAACTGGCGGAACCCTGGGCCTCCAGAGCAGAGCGCATGAACTTAACCACTTGGCCGTGGGGCCAGCCCCATTTTTCAGTGTTTGTAAAGTTAATATTGTACGACTTCATATAAAACACAAAAACCTTGCACCCAACCCATACCTTTAAGCTACAGTTGTCATATGTACCACATCTACATATATTATAAACTCCATTATATAATGCTGTATTTTTGCTTTAAAGTCATATATTTTAAAGACATTATGAGGAAAAAAGCACCTTTTATAAGTACTTTTCTGGTAGTCTTCATTCCTTCTTGAACATCCAAGTTCCCGTCCAGCATTATTTCCCTTCTATCTAAGGAACTTCACTTAACATTTTTTGCAGTACAGGTCTGCTGGTGACAAATTCTCTTAGTTTTCTTTTAAATGAAAACATCTTTACTTTGCCTTCATTCTTGAAGAATATTTTCATTTCATTTCATCTTGAAGGATATTTGCAGATAGATAACTTGAGGTTCACTTTTTCTTTTAGCACTTTAAAGATGTCATTTCACTTGATTCTGCTAAGTCAGTAGTATTTCAAATCTTTGTTCCCTTCCTATAACATTTTCTTTGGCTACTTTCAAAATTTCCTCTTTGCTTTTGATTTTCAGCCGTTCGACTGTACCTAGGTGTGATTCAACAAGCTTCTTGAATCTAGTAATTTATACTTTTCACCAAATTTGGGGAAATTTCAGCCATATTTCTTCAAAAATTTTTTATGCCCCATTCTCTTTTCCTTCTGGAAGCCTACATGTTAGATTTTTTTTGTATTATCTTATAGGTCCCTGAGGTACTCTTCATTATTTTATTTTATTTATTTTATTTTATTTTATTTTTTTTTAAAGATTTTATTTTTTCCTTTTTCTCCCCAAAGCCCCCCGGTACATAGTTGTGTATTCTTCGTTGTGGGTTCTTCTAGTTGTGGCATGTGGGACGCTGCCTCAGCGTGGTCTGATGAGCAGTGCCATGTCCGCGCCCAGGATTCGAACTAACGAAACACTGGGCCGCCTGCAGCAGAGCGCGCGAACTAAACCACTCGGCCACGGGGCCAGCCCCCTTCATTATTTTATTTTACAGTCTTTTTCCTCTCTGAACAATTTCTGCTGATCTACCTTCAAATTCACAGACACTTTCTTCTAGTATTTCCACTCTGATCTTAAGGCTACCCAGTGAAAATTTTATTTCAGACGTTGTGCTTTTCAGTTCCAGAATTACCTTGTGGTTCTTTTAAAATTTCTTTTCTCTTCTGAGATTTCCTATATTTTCATTCATTATGAGTAAATTTTCTTTAAAGTCCTTAAGCACAGTTATGACAGCTGCTTTAAAATCCTTGTCTCTAATTCCAACATCTGGCTCATCTTGGGGCTGGTCTCCCTTGATTGACTTTTGGGTCACATTTTCTCCACATGTGTAGTAACTTTAGCTACAATCCTGGACATTGTGAATGATCTACTTCAAGAGATGCTCAGTTCTGATATGCTTCTCTAAGGAGCAGCGATTTTTTGTTTCAGCAGGCAGTTAACTTAGCTAAACTCAAGCTCAGTGCAGTTCTTTTAGCCTTATCTGGGCTTAGAGTCCACCCTGCATGTGTGTAGTTTAGGGGTTAGCTAGAGATCTGGGCAGTTTCTACACAGGCTTTAAGGCTCCCTCTCTGTGGTCTTCTCCTTTCTGGGATTTCTCCCCCACTTTCCATTGCTGTTTGTTTTAACTGCCTCCTGTTCACTCACCGGTGAGGGTAGGAATCCCACTCTATGGTTATGCGAATGGCCTAACGCGTGACCCTGGACAGATGAGAATGACAGCAGTTCACTAGTCACGTATACTCACAGCCTGGGGGAGGACACCAAACTCACACAGGGCTACACGGAGGTTCCACTTGGGAACAGAGTACACAACCAGGCACTGTGGGAGGCAGGTTCTGCAGTATCAAGAGCATGAGGTAGCCCCTGGTTCCTGCAGGAGGATGGGATCGGTTTGTTTGAATAATTCCACAGGCTTGCAGGGCACTGAAACCTGCTACTCAGGGATAAGCAGGAAACGGTCCCCGAGACAAGGACGGTTGTTTGGCTAAGGGACCTTATCCATGGCAGCAGAGGAGGGAAGGGAACTTGGAGTTGGACCATTCAAGACCCTCCTGCGTTTACCAGATGTCAAGGCAGTACATGACATTAATTTTAGGCCTTATACCACACTGTGGTTGCCCTGGACTCCACCCTCTGGTTCTTCATGCTGGTACGTCTACAAGTGTCTAAGTTCAAGTCATCCTACACGAGTGGGCACTACGGGCTAAAAGACATAAAAATAGGAAACTCCTCAAGTGCCGTTTCATTCTTCCAAGTGTTGGCTTCTCTCCAGAATTTGCCTTCATTTGCTTGCTCTCTAGTACCTTTTGGTATTTTTTAAATATTTTAACTAGAATTTATAGTTGTTGTTCATGGGAGGGTGATCCGATAGGAACTCTCTAAGTTCATTCTTAATCTTTGGAAGTAAGCAGTTTAACTAAATAGCTGAAGAAGTTACCAGATATGATTTATTGATTATAACAGGAATTGGTTTGGAGTCTTTGGAATGCTAATACATGAGAATACTGACTCATAGCTGAAATTAATAACTATAGGGCTCATAAAAAATTGTTACATAAAATACACACATTTTGATTTAGTACAAATTTTGATTCCACATAAATAATTTGGTCAAACTTGAGTTGAACTCAGAACTCATCAGATAAAATCCAGAAAAAAAAATATTTATTTTACATTTTTTACATACTGCTAAAGTATGTATGGGGGAAAAAACAAAAGCTATTATCTGACAATGTGGTCCCATATTTCTTCTTATACATGCACCATCTTCCATAAACTTTGATTGACTACCAATTTTAATCTTTTATTCTGCCTTGCTTCCGCATTTATTGCTAAATTGCTTTTATTTATACTTATACCTGTTAGCAACTTCCCAACATTCTACATGTGTTCTTTCCCTATAGAGACTATAAATGTCTCCTGGACATGGACCAAAGATTTGATTTAGTTTAAATTCGTACAGAGCAGATACTTACATTTGTTGATTATTCTCTTTTCAGTGGATCCTATCAAGACTCAGATTGACAAAGTAGATTCTAAATTTCTTCAGCACTTTATATGCGGTTGTTTCCTTTAGTGATCCCAGGACTCCAGGACTCAACAGCAGGTTATGCACATGGCTGAGATTTATTACTGCAGGGGCTGGCCCCGTGGCTGAGTGGTTAAGTTCACGCACTCCACTTTGGTGGCCCAGGGTTTCGCTGGTTCGGATCCTGGGCGTGGACCTAGCACTGCTCATCAAGCCATGCTGAGATGGGGTCCCACATAGCACAACCAGAGGGACCTGCAACTAGAATATACAACTATGTACAGAGGGCTTTGGGGAGAAGAGGAAAAAGAAAAACAAAGTAAGATCTATTACAGCAAAGAATAGAGAACAAAAGAAACGGAAAAAGAAACATTGGTCAAGTCCAGAGAGGTTCAGCACAGGACACCAATGTCTTCTGTCTAAGCTACACAGGAACTCTTCCTCTCTCTCTAGCAGCAAACTACAGCAAGTAGGAAATTTCTCTGCCCACGTAAGCCAATATGAGTCTCAGGGTCCAAGACTTTTAGAGGGGCTGTTAATGAACACATATTCTACTATGCAATCAGCCGTGGCAACTGAAACTCAGGACCCCAACAATAAATCCAGGTGCACATGTTTGTGCAAAGAAACCTGAGAAGCCAGTATGGCATGATTCACTGCTCCAGGTGTGTATAACAAAATCACCATCACTGACATAAAGCACACTGCAAGGCCAAATTTCCAGGGTCCCCAGGGGTCAACCATGCTTTCCTTGGAGACATGCAAGGAATAGGCAACCAGACCTGCTACACTAACTTTTTCCACACATGGGTCTGTATATCCTTGCCATCGTCATCAACCAATTCCTGGCTTACTAACAGAAATAATACAAAGCTAATTAAGTCCTGGCATGAGGGAAGATATTTTTAAGATATTTTATCTCTAAATCATTTCCTCTAGTTTCTCTACTCTTCTCAACACATTCCCAGCCTCCAATTTCTACAGGTAGCTGTTCTTTACACACAAACAGGTTACATACAGGAGGCAACGTTTATGCTGTTTGCAAGAGGAGGCCTCAGATTGACAGAGCCCAAAGATGTAAACTGCTTCACCTCCTGGATTTTCTATCTCACATAATCCTGCCACAACCTACTTGGAGCCCAACCCAAAACCCTGGAAGACTTCTCTTTTCCTGCATCCCCTAAATACAGTCACTAAACCTAGTTGATATTACCTCCTAGAAATTTCCTGAATCTATCTCCTTCTTTCCAGATGACTTCATTTCCCTGTTAATTGCTCCTTTCTAGTTTTTCTTTCCTTCTCCCCACAGGCCATTATTCATTATAGCAGAGTTCCCACTCCCATTCTTTCCTAGAAAACAACACACCACACAGTGAAGGATAATTTTCTGAAAAAGATCTCTTAAATGAGGTATTATAACCACTCAGGTTGCTATGTTTGTTTTCCTGTGTGTTACACATCTGCTAATATCTATTTTATTGGAAAATAATTTCTATCCCAAATTGAAAAATATGTCCATTGGGATGGAATCAATCTCTTGGAGTTCTTTGAGCCATGCAACAGAAATAATAATAGCCGTACCTCATCCTTTCTTTGCTTATGACATCTGGGCTCATCTCCCAATCTTTTTCCTTTCTCAACTGCTATGTTCAGATTCCTCTTCATTGGATACTCCTGCTAAATTTCAAACCTACAGAGAAGATCACAGCTCAATAAGAGTCTTCAGGGAAGGACTCCTTGGGTAGACATACGTCATAGGTCCCTTCTGAATTTGTAACTTTGAATTGTATGACTTTGTAGGTAGAAGTTATACATGGCATTAATGATACCAGCCCTGATATTAGTTCCCCTACATTAAACCCAGCACACATGGGGTTAAAACCAAAGTACTCATTCTCTGCTTACTCCCTGGCTTCCTGGCTCCAGAATCCACTATCTGCCATGGAGACAAACAGCCAAGGTCACCCACCTGCAATATCCCTTATCATCCTCCTCCCTGTAAGCAGCCTCCCAAGGCCAAAATCTGGTGGGAAATCTTCAATCAGCAAGGCCACTGACTCCCTGCCCCACGCCGCCCCAAGCAGAAACATTGCCTGCAACCTTTAAGACCCCTCGCCTCCCATCTTTTGGGAAGACAAGAAGAGACAGAATGAATTTGAGGGCTCACTCTTGTCTCCTGGCTGACGTCACCCCAAATAAAAACCCTTTCCTTGCCATAAGCCTGGTGTTCCAGTTTTTATTTGGCCCCGCTTGTGTGGTGGATAAGGAACCTATGTTTGTAGCCAGTAACATTAACACATAACATCAACCTAAATATGAATTTTCAAACATCTGATTCATAAAAATGACAAAAATATTATTCCACCTTAACCTAAAGTACTCAAGTGAGATGCCACAAAAATTAAGAAAGCTCTTAACAAGTTGAGGGCTGTACTGAATGAGGAAAAGGCTACATACACCTTCTCCTAAACTACTAAAAACTTCACAAAAAATGCATTTTTGAGCCAACACTGCTTAGATTAGTTCCTAAAGTGGGAAGTCTTCAAAAGCTTCAAATTTACCAATTGTGGTATTTCTTGGTTTTAATTTGGCATAATGATATGCGTGCAATTAGGATGCCAGTATGCAAAGCACAGACATGACTAACAATAGTGGTAGAAAATTTCTCATAAAAGTGAAGTAAATCTAAATATTTAGTGTATCTACTTAAGTGCTCCTTTTCTCGTAGGTAGGAGACATATGCATTTTGTTATTCTGGAAGATACAGAAAGCTTTTTTACTTTTTTTATATTAAAATAAACAAAGTTTAAATTTTTTTTTACAGTAATACATGTACTGAACAAACATCCAACGTGCAAAATGATATTTGTGAAAACTACATCTCCCTCCACCTCTAGATCCCCAGGCCCTAAATCAGAGGCAACTGCTGTCAGTAGATACCGCAGGACTACTCTATCTGAACACAAAAAGTCAGGGGTATTCCAAAGATCACATCATGTCAGGAAGTCACTAGGTTCTTTTGAAATTATTTTTGAGTCAACACGCCAGTTTTCAAAGATTAGGGTAGACAGGCTATTAGTCCAACTCTGTATTACAACTGCATTTTCTGTTACGCATAAAAGTAACACAAGTAGTTTCCACACATGTGATTTATGTTTCATGGCCCCTAAATTTTTTTAATTCTCATCATGTACCACCACCATTCACGGCTCAGATAATCAGACCTCTCTCTGATTCTTCTATTTTCCCCTAACAGAAAGCTTTTCAGCCTCTAATACTTTCCATACAAATTTTCCCCCATATCTTTTATACGTTTGGTTTTTTTCTCTCCCTAATTCTAGCACTTACTTAGCCAGATACCAGAAGAAAATATTTCTACTGTCATTTCAGGCATTTCTTCAGTCTTCTCCCTGAAGATGTCATTTTTTGTGACCAGAGGATATTATGCCAAAGTATCTAGAACGTACACCACAGTTAAGACAAGCAAGAGAAACTACACCAAGGCTGCAGTTAAGACAATGAGGAACACAGCCTGTGTTTTCTCAAGCAGAACAAAACAATTGAGGGCAGTCTAGAAAATGAAAGAAAATCAGATAAATTATTTGTATTAAACAACTATTTTCATTTTCAAAACTTGGGTCTCTTATTTTATAGAATCGGCACATTACAATTACTTGTTGTAGCAAAATATGGTTGAAATACAATTTTCCAGAAACACACATATTGCATAAAGCGAGATATACTGGTTTTCATATATAAAAGAGTCAGAGAACCTCAATTTATGGAAATAAATTAGATAAGCAATTTAAAAAAAATTGTTACTCTCAGAAGATAAATCAATATTCACCAAAATGCTGGATTAAATTAACCGTGCCAAGAGCAATTAATGTAACAATAGCTCCAGTAGGGCCTCATTAAATAATCAATTAGAGTCATTTAAAAGGAACAAAAGATTTAGCAAAAAGCTCCTGGGTGGTAGCAATAGCTTTTTATTTTGGGGGTTTTTTTTTGCTGAGGAAGATTCGCCCTGAGCTAACATCTGTTGCCAATCTTCCTCTATTTTGTATGTGGGTCGCTGCCACAGCATGGCAGGTGACAAATGGTGTAGGTCTGTGCCTGGGAACCAAACCTGGGCCACCGAAGTAGAGAATGCTGAACTTAACCACTAGGTCACTAGGCTGGCCTCCAGTAGCATTAGTTTTATTTTTAAAAGACCATGTGTACTTCAGCTAGAGCTGAAGGCATAAGGCATTCACCATTGAAAAGAAATGTCTAAAGGATATGTGGCTTCTAGTACTTTTGGTTTTGTGATTATTTTGAATATTGTTGTTCAGGAAATTGTAATTTTCCTTAGGAGGTAATTTTGTTAAATTTGCTTGCAAGATTTCTCAGAAAAAGTAATTTATAATATCCCCAGATCTTAATTTTTTTCTCCTATGGGGACTTTTCTCCTTTCCACTGATTAACAGCCAGAAAATAAGATGAACTAATATTTGATTTACTCTTAATTTTTTAGGTGTACTTATTTCATGAATTGGTGTGTGATCCTGGGCAAGTTACTTAACTTCTCTGGGTCCCCATATTATCACTTGTAAAAAAAGTTGGTCTAGAGGTGATCTATCATAGGGATCCTCAACCTGTTCTCCACCCCTGCAGACATGATGGTCATGAAAAACTACCATCTGCAGCAGTGGCTCACCCAGCCACTCAGTGAGGCCACCTGTTGCTTGCTCTCTCTTTGGGGAAATCATTGATCTAAGATTATTTTTAGCCATAAAAAGTCTATGAGTCTATAGCGATCATGAGATTTAAAATAACCATCTGAAATTATGCAAACTTGATTTTCTTTTTCTTCATGTAACCTTTATTTTATTGATCACCGTGCAAGGCTCTGATAGAACAGACGTGGTTCCCGCATAAAATCATCCTTTTGGGAGGTTCTTATTTTAAACCATACAATTTAACGAAAGGAGGAAGTCTATGCTATTGTGCTTTCAATACATTCCCTCCCTACCACTCTTCCTTGTCCATTTGATGAATTAATAGGAAAATTTTTACAACAAATTAAGAGCAGCATCTGACAGGCTTCACCCCAAACATTAATCTCAAGCTTTCAAAGAAGATGAGAGGTCAAAGTTTCAGTTTACACATGGTTTGGCTACTCTAAGATTCTAGGCTATGGTTGGGCTTATTGATTACCTGCAAAAACATCTGAGGGTAAGATAGCTCACTAACATAAAGGGGCATCTACAAAGACAGAAGGTGTTGGCATCTCTTTGATCACACTCATGGATCTAGCTATTACATTATTTGTATAGGTTGAACAATTTATATCTACAACATCAACTATTTAATTTTGGACAAATTTTTAAGTTTCATCAGCAAAATTAGACCAGAATTTAAATTTCAACATATAGTATAAATCTCTCTTTCCTAAATTTTAAACCCTTTCCCTTGCTTTTAGGATACATAATTGCATAATTTAAACTCCTTCACTACTGTGACCTAGTTTCCCCTCTTGATGTTATAAACAGCTCGTGTAACTATGGTTACCATCTAGGGAAAACAGAATGTTTTTCTGGTCAGCAATATGCAAAGTATACCATATGTGTTATTTTTTTCTCTCTGGGATAACTAAAGTGGATAATATGTGTTTGCTTTTCTTCTTGGTTATGAGAATGATATTTTAGTATACTGAATTTTTTCTTGACATAGTCCCAGTCGTTCACCATCCCTTCATTAAAATGTTTTAGGATCATCTTTTGAAGTTAGTAGCCGGTACTATAACGCATAGTAAGATTGATTGTACACACTAATTTTAAATCTGTGCTGTCTACACCATAAACTAAATGTCCAGGCTGACATTGCTCAGATTTCCAATATTCCATCTTGAGAATGTGGTATTCTCTTGACTTTGTCCTTTAGCCCTAGCCAAAGTGTTTCTTTAAAGCAAAAAACTAAAACAGAATTGTATCTTGGGGGTATACTCAGGTACTGAGAAGAGTTATCTCCAGTTTGTAGTGATTTCTAGATCTTTTTTTCAGTTCTATTTTCTGTTTTTCCTACAATTAATGTCTACTACTTATGCAATAAAGCAATGAAAAATGCTTTAAATTGAGCTCAGTGGAGATGCAGACAGTAGTGGTTTTTTTTAGTTGCCTATTGTACTAATGAAGTGATTTAAAGTTTTAGGTTTTTTCAGTACAATTTAAAATGCTTCACTGGACCTTCTAGAACAAATTAAATTAATAAAAACTCCTAGATTTTTAAGGATTTATTTATTTGCATTAGGTACAATTATATTTCTACAGTGGGCTATCAACTGGCAACCTTTTAATACGAAGGTTTTATTTAAAGTGACTTTCTTGAATTTCCCTATGTTTTTAACAGAGCTTTCCGACCATCAAATATCTTCCTTATAAAAACATTGCTATCTGCTTCACTGAATTAAATAGGGAATTAACTGCCTCTTACTAAAAGACCTCACTAACCAAATGCAAAGTGTGGAACTTGTCTGGATCCTGTTGAACAAACCAAGTGTAAAAAGATATTAATGAGACAATAGGGAAATTTGGAAATTTGAATTGTCTGGATATTAAATGACCGTAAGATAATTTTTTGATAGGATAACGGGGCATTGTGGATATATTTTTAAAAATTATCTAACTGTTCATATTTAATGTATTTACAGATAAAAGGATAATCTAGCACGGGTAAGGGAGTGTGGAGGGTTACAGATGAAATAATATTGCCCATAGAGTATTGATAAATGTTCAAGCTGGGTGAATGGTATATTGGGATTTACTGTACTATTACCTCCACTTTTGTGTGTGTTTGAAAATTTCCATAATAAAAAGCTTTAAAAAATATTAAAAAGTAGAAGAAAGGATTTCAAATTCAATTGGCCTGACTCAGAGCAGTAGCTGAATTCTCTCAGGAGCTATCTTTAGGAATCCTGCAGAACTATTTGTTACTTAGTTTTCAGTTCCCCGAGTTTGAAGTTGTTGCTCTCCCCTCTCACAGTAGAAATATGAGTACCGGATATCGGTTTAGAGGCATAAATATTTCCTCCCTGGGATTTTTAAAAAAATAACTGACTTAGAAATTAAAGGCAATCCCAGATACTTGTACTAATTTGGGGGTGTCAGTTACTTATCTTTTTTACAGTCACTTTATAGTAGAAAATACACTGAAGAGCAAATAAGATGCCTTTTTTCTCTATTCAGAGGATTAAATATCACCAATTAACTCCTATGTTGCAGAGAATTGGGACTTTTACATATTGCATTTACCAGAATAAGGGGACCCAATTTGAGAAGGCCCCAAATTTCCAGTTAAGTGATTACTGAGAAGAAAAGGACATGATAAATAAGCAAGGTCAAGTGCTGAGTTTGGAGGGTCTGGCCCCATAGTGTAGTGGCTAAGCTTGCTTTGGTGGCCAGGGTTCAGGGGTTTTGATCCTGGGCATGGACCTACACCACTCGTCAGCCATGCTGTGGCAGCAACCACAGCTAGAAAAAGAGCTGAGTTTGGAGAATATGGTGATTTTTTTTTTTTCCATGAAGGTACTCTCCCTACACGGTTTGCTTTCACAAGTACGGTAGGAATAAGCCTGTGATTAACTTTTATGAATTAATATAGCAAGAAAAGCATACGTCTGAAATAATTCACACTCACACACACATTACTATATTAGAGTGTTCTTTATCCGCTTAGACCAACACAAGCTGAAAACTCATTACTTGGATTTTTTTGCTTCCTTTCTGCCTGTGCAACACAATTATGAAAGGTGAAAACAATGCTAGAAAACATTTCCGATTGTACTCATCCTTCCCTCCTCTCTTCTTGCTCTGGGTTCCTGGAGAGAGTACTCTAGGTATTCTGCAACACTACCTTTTCTCACTTCTAGTTTTAACTCCATATCATATGTGCCAGCAGATCACTTCTAGGCTGAATCAAATCCATAGGTGCATTCAGCGTCTAACCTGAATCAATAAATAACAAGGCATCTTGCATTATTTTGGGCCTTCAATAAAGACAAGCTGACGCAAATCTATGAGTAAACAAAAATCGCAGGGTTCAGGTAAAAAGCAATAAAATCCAATTCTTAACATTGACTGTTTTTTGACAAGACCCGAATGCTTAATCTGAAAGATTTAAAGAACAACAACAATAAAATCCCTAGGCGGGTCTCAGAAATACAAGACACTGCACTGCCTGGCTTAATATTTAAGTGATCAAAACCTTAAAGTGTCACGGGATAATAACACACGACAATCTCCGAGTCCTGTGCAACACTGTTTTTTTGTTCCCAAAACATCGAATTTCCCAAAGTGCTTCGCTTTGGTTTGAAATTTACAATTTCCTCTAGATCAAGGTCTAGATTTCTCTTTGCGAGTCAATGGTCACTTACTATTAACAGCTGTTTCAAAAGTGCTCTAAATGGGTCCCCGTACAGGTGTACCACTGCTGCGAACAAACGGGATATAAGGAAATCCCAATTCATCGCCTAAACACCTTTTCTTTCTAACTCAGAGGTACTGCTCACAATAGGGTTTGCTTACATAGGCATTCCTTTAAAATTTTTCGTGTATTTGTTCTATTTACACCCATTTCTTTTAAAACAACACACGTTATTATAAACACTGAGAGTCCATCTGGAATTAAAATGAGCTGCTCTGCTTGGCATTTCATTTAACCCTACAGAGAAGTTAAACCCTGACCGTCGATCACACAGGGGAGGCCGTGGGCCTGATTCCTGATGAGGTTTTGACTCCGATCCCCACGACCCCTCCTTCCTCCGGCCCCAGTGTTTTTGAGACTTAGGGCAGAAAGAGATGGAAAGCTGGTGGTAAGCCGCCCATAAGCCCTCGTCGACCTTTGAGGCTTACACGTTCTAACCCCCGGAAAAAAACATTTTTTTAAATGTCGTCTGTCGAACAAACACGTTTCCGGGGCGGAATGAATAAACTAAACCGGGGACTCCCGAAGGGCCGGAGGTGGACAGAACCCGCTCGGTCCTCGGGCGCCGGGCGACCTCCCGCTCCCGCGGAAGGGCGGAAGCGCGCTGACGCCAGGAGGGAGATTTAAAAGGCGGGCTGACTAATGGAGCAGAACAACGCAGGGAGCCCGCGGGAGCGCCGCCTACCTCCGCGATCGGACCCCCCGGTGCTCCGGGAGCCCGAAGGCCGCGGCGGGAGGAGGGACGGAGCCCGAGGGCAGCGCCGCGGCGGCGGCGGCCGGCGAGCGGCGGCGGGGCGGCGGGAACACGGGCGCCGCGCATGCCGGGAGCGCGCCCGCTGCACGCTGGGTGGCGTAGTTCCCGGAGGCCTCCCTCCTGGTGCTGGCGAAAGGCGGCCGCCTGCTGCTCCTTTTAAGGCTCGCGAGAGGCCGCGCCAGATCCACCTGATGGGGAAAAAGTCGGTAACACCGGGCCGAGGGAGCCGGGCCAAGCTCCCCCTCCCTGTGGGAAGGACGGAAGGGAGGAAGCAGCCACCTGCCCTCTCAAGACCCATTCAGTCATTGAGCAAAGAGGCGGGCTCGGCCATGCTTCCTCTTTAAGAGGGGGCGGGGCGCAGCCTGCCGTTTGGCCGCCCTCCGCACCCTCCCCGCGGGCCGAGAGTTGACAGACCAATCGCCCGGGTGGCGGAGGGAAGGCGGGAGAATGCGAACCCTTCGGTAGGGCGGTAGGGGCGGGCCCCCGGCCTTATTAGGAGTGCGTCCTGCGCAGGCGCAGAGGCGGCCGCAGGCGGAGGGGCGGGGGCAGTCCAGTGAGAGACTCCCCGACAGGCACCGAGGGTGATTGGGAGGAGAGGGGGCAGCGAGGGGCTTGTCATGGGGATCCGAGCTGCGAGGAGGCACTGGTAGCATCTGGGGACTCCGAGGGGGACAGGAAGTGTCAGCGCCCGGGACCCCGGCGCCGGCTCCGCTGGGGGATCCCCGCTGCTCTAGCGCTGGGGAGGGAGGGGAGAAAGGAGGGAGCCCTGATCTCGCCCCGCCCCTGGGCTTGTTCCCGCGGGGGCGGGGAGTGAGGGCTTTTTGGGGGGGAGTGGAGATCGGGGGACTCGGCTGTGCCCTCTCGAGCGGCTGCCGGTGTCCCCGCGGCGCCGGGCTGCCGAGCAGAGGAGCCGCGGCGGCCGTGGCTGGTGCATGTGTGGCTGCTGGATGCGGAGGCGGCGGCGGCGGCGGCGGCGAGGAGCAGCAGCGGCGGCGGCAGGATGTTAGGGCAGCAGCAGCAGCAGCAGCAACTCTACTCGTCGGCCGCGCTCCTGACCGGGGAGCGGAGCCGGCTGCTCACCTGCTACGTGCAGGACTACCTCGAGTGTGTGGAGTCGCTGCCCCACGACATGCAGAGGAACGTGTCTGTGCTGCGGGAGCTGGACAACAAATATCAAGGTAGGGGGCCGCGGGGCTGCGCTGCGGGGCTCCGCCGCGCTCGGATCCGCCGGCCCCCGGGCCCGGCCGCCCGGCGCCAGCCCGGGGTGGTGTCCCTTTCCATTTCTCCCGTGACAGCCTCCCCGAGCGCACACAGCGGGTCTGGGGCGTGGGGACGGGGCGGAGGGACCGGAGCCCGGCTTCGCGGCCCTCCCTTCCCCTGCGGCGGTCGGCGAGGACTTCGGCGGGGTCTCCAGGGTGCGAGTGGGGGCCGCTCGCCAGCCCCCGCTGCAGACCCGGCGGCTGCAGCTGGGGCGAAGGGGAATCAGCCATTTTAAGCAGCATTTGTGCCGGCGCTCGCCTGCCTCGGGCCGTACACCCTCCTGCCCCGGCGAGGAGCGTGCAGCCGGGCGGGGGCCGGGGCAGTGAGCGGCCGGCGGGGCCGGGCTCTCCCCACCCCGCTTGGGCCCCCACCCCTGAGAGCAGATGCATTGGAACGTGCGGGGGGGAGGGGGCGAGAGGGCCTCGAAGGCGGACTCCGGGGAGGTCCCTCCCTCCGCGGCCGGCTCCCGGCTCGGCAGCAGGGAGTCCGTTCGCCTCTCCCGCCCCAGGCAAAGTTCCGGGCCGCAGCCTTTTCCCAGCCTCGTCGGCCCACTGGTTCAAAGGGGAGGGGTCCCCGCGGGGAAAGGAAGAGGGGTGTGTGTGTGTGTGGCGGGGAGGGCCCCCGTCCTCGGGGGCGGGGCCTGGGGCGTGACGTAGCCGGGGGCGGGGCGCGGACGCGTGCGCTCCCGCCCGCCCGGAAAATGGCTGGTGGCAGGAAGGCTTGGGCGGAGCTGGCTCGTAGCGAGGGGCTCGGAGCTGTGCGGGATGTTAGTTGGTCCCCAGGCCAGTGAAGGGTGGGGTTTGGGACATGTTGTGATTTCTCGGCTCTCGCCCAACCACTCAATCACGACGAGGACACCGCTACGGGGACCGGCGCTGACCCTGGCCGCGCGTAGGTTCCGGACCGTGCGTCACTTCCGGGCTCCGGGAGGAAGTGGGTGGTTGACTGGGCAACCGCCTGGCGTCCCTTAACCCCTGGGTCCCTCCTCAGCCAACTTTAAGTGATGAGGCAAAAACCACCCATTGTGGGCAGACCCGAGAAGCTAGGCTAGGGAGTCGACGTTTCTTACAGAGAGTATCATTTATCCCCTCTTGGTGGACCTTTCGCCTGCTACTAGGAGGGGGGAAGTTTATGGGGGGAGACGTTTTGCGTTTCATAACCCTGAGTCAAGGAACAGACCTTGGACATAATGTGGAAACAGCCATACGGACTTGAAGATAACTTCTTGGACCCATTCTCTGTTTTTCTAGACACGTCGCTGATCTTATGATTTAGTCTCAAAGGAACCCCTTCTGGGGTGACATTTTCTGGCCTGTCGCATGTTAGGACATTTAAATAGCTCTGTGTTTTCGAACCTATAGTTCCTTTCTGCCTTCTGAACCCATGTGATTGATAGGACTGATGTCTCTTAGCGGGGAAGAGAATTAAGACTGATTACTTACCGTATGTCAGTTGTTGTGCCAGGTCCTGGACATTCTCATTTAATCCTCACAATAATGCTATGAAGTAAGAATTCATTTTACAGCTAAATTAAAATTTACAGTGAGTTTTAAGTAACTTGTCCGATTAATTAGGTGGGGAATATTTGACTTCACAGCCTGGCCAGTTCAGGTGCACATCTTGGTTTTTAAACTATTTTAACTTTTTTTTTTTAAGTGAAAGGTCTCCAAAGGTGTTTTATACAGACATGGAGTACATACATGAGTTGTAACCTTGAAATGATACATATTTATTTAAGAATTGTTTATTGAACATTTTTAGTTTTTCAAATAATAACTGAAGTTTGTAAAGCTTGCAGGCTTTCACATTTCCTTAAAGACACATGTTTTCCTTCACAGAAGTTAAGCTATTTTCTTTTATTTGAATTGGGAAGGACAATTTGTTCCAGGGAAATATTCCATCTCGACCGTCTAGAATTGTCATAAGTATCATGTCATGTCTGGTAACATGAGAAACTGTATTAGGCCTTAAAAAATTGACAGATTATAGAAAACTTCAGCTCCATTAAGATTGTGGTTAGTTTCAAGATTAGTATAAAAACAACGATCTAGTTTTCACTCCATGCACATGTTTACTAAGCTTAACTTACACACTTTTGTTGTTTATTAGCTTTATATACTTGTGTGTTCTTGGTTCAGATTTCATGTTTCATATTTCTTTGTTGTTAAGAATTTTCTGTTTTTGGATCTAATGCTTAACTGCAGTATTTACTGATATAAATTATATAGGTAGTCAAAGAAATGTTCCTCCTACCTGAGACACTTTCAGAAATTACTGAAGAACCTTAAAAGTAACCTTCAAAATTTTTAAAAATAGAGAAGTGAAGGAAACAATTTTACAATTGAATGAAGTATTTATTATGGGATATGGTTATTAGAGAACTTCAGATGTTTTTCCGATATTCTTGTTCATAATTTCATGAAGAAATAACCTTCGAACTAAAATTTAATAATTTCAAGTGCCTTCCACGCAGCTTAGCAGAAAGTGCTTTAGTGGTGGAACTGGACCTGCAGATCTGGCAGCGTCAGAAGTCGGGTTGTTCCCTCTTGAGCTTCATTTCTTCACATGTAGAAGTGATGGCTCCCTCCTGGGGCTGCTCTGGGGATTAAATGAGAAAATCTTTTTCACATAAAAGGGGCTAGTGTTAGTTTCCTTTCTTCTTTCACTACGTAATTAAGGTGTCTTAAAAATGTGAATTTTTATCTCTTGTATAGTATCAATGTGCTGGTATGATATAATTAGTTTATAACTCCTGAGTATTAGATACAGAATATTTGAACTAAGATTTATCTTTATTTTTTAACCGTCAAATTTTGTGTGTCTGAGGGGAAATATATACTTTCCTTATTTTTCCTGGAGGAAGATTAGGTCCTTAAGAAATCCACTTATCTAGCTAGCTAGATGAGTGCACATGGGCTGGATATGAACTTTGTTTAAAAATTTGCTCTGCAGGTGTGACTACCCTCAAATGTGGGTGGCACTTTGTCATGTATCCCAGGTTAAACAGTTGTTCATCAAGTGGGAGTACCTATAATTTCCAGGGAGGAGCTAAGACCTAAGAGTTGTGTTGAATACTTGCTTTGTGTTACCTGACTTGCAGACAGCCTCGATGTATGTATTTTACTTGTCTAACCTTTCTGTTCTTATCATTGGAGTAATAATATTGGAAGGTAAAACAGTGGTATGCTATGTGCGAGTAATATGGAAATATAAAACAGTGGTATGCCATGTGGTGTGATAAATTAGAGTTAATTTTTGTTTTTCCATCTTTGGTAAGACAGAACTCTTTCATTATATCTCGTAAGGATAAGAAATAGAACAGATTCGAATAGAAAACTAATCTTATGTCAATTTTTTGTGACATCTGGAACTGTATTTTCAGATTTTTCTGTATCTTTTAGTGACTCAGCCATTTTTAATTGATTTAATGTGTCTCACATGCTATGCAATACCTAAATCAGCAGTTCGGAAAGCTTAGAACCAACTGCTGAGTTATCTACAACAGCGGAGTGATCCAGTGCTGACTTTACTGTAATTTTGTTAGTAGTCAGTTGATGCCAGAACCTGAACCTAGACCTACTCTGGAAATAGTTTGGTTTTCCAAATCCCCCAAGTGATAAAATAGAAGAACTATTAAAACTAATATTATGGGAAGCTCGGAATTACTTGTGTCAGCTTTGTTTAAGAATGTCCAGAGGCGTGATATGAAAGTGAAGGTGTAATGCCTCTCTGGAGTCACTGACTGAACTGTAAATCCCGAAGACACACTTCAACAGTAATCTGTAGCCTAGTCCTGGAACCTCGTTAAGTTTGACAGCTGGAGTCCAGCATGTAAATTTTATGAGGTTCAGATGAAGTATAGGCAATGTGGCACTAGGTAAGTTCTGAAGTGGAATGCACTGTTCTGCCCATGTAAAATCCTCTTGATTATTAATTAGCCACACATCTCTTATCCTTTTTAATATAGATGAATGAGTATTAGAGAATTTTGTGGGTTTTATTTATTTATTTGTAGATATTCTTTCATATTGGATGACGTGGTCTTTGTGTGGGCAACAATATATTTTAATGTCTACATACTGTAGAGGAGTGTGGTTTTATAGTTTGAGTTTGTTCTAACTTTAGCAATTCTTTGGAAGATAACTAACTTGAAAAATGTTACATGTGCTAACGCACAATAATGTTGATTTTTCTTTTCCTTTTTTTAGAAACATTAAAGGAAATTGATGATGTCTATGAAAAATATAAGAAAGAAGATGATTCAAACCAGAAAAAACGCCTACAGCAGCATCTCCAGAGAGCATTAATCAATAGTCAAGAATTGGGAGATGAAAAAATTCAGATTGTCACACAAATGCTCGAATTGGTGGAAAATCGGGCAAGACAAATGGAATTACATTCGCAGTGTTTTCAAGACCCTGCTGAAAGTGAGCGAGGCTCAGATAAGGCAAAGATGGATTCCAGCCAACCAGAAAGATCTTCAAGAAGGCCCCGCAGACAGCGAACCAGTGAAAGCCGTGATTTGTGTCACATGACGAATGGGATTGAAGACTGTGATGATCAGCCACCTAAAGAAAAGAAATCCAAGTCAGCCAAGAAAAAGAAACGCTCCAAGGCCAAGCAGGAGAGGGAAGCTTCCCCTGTTGAGTTTGCAATAGATCCCAATGAACCTACATACTGTCTGTGTAACCAAGTGTCTTATGGGGAGATGATCGGATGTGACAATGAACAGTGTCCCATCGAATGGTTTCACTTTTCCTGTGTTTCACTTACCTATAAACCAAAGGGGAAATGGTATTGCCCAAAGTGTAGGGGAGATAATGAGAAAACAATGGACAAAAGTACTGAAAAGACAAAAAAGGATAGAAGATCGAGGTAGTAAAGGCCATCCACATTTTAAAGGGTTATTTGTCTTTTATATAATTCTTTCAGAATTTACTTTCAGAAAATGTTTTAGGATAAATGCATAAGACTATGCAATAATTTTTAATCATTAGTATTAATGGTGTATTAAAAGTTGTTGTACTTTGTCTGTGACCTTTTCTGCACTGAATTACCAAATATTTTAAACCAGGTAGTCTTTAGATCACCTGATGAAAGGAGCAGGGAATAGGGAGAGGGTGGTGTGAACATTATAAAAACTTCACAAACCATGCCTATTTCAATTTCACTTAAAACTGCAATGCTATTTTTGGGTAAACACCAAAGTTCTGCCAGCATTTTAGTTCTACGTGCTAAAAAAAATATTTAGATATAGTTGGAGTTCTCTGTAAGCATTCAAATTCTCTTGGGTAATTTAAAATATGAACACTATACGATTTAGAGCTTCTTTCTCCCTAGCCCCATTTATACATACACTTGTTCATCTCTAGTCTTCCAAGAATTTCAGGAACTAGAGATAAGACTAATTTGGGATTCCATGTGGAATAATGTGCTCTTATTAGAGTATTTGCTGCTGTATTTTCCTTAGTAGCATTTTGATACACTGTCAGTAGCCCATTTGTACATCCCTTGCTGCTGCTTCGTAGATAGATTGAATCTAGTGCTTAATAGGGGAGTTGTGTTTTGTTTTGTTTTAGCTGGGAGAAGTAAGAGTAGTTAGAATACCAAAAATGCCACCATTGGCTTATTTGGCAAAATTTGCGTTGTGTAGTATCATGGTTCAAGGTCGAGCAATTTAAAAATTGCATCTGATTTAATAATATTTTCCACATGACCCCCTCCTGGGATGCCTAGCCATGGGCCTGTCAGTGGGAGAGGGCATATACTAGTCTTTAAATATTGCCTTTATGTCAAGCAGTAGTTTAAATAGTTTTGCTAGTGGCTGTAGTTCATTTCTGTCCCAATCAGTGATTATATATTATTTTAACTAATAGTGTAATTACTTTCTTAACTTTCTGGTATTGGTGCTGTTTGATGTTTTCACGTTTAATGAACTAATTTCATTATAACAATGCAATTAATAATGTCTTTGTAAATTGAATTTTCCAAGATTCTCATATTTTAAGGGTAAGCATCTTGATGGATATATGTCCATATATTCAGAGAATTTTTTGGTTTTGGGGGAGGGGGCAGCAGATTGACTAGTCCTTTAAATCTATATGTAACATACTTTTTATTCCTCATTTCTTCCTAATCTGATGATCTTGATTCTTTTTGATTAACATGTGAAAGATCCTGTCTGCTTGTTTGAAAAAAAAAAAACTGTTGTTTTCTCTTCTAGCTCTCCTGTGTGACTTTCAGGCATGTCATTTCACCTCATCTGGGTGTCAGGTTATTCATCTGTAACATGAGATTGGCTTCATTATCTCTGAGGTTCTTTTGAAATCTGTAGTATTTGCACTATAGTGAGGATTTTAATAATCACATGACTTGTTTTTTCTCTTTCATCAATTTTGTCCTTCATTCTGAGGTATGAAGACAGTTTAAAGGTGAGCTTAGAGACAGGCAAATGCACAGTATTTGGTTAGCTTCTGTCCTAAGGATATTTTGATTGATGACTGGAACCAGTTGGTTATACTACTTCTTGAGTGAGAAATATTAGACAGCATGATTAAGAATTTATTTTATTGTAACGTAGTTCAGTTGTAAAGAAATCCTTTTCTCTCTTGAGAATATAGCATTGTGTCTTAGTGATTACGTCCTTATTACCAGGATAGTTATTTACCAGACACCATTAAAAATAGGAATATGCAAAGCCCCAGAAACTTTCAGATGTGACTTATATAGAAGTCAACACTTTTTCGTACGTAAGTTTGCCTCAGCATATGGGGGAAAAATAAGCTTCCTAATAGAAGTACCCAAATTTGGATTAGGCTTGATAGGAAAACAAATGTGGAAAATCCTGGAAAATTTGCTCTTTAAGACCTAATGTTTGAAACAATTTTATTTTTTATGAATTTCTTTTTGTTTTCTATACCACATAGGAAATAGAAGTTTTAAGTTTGCATAACTCTGTGACGGGGATTTTTTTAAGTATTATGGATTTCATATACTCTATACCAATGGTTCCCAGATTTATCTCACATTGGAATTACCTCAAGAACTTCAAAAAATACAGATACCAGTGTCCTACCCCCAGCAATTATGATCTAATTCATTTGGAATACAGCTTAAGTATTAGAATTTTTAAAGATCCCAAGGCAATTCTAATATACAGAAAAGTTTTAGAACCACTGCCACGTTATGAAAATTTGAACCTGTTGAAAATTGTGGGTGGGTTCTCTACATCCAGATCTGTGTGACTCTGAAGTGCACATAAGTGCTGATGCATACATGAGAGTTGGTCCCCGGCCCCCAGCAGTTCCCCCAACACCACTCGAAGACTCAGTACTTGAGTGGCTTCTTGTGTCGTAGGCGCTGTTCCAAGCAGCGGTGGTTTAAGAAGAAGAAAAAGCCCCTGCTCATGGACCATGCGTTCTCGTGGGAGAGTCAGATGTATACCATGTCAGGCACCTGTGTTAAATCCTAACAGGAAAGTAAAGCAGAGTAAGGAGATAGGAAATGCATGGAAAGGGAGGTGAGTTTGTTGATTATGGTCGTTAAAGAAGATCTTTCTAAGGAAATGATCTTTGAGCTGAGACCAGAAGGAAGTAAGGAAGTGAGGCAGGCGAAGATTTAGGGGAGGGTGGAGTAGAACAAGCTTGGCAATTTGACTAGAGCGTTTGACACAATGTGGGAGGGGCTAGAAAATGTTGGCTCTTGGAAGCCATGATAGAAAATTTGGGAAGGGTTTATGTTCTTTAAAGATCACCCTGGATGCTGCGTGCCAATTTTATTGTAGGTAGCCTTGGTGAAAATAAGGAGATTTAGGGGACTCTTCCAGAAGTCTTTGCACCAAAAATGTTGGTGGCTTAGACTAGGGTGGTTAACAGTGGAAGTGGTGGCGAGTGATAGGAGTGTGTTTTAAAGATACTGCCAACAGGGGGACTTTGGCCCAGGAATTGGAAAGCAGAGATGACAAGGATGACTCAGATTTTTGGCTTGAGGGAAAGAATCAAGATTTCTGTTTGCACTTAGGTGTGAGATACCTGACAGATTTCTAGTGGGATCCAGCGTGGAGTTGGGGGACTGAAGTTGGGGGAGGAGTCAGGAGATGAACATTTGGGAGTTGTCCTGTGAATGGAGTTTACAGTCATGTGATTGAAAGCACAAAAGTGAACAGATCAGTGCGTCTCAAATTTTAATGTGCATGTCTGTCACCTGATTGTGGTAAAATGCAGATTCTGACTCAGTAGGTCTGGTGTGGGGCCTGAAATGCCACATTTCTAACAAGCTCCTCAGTGATGCTGATACTGCTGGATCAGGGCCCCACGTTTTGAGGAGCAACCATGTAGACCCTGAAGAGGAAGGAGCGGGCCTTGTGGGACTTCACCATTTAAAAGAGGGGGGAGCCAGCAATGGAAACTTCCAACATCTCTCAGTGAAATAAGCCAGGAAAAATGTGGCACACCAAAAACAAAAGTGAAGAAAGTATCTCAAGAAGGGAGGGATCACTTATTCAACTGCTGTTCAAGTAGGATGAGGACTGTGAATTAACCCTTAGGTGGGAGGGGGGCCAGTGGTGGTAAATTTAACAGGCTGCAAGTTTTGAGGATGAAGGACTAACTGGAGTGGATTGGGAGCAGAAAGCAATTGAAGTAGAGTCAACAACCATGGACAACTCAAGTTCTGATGAAAAGGGGACGAGAGATGGGATGCAGCTGATGGGTAGGTGAGCTAAGAGGGGATTTTAACTTTTAAGGAGATAACATAGTGTGATTATGTGCTGATTGGAATATTCCATCAGAAGGGGACAAATGAATGCTGTGGGGAGGAGTGGATTACTGCAGGAATGAAATCTGAATAGGCACAAGAAGAGAGAGAGCTAGGACTCATGAAGGGTTAGTCTCAAGTAGGCACAGGGACAGTTCCTGTTCATGTGTCAAAAGGGAAGGCAGTATTTTTCCTCATTCAAGCATTTATTGCATGCCAATTATTTACAAGGCACTGTTTTAGATACCGGAGGTAAAGCAGTGACCAAAACAAGACAAAAGTCTAACCTAGTGGTGCTTCGATTTTGGAGTGAATGGCTGTGAATGTGCATAGCTTGCTAAATTTGGTCTTGGGAAAATGAGATCATTCTCTTCTAATAGCTTCCACTCTCCCAGTGAAGGGCTGAGACAGGGAAGGGATGCTGGCAATCTGTAGGAGTCAATGAGAGGTGTGTGTGAACTCTCCCTGTGGAGAGTGGGAAAGTGAATGGACTCGGAATGCCAGTTGGAACTGTGGGTCAGCTGGAGTCTTTGGTCCTAACTTCAAATGAACTACCAACTCTTCTGTCGCCTGGATGCAGGTGTGAAAAAAGAGGTGTACAAAATAACTTAAAATTTCAAAATCTCGCCACAGTAAGCTAGAAAAATTGCTGCTTTCCCATTCTTTTTATATACCCAGTAGGTGGCTTCCTCTGAGGGATCTGTCTTCGTTCCGCCACCTGAAATGGAGAGGAGCTGGTATTCAAGAGGCAGTTGGCATAAATAAGCTAGGCAGCCCTTCAACCCTTCTTGAATGAAATCCTTATAGTTTGATGTGGTTCAAAGTCTAATTTAGGGAAAGTAGAAGTTATCTTGGAATTACCTTTACTATGTTGGCTAAACTCTATACATCAATTGGGGAAACCAAAGCTCTCTAATCATACCCTAAATGTGAGGGCAGCACCCTGGACTGGGAGGCCAGAGATGTGGCCTTCTCCAGCATCTCAGCCAGGTCACCTGTCCTCCTTGGCCTGCTGTTCGTTCAGCTGTAAAACAAGTGATTTAAGATATGGTTATCCTAAAACTGTGGTTATTATTCATGTCCCTTCACATTAGAGGAAAGAGTTCTCCAGGTCACAGAGTTACTATTTGTGTAGTTTTTAAAATAACTTAATGTATATATGTGATTAACTCAACTTTGAAAGCAGGCTCTTCTAAACTTAAGACGCTGGAATGACATTGATGGATTTTCCCATTTCCAGATACCCTTCTAAATTTATATTTGCAAGTATTACTTATTCAATACTTTTCTTGAAAATGACTCACTTTTTTTGAAAAGGAAAATAGATGTCAATTTGTTTTTAAAGGGAAGCATATCACTTTGGTAAACGGAAAATTCATATCCTTTCTGTGAATAGATTACCTTAAAACATGAAAACAGAACAGTGTTATTAATTTCAAGCTATGTAGTATTGCCTGTGAAAACTGAGCCCACAGTCTACCTTCCCTTTATTAAAAGGTGTGATTAGTAAATAATATTGTGTAGGGGTAAAAAAACGAATTGAGTCTTTCTGCATGATGTAATCAAAAAGCTTTAAAGAGAATTTTGAGCACTACCTTGCCATCCTACTCTGGGAAACACTGTAAGCAACAGAAGGTTAAACACTGCAGTTTCTTGACGCAGTATAAAACGGAGATATTAACATGTCTTTATTTAAAGGCATTTGTGTAGCTACATACAGATGGAGTTTGCCTCTTAATAAAGGTTTCTGTAAACCTTCCAAGGTATTGACCAGCATTCTCTGGATCGGTCTTAGAGTAACTGACAATATCCTGACTCCACAGGAGTTTCTAGTCTTGTCTGTTTTCTAATCTCAGGATAAAAACCCAGCTACACCAAGGCCCCTCTTTGGGAGTTGGGAGATCCTGGGCAGCCTTGTCTATAGTCACTTTTGGGCCTAGCATTCCAGCCCTGAAAAAGTCCTTAGAATTTTCCTGATAACGTCCTCAGTTCCCCACTTGCTAGTGGATTCTTGACTTAGCAATCACCATTATTTAAAAAAGATTCCAATTTCCTTGTGAATTGGATAACACCAACATGGCCATGCCTGTCAAAGACACTGAAGGAATGAGACTTTTGGCATAGCAGTGTATTTTGGTATACTGGGTAGCTGTGCGCCTATAAGCACTAAAGTAGTCTTTCACATTTTAATTGTACTGGATAAAAATCGTCCTGCCTTTTTAAATATGTCCTGCGACCCTCCTTGGCATATTGGTAGGATGTAAATGAAGATTTGGTGACTTCATCCTTTGCCTCAGCACCGCGTGTTGATATACAGCAGTAGCCTTCAGTCCTGCCCCAGGATGGAGGACAATCACCTCTCTCCTTGCCTCAGGCTGGTTTTTAAAATAAATATGCTTTTAATGATTTTTGTTCTTCCCTGCTTCTAAAACTGTCTGCCTAGTGGCTTGTATCCCTCTTTTAATTTATTGGGTGTTGGAAAAGCATTTGGTCAAATTTGTGTCCAGCTTAAAAATAAATAGTTTCCAAGAGAGGATATAGTGCTTGAGCTTCAGTGTACAATTTTGGTGTTTTAAATATGTGCATTTGTTTTTCTCCCTTGTTCTTGACTGTGTTCAGATAGTAGTGTTTCGCTATATTCTTGCTTGGTACAGCAAGATCTAACTGCTTTGTTTGACCACCAGAGTCCTTAACTTATTTGTATAGTGCACTAATCAATCTTAGAAACTTCCCACAGAGAAACAAAGGTGTGAGGTCAACTGGCTGGTTTTCTCCCCAAGGCTTCAGGTCTTAGATTAGTAACATGGGATCATGGCCTCAATGGGAAGTAATGATTTTGGTACCGAGAGAAGAACTTGCTGCTATCCTTACCAAGGATGTAAATGGTAGCATATAGCAATTCCAAGCCTTTAAGACTGACGTTTTTTGCCCTTTTGTGCATTCCTGAGACATAATAACATCCCCTACATGTCAGAAACTTTCTTCTTTGATCTTTAGAGCACAGTGTGCTTCTTGGTTATAAACTTAGATTTGTCATCACTTTGAAAAAAGTAAATTCTCACAGATTAAGAAAAGTGACCATAAACTGTAGCAAAATAGTGACTGAGAAGTTATTCAATTTGGACTACAAAAAGTTTGTAGTAGCTTTGGCTTTGAATTATGGTGCTTGAGCATTGCATTGAATATTTTCTACCTCCACATCAGTTTCAAGTTACTTCGGGATAGTTCTGATTACATTTAAGGTGTAATTTAGTGGAACTGACAATCTAGAACTTTTCTATCTGCAAAGTGAAAAATAAAGAAACTTCCCATATCTAAGTAAGAGAAGGAAAAAAGAAGGATCTAAATTATTTTCTTTCTGTTTGTCTTTACTGTATTAGAATTCATCTTTAATTAGATTTCTCTTTCCACTAGTAGATTGAATGCTTAATTTTCTGGAACTGAGAGTTTAAGGAACTCTTTTTTAAAAAATCACTTTCATGTCATTTGAAGATCTGGAAAGAAGTACTTTATGTGTGAGAGAGTTTGCAGTACCTGCTTAAATACTTGAACAAGCGGTTAATCCGGTGAGTTCCAAAATAGTAAACTAATGTGTGTATATATATATTTACTTTTTACTGAGATTATGATAGTTTACAACCCTGTGAAATTTCAGTTGTACATTATTATTTGTGAGTCATATTGTAGGTGCACCACTTCACCCTTTGTGCCCACCCCCCACCCCCTTTCCCCTGGTATCCACTAATCTACTCTCTTTGTCCACGTGTTTAACCTTCCACATATGAGTGGAGTCATCTAACAGTAAATTTTTATACTCCTTTACATGCAGGATTAAGGTAGACAATTTGCTGTTTTGGTGTTTTTTTTAATCAAAAACCTGAATCTTTGTTTTACTTGTTATGCTCCACTGAGGGCTATCCTTCCAAGGGGGCAAGGATGCGCATATTATGCTAGGAAATAGAATATTACTGTACACAATCCTTTGTAACCAATCCCCAGGCATAAACTGAGTGTCATGTGTTTCCTGCATGTATTTCCCATTTTAGACCTGCCTCACCCTGACTTTTGACATTAATATGACAATTCAAAGATAATTTAAGTACACTGAAAAAGTAATTTGCAAAAGCATAGCACACAGAACTAGAACATTCCTGTGGTAATTAGGCTACATCCTGTGTCTTGCAGTGAGCTGATGCTCCAAACCAGAGTTTCCCAAAGTGTTCCATGGATCCAGGGATGCTAATCTGCCCAAGAAAGCTGGGTACTTTGCATGAGGTATCTCGGAGATTCAGAGGGTCCATGTTAGAGGTTCTGAGAAATCTTGCCACATTTCCCCCTGCTGTACCTGTTCATATCCTGAGCAGGTAAGAGGACTTGCAAACTTCTTGAGAATGCTGCCTTAAACTATACCGTGAAGGGATGGATCATCATATTCAGATATTTTTGGTAATCCTACTGTATGGGGAGCTACAGCCCAACTCCTCTCTGTTCTGTATCGTCAGAGCTCTTGAGACCATTGGGTCCATTGTTTAAAGGATCAGTCAGGGATGGGGACTCCTCCCTTCTTTCTGTTTGCTAGAGAGTAATGCTTAATTGGACGGAAGAAGTGTATGTGTTTCAAGCCTTCCTAAATGAATCTGATGCAACAAATAATAATACTGTTCAAATAAGAATTGTCTGTCAAATATAATTGGGTTGTGTAGCCTATTAGCTCAACCTTAAAAATGTTTTAACTTGTTCAGTTTCTTGGTTGGTAGCATTGGCCTAGATTTCTTAGGTACATAGGGACTGTAACCTTCCTATTTGATCAGAGAAACTCTAGAAGAAGCCATTGTTGATAATCTTGTACCATTTCTGGGAAAGCATGGACTACAAAGGGCAAGTAATAATGAGGATATAAATTCAAGCCACATTTTGGTATTACCATATGGGTCAAGTAGATGTGAGAACTGACCTCTGGGTAACAATCTGTGCTCTCAGCGGGCTCTGAAGTTTATTAGAATTTAATGTCACGGTACTCCTTTGGCTCTAGAACCTATAAAGATCAACTTAACTGTTTTCCTTGGAGATTTTCATTATTTCCAAGTAGTATAATTTGTTCCTATAAAATACTAAAAAGGCAGATTTGCTCAACCAATGTCTCAGTCAACAATGTCTATGAAAGGGTAGAGAAATACCTTCTGTAGATAGATCCAAAACCTGAATTGTGTATGAGGCACAAGGCCTCAGAGCAAAGGGGTGTCCAACCGTCCAAGAGTTACAGCTCCAGAAAGAGTCACTGACAGAGTTCCACATTTACCATTTCTGGCACACGCCAGGGAGCGAGCAGGAAGTCTTTCAGAATGTTTCTCCTTGTAATCAGTTGAGGTCTTCAGGAAGATCAATAGCTATGGATAAGAGAATCAAATTGTTCCTAGAACCAGAAGGTTAAGTTAAAGCAGTATTTGAGGCGCTGATGTCTGTATACTGAGAAGTAACAGGCTCCCTCTTGGTCCCTACAGATTTGCTTGGTGAAGCTGTTTTGAGTTTAACGTTCATTCTGAAGAGAATAAGGTATCAAGTCCAATTGAGGATGATGGGCAAAGGGGAAATTTCCCTTCTTTTTCATAATCATGCTCGTTTTACCAAAGAACAAAAAGGCAGAGCTCGCCACCTGCCACCACCTTCCTGGTGCCCACCACAAGTTTTACAAACTGCTAGGGTGCCAAGTACTCTAAGGCAGTGAGGATGAAGCAGCTTTTCACTCCATTGCTTCAGTATGGTCTGGAACACCATGCTAGGTTGCAAAGCAACCCATGTAGTTGCCTCAAATTTTAAGTTCCTGGGGTACCATAGGGAACATTTGAAATACTGATACCCGGAAACCTCTTTTTCTCAAAGCACCATAAAATTCACTCCCAAATCTTTGTCATTTTTAATACAATTTCACTTATTTTTAATAAGTTATCAATTTTATAGTGTTTTAATCCATCATGAACTAATAATTGTAATACTCAATTTAGAAGAAAGTTTTTAACTTAGAGACGTATACATATTTTTGTTGCAAAGAAGTATTATAATCAAATGACTCAAGAATAAAAATAAATCATTAGGATGGTATTTTGTGGGAGAAGCAGAATGGAAATATAATTTTGGGGGGGAAACAATGTTAAACTTTTATTTGTTGGCACTTTAAAAATGTGTGGTATGGTATTTCTATTCCATTGAGTACATTAATTAACACTCAATTAATGGTGTTTTTTTAATCAAATAAAACCATTAATAATTTGGTTTTATTTTAAAATGCCAGTTCCTGTATAGATAATACGTCAGAAATTATATTCTTTGCACTCATATAAGTGTTATGATGAAAGATTTTAGAGGTCAACTTATATGTGTGAGAGGATACACAGTTTTTCAAAAAACTTTCATAGATGTGAGAGCAACAACACTAGAAATCATTGACAGAAATAATCTGTTCACTACTCTGGCCTTGACCTCTCACCTCAAATGGTTTATCCCACCTCAGCCACCCACTTCCATGGTGTCACCTTAGACTTTGCAACTACTAAAGTCTTTACCTGTTACCAAAAAACAAATTCTCAGTTTCCAGCACCCCGTCCTCTGGCCACCACCTCCTGTCGTTCTAGCCCACTCCCTTGTCTACTCGACCTGAGCGATTTTCCAGCACCAGCAGGACCTCCAAAATATTCCCACCAAACGCTCCCACCCTTTCTCCTCCTCAGCTTGGCCGTTTCCTCTTTACCTGACTCAGATTCCTGCTAATCATTGCTTGCATGCATTCTCAATTCCCCAGATTCTTTATCTCCCTCAACATTGTTTAAATCCAACCCAGCCCACTTGGCTTCTGCAGCCAGGTGGCTAGAAAGAAGCTAGATTAACACACACCTGTGCTGACTGCTGGTGCCTTCCATTCATGGCAAAGCTCAAGCCGGCACGTACAGTCACCTGACAATCCTCCTACATTTTCTTAGTCAGTTTATTTTCACTCTCAAACCCCTATTCTGCTTGTTCTTTCTTCAAACCTCCAGTACCCCCTCTTCCTCCTCACTCCCAAAGTGGTTAACTCACTTCATATGTCACTAAAAACAACAACAAAGTTAATCAGAGCTCTCCGCCTGCTATTTCTACCAGAACTATTGGCCTGCCTGCCTTCCATCTCCTTATGATGGGTGACTGTCTGGTCTTAAGGCCAACTCGTCTACTTGTGCAGGGGAACTTTGTTCCTGCAATTATTCCCTCTGTCTCAATTATCCATATTTCCCCTTCCAGCAGACTTTTCTGTTGGCATGTAATGTTGTTCTATTTCCAATCTTAAAAACAAGAAGGAAACAACGACAACAAACAGCCCTACATCCCCTGCCAACTAATGTCCCATTTTCTTTGCTCACCTTGGCAGAGAAACTCCTCAAAAGGGTTGTCTATTCTTGTCTCACTTTCTTTCTTCCATTCTTTTCAGAATGGCTTTGTCTCCAGCATTCCAAAGAAACTGGCTTCACATGATCAAATTCAATGGTCAGTTGTCTGTCGTTATCTTTTCCTGCCAGCGTTTGACACAAATGATGACTCTTTCTTAAAACACTTTTTTCCCGTTGGCCTCCAGGGTACAAAGTACACTTGCTCTGGGGTCTCCTCCAGCCTCACAGATTGTTCCTTCTCATTCTGCTTTTCTGGCTGCTCCTTCCTCCTAGGAGGAAAAACTAGAGAGTCCCAGGCAAAGGCTTCAGAAGCCTTTTCCATCGACACTCCCTAGATAGTCTCATTCTGTCTGGTGGCTTTAAAAGCCTTTTACACTCTGATGACTTCCAAATGCCTATCAGCAGCCCAGCCCTCATCTCCAGACTTACGCACCCAGCTGCCCTCTCAACGTTTCCCTGTTTGTCCAACGGGCATCTCCAACTTATGTCAGCTCCTGATTTTCAGACTCCCTCCCAGCCACGCGCCTGCTCCAGTCTTCCTCTTCCTCTTCTCTGTAAAGGGCAAGTCCATCTTTTAGTTGCTCAGGCCAAAAATCCTGGCGTCGTCTTTGATTCCTTTTGTTCTCTTGTACTCCAAAACAAATTTGTCTGCAAATTCTGTCATTTTGGCCTTCAAAATGTATTCGGCAGCTTGCCACTCCCTCACTCCTTGCCTCACCTGGACCATTGTCAACCACACTGCCAGAAGGATCATAATAGCCCCCTAATCAATCTTCCCGTTTCCACTTTTACCCTTGTGTTTATTTTCTACAAAGCAGCTAAAGAGATTCGGTCAAATCAGTCCTTCAATGATTTCCTATCTTAGAGTAAAATCCAAAATCCTTATGGTGGCCTAAAAGGCCCCACTAATTCTGGCTCCCAGCTCTGACTTCTAGCACTTTTGTTTTGTTGATGTTGTTCTGGCCGCCTTGGCCACCCTGCTGTGCCGTGAGCACATCAGTCACCCTCCAGACACAGGCCTCTGCCCCCGCTCTTCCCTCTGCCTGCCATGGTCAGTCTGCTCTCAGGTTTCCATTTCACCTGCTCCCTCTATCACGTAGCTACTCCTCAAATACCTATTTCACGCTCCAGAATTCCCTGAGTTCCTCTGAGCCATCAAAGCTCTTATCCAATGCCATCTAGGTTAGGAAGAAAATCATACTCTGTGAAACTCTAACAAGGATCATTATCTGAATGTAACCTTCTCAGAGAATTCTAATATTGTTAGTCCTGCTCATGTGATATAAATCCAAACAAATCTTGCATTTCTGCAAATTTGAGACAGTAAAACAAGACAATTCAAATGGAAAAGAAAGAACACCAATGAAAGGAGAAAATGTTGCAATGACTTGTCGTCCCCCTTTACCCTTAATTTTTCTTCATAGCGTACGGTTGTTTGACTGTCTCCTCCCACTAAAATGTGAGCTCCGTGGTGGCAGGAACTATGTCCTCTTGGGTCAAAGCCGTATTTTCAGTGTCTAGAACAGTGCTGACACACACTACATCCTTAATAAATATTTTCTGAACGAATGTCATGAAACTTTTGTTAATCTAGTCCAGTGTCTTTGGTCTTTAGACAAACCATCCCTTCTCAGGAGGCTGTTTTCTTAGAATGAAGGTGTTGAGTGGACCGAGTGCCTGTACATATTACTATGTGACACCTAATTATTCTGGTAGGGCATTATGGGAACATTTGTGATGGCATTCTTTCTCTAAGTTTAAAAACTGATGCATTTAGCTCATATTTTGGGAGAAAACACATTTGGGAGAAAGATACAAGAATGCTTTTGGTTCCAAAGCAAGAAGTCAAATTTAATGTCGAGTAGAGGAAACAGGAAATTAATTTTAATAACGCTTAATTTTTCAAACAATAGTACATAACACAAACCTGCTATAGAGGTATTAAAGGGACAGTCACCATCACAAAATACTAATGGTCTGTTGAGCAGTTTGGTTTGAACAAAGAAAGAAAGTTTTACTCTGAAGTTTTACTTGAACCTCCTACAACCTCAGGAACAAATCTATCAGGCTCTGTAATGACCAAGCCACACACATAGGGCTTGCTACTTATCCACCAGGAAAGATGAAGGGTCAGCCTATTACTCTTGATTTCTTGTGTCAAAATGTAAAGAACCATCCTCTGCTCTCCAGACATCAAAATTGTATTACTTTAATCAGGGAGGATCTTTCCCAGGGGCCGTCTCTGTGTACAAATGCTTTCTTTTCTAGAGTATTGTTCTCCACCTAAAGAAGCTGAAGACAGAACAGCAAACGTGCAAGGTCACAGGTAGGTTAGAAGAAATGTTCCAAAATGCCACATCCCAGGAAGATACCGACGAGCCACAGTCTTGTATGATTTGGGGAAAGGGAAGTGTGAGAACAGCAAATACCTGACAAGTGCTGCAGTCAGGCACCTGCGCCGAGAGAGCTGTTTCCTGGCATTCTCTGCTGCTGACCTTCAGTGACCTCAAGAAGTCTTCTCAACACACAGTTTTCAGGAGTCACCATCAGCTGGTCGGCGTTAGCACGGAAGATCAAACTCGCTCACTACGGAACTTCAAAACTTCTTCACAGACAGGCATTCTGCTTTCTGATTGTAATTCTATGCAGATAGTTTTGCAAAAGATTGAAATTTATTATTGGTCAGCTGATCACTGACTGGGTTAAAAAAAGGGTCCACAGTGAGAACGTGCGTTTCTGTTTGCTGGATTCCAAAGCTGGTTTTCCCCCTTCCTTAGTATGCAGTGAAGTACCTTGGAATTTTCAGGCTACATTGAGTTGGGAAAGCAGAGACCAATGCTTCTAGATTGGATCTATGTTAAGCATATAACAAGTGTGTCATCAACAAATTGCAAAGGGAGGGATGTGCACGGCTTACCTCTAATCGTTCCGCCCTCATTAAGAGTTGGAACTCTAAAATCTTGGTGGTGGTGGTAGGCATTTTAAATAAGTTGGCCTCTTTTCTACTTCCTTTTAAAATACTTCACATTCTCCTTGATTTTTGTTGTACTTGACAGTGTCGTCGTTTCTCTAAACTGTCTGATTTTGCCTTCATTGAGGCCACACTCCATTTACTTTTTACTTCTCAGATCTCTTATTTGCATTAGTCCTTCTTTCTCCATCTCCTTAACTGGGAGTGTCGCCCAATGCTCAGCCTGGGCCTTCTGTTAACTCGCCTCACTCTCTTCTGAGATCTCAATCCTTACGGCTTCAACCATCACCTCGCAAACCTACATCACCGGTCCTTAGCCTGACACCCAAGCTTTCTCAGCCCAACTTGCATTCCTCTTGGATGGCCCAGTATCAGGTCACATCAGTGCATCTTCTCTTGGACTGGCCCAACTCCCTGCCAAGTTCCATGTCAGTCAAACTCACCCTACATGATTTTCATCCACTTACCCTCCTCAACAGAGGCCTTGCTGCTAATACCATCAGAGCTAGAAAAGAAAAAAAAAATCTTGTGAGCTTGAAGTTCTAGAAAGGCAACGGATTCTTTACTAAAAGAAGGGAGGAGCTATGGATGATAGAGAAGACAGTCTCTTCAATGAGTTCTAAAATAGAGCTGCATGCCTCTGTGCTAATGACCTCATCCCAAACAAATATATATTACATTTTATAATATAATATAGTTAATATATATATTCTTCTCCTTCTTTTTAAAGTATTGGTCCTACTTTTCTACTTGAATATTCTCTTTGTTACATGACCTAAAATTTCAATAAATTTGGGATTCATTTGAATTAATATCACATGATTAGAACAGCTTAATATTCTAACCTAGATGGATATGGAAATAAGAGTTTGATTGGGCCAGAGGAACTTGGGGCATAGTATATAGATCTTTTAGGATAGCTATGTGATTGTGGCAGAACCTGAGACCAGCCTGGAAAGAAAGATGTTGGGATGTGAGAAATGGTTGAAAAATAGGTGGGAGTTTGGGAAAAGGAACTGGGCGTGTGTGGTTCAGCTCCTTCTAGATTCTCACGTTGGTTCCATCTGCCAGCAGGGAGGGTGCCTTCTCATCTCCCCTCCGCCACACGATAGGGACCTGACCTTGTGGCACAGCTGGGACTGGGTAGGTCATGAGTCTAATCCAATTAGCAAGATCACTTAGTTACAGTTACGGAATCATGCTCTCCATCAGCTTATGAGTAATAAAACTGGCATTCGGTCTGCATTCGCCTGTCTCCTGCTTCTTATTTCTCTATCAGTTCAAGCTTGCGTGGGAAAACAAAGGTGTTATTTATTCACCTCCCAAAACTTCCACACTTAGTTAATAATTAGTCCTCAGTAAATAGCTGTGGAGTCATTAAAGAACTTTTCCATTGTACAAATTCTCCTCATCTTACCTCACTTGGCTCGGTCCAGTAGAGGATCCATTTGAATTGTAATCTCAAAAGCCAGGTGAGAAGCTGTAGCCTGGTATAGTATCACTGGCAGAGAGAAAAAGCCAGTTGGCTTGTCTGCCAGATTTCTTGCACATTTCCTTGTCCCAGAAGTCAGGAAGTCTAGCAAAGGCAAGGTAAAGTTAGGAATCATCTTTCCCTAAGGACCACACCACTCTTGTCCTCGTCCAGTGCACGTATTTTCCTCATCCAACAGGAAGTGACTCTGGGAGAACTTCTACCCTTGCAGGAACCACCTTTCAGAACTCGATTTCATTTTGGGTAAGATATTCCTAATCTTCCCATCTCTTCCAAGGAATGGTTATTAGAAATTTTCCATTTTCTGTTTCAGCTCACTTTCTAGTTGTCTTTTTCTTCAGTTTTCCTATCCCAGGAGTCCAAAAAGCTGAAACAATACAGGGGATAAAGGAGAGTGACTTAAAGAGGCCCATCACGGCTCCGTGGCTGAGTGGATAAGTTCACGCACTCCGCTGCAGCAGCCCAGGGTTCGGATCCTGGGCACGGACATGGCACCGCTCGTCAGGCCACGTTGAGACGGCGTCCCACATCCCACAACTAGAAGGACATGCAACTAAGACATACAACTGTGAACAGGGGGGGTTTGGGGAGATAAAGCAGAAAAAAAAAAAAAAGATTGGCAACAGTTGTTAGCCCAGGTGCCAATCTTTAAAAAATAAATAAATAAAAAAAATAAAGAGGCCCATCTACTCCAAGTGGCCCATCCACACAAGCCTGGAGTTGCCAACCAGGCCTGTAGAGAGTCGCAGGTATTGACATAGTAAGCTAACTTCACGTCTCTCCTGCTCACCCAGGAGTAGGAAGGATGACTCTAAGACCTTTAGCTCAGAAATGCTATCAACTGTATGAAGCCACACTTGAGGACCCTCAATATAAAGAAGAGACTTGATGTGGATCTGCACTTAGTGATGGAGGATGGTAATTTTACCCTGGTCCTCACTTTTGAGCAGTGCTGTATTTCCTATATCATTCTTACTTTTGTTTTCTTCCTAAATTTGGAGTAATCAACTCACTGCCACCTTCCAATAACAGATGACAGTTCTGCTTTCTGGATTTTCAGTTCCCAAGGGATTTAAAAGTGTCCAGAAGGAATTTTGGGGTCACCACATGGTCTTCACAGAAATATTGACAGGGAGAGCCACTGCTCAGGGATCATTAAATATGTCAGTTTGAAAGGGTTTGGAATGTTTACCCACCTGATAAAGAGGATCTCCTGTAAGAACAGGATATTTACCCGGTGCCAAAGTATCACCTCACATTATTGACTAACTTTAAAAAGAAACATACAAGGTCGGTGGAATGGTCTGGCTCTCAGCAACTTAACTGAACCAATCATTACTAATAGATATTTCACTAAGTACTTTGTGACATGATGTAGTCTGAAATACCCAACATCAACTATGAATATTTTTGTCAAAACGTTGAGCTGTAATCAAATCAAATATCTCTACATCTAACATCTAGAGGGGCTAGAACAAGTTCAATTACAACATAAGGAGACAATCAGAAGAATCCAGAATTTGAGAGAACTGACATAGACATCTCAAAAAGTCAATGTTTTAGGAAAAAAAGGTTGGGGCGGGGGAGGATAATTCTGGCTAAAAAAAGACATACCCAAATGCAATGTGTCAATCTTGATTGGATGCTGGCTTGAACAAAAACAGCTGTAAAAGGCATGCTTGCTGAGCCAGCCCTGATGACCCAGTGGTTAAAGTTCGGTGCTCTCACTGCTTCGGCAGCCCCGGTTCATTTCCTGGTCATGGCACCACACCACCCGTCTGTCAGTAGCCATGCTGTGGCGGCAGCTCACAGAGAAGAACTAGAAGGACTTACAACTAGGATATACAACCATGCACTGGGGCTTTGGGAGAAGAAAAAAATAAGACGAAGATTGGCAACAGGGGTTAGCTCAGGGAAAATCCTTCTCAGCCAAAAAAAAAAAAACACAAAAAGGCATTCTTGGAACAAATGGTGAAATTCGACCATGACTAGATATTAGATGATATTATAAAATTATTGTTAATTTTCTTAGATGGAATAATGATACTCTGATTACATAGGAGAGTGTTCTTACTCTTGGTAAGGTGTATGCTGAAGTATTTAGGTGTGAAATTTCATGATGTTTAAGTTCTGCATGTTCCACTATGGTGACCCAGGTTCGTGGGTTTGGATCCTGGGTGCAGACTTACATCACTTGTCAGCCATGCTGTGGTGGTGACCCACCTATAGAGTGGAGGAAGATTGGCTAACATCTGTGAGGAAGAGGGCTAATCTTCCTCAAGCAAAAAAAGAGGAAGATTGGCAACAGATGTAAGCTCAGGGTTAATCTTCTTCAGCAAAAAAAAAAAAAAGTTGGGAATGAAAAGTTTATAAAACAAAACAAAAAAAGTACTTTCAGATGGCAGAGATAAATTCCCAGAAAGCTAGCAGTTTCCTTTCCCAGCATAGTCAAGTCTTGCCACAGACATTGTATATCTGTCTTGAATGAGATCTTTCCATAGTGGACCACAGAAATGGCCTAGGACCACATGGACACCAAGGATAGTGCTCTGAGATCTGGACTGTGTAAACACATTAATTCTATGGAGCCAAAAGGAGCTCTCTCAGTCGAGGCAGGGATAGTAATAAGGACTAGTATATGATTATGAATTGTATGATGCTCTTTGTTCTATAAAAAGTGTGATTGCTAAGTTCACTACTTTTGGAAATGTTGCAAGATGTAGTTTCAAACCTTTGGAAAATAGTATCATTCTGTATCATTACAGAGACTGCTCTAGAACAATCTCCATTCTGCTTTCCAGTCTACCATTTGCACAACTTTATTTCAGCTTTCTGGCTCAGAAATCTGATTTGTGAAGGCGCATGAAAAATACTTGAAATTGGCAGATGATCCCCTTAAGCCAGTTCAAGGCCTCACTCTTTCCATTTGGGGCGAGGAATCTGCTTTTAGACACCTGGCATTCTTGTTGGCTGGGCGCAAAGAATGTATCCCGTGTGATTCTGTAGGAGTTACCCAGGTGCTGACCCTAAGCCTACCCAGAAACCGAGAATCCTTCGCTGTGGGGCTATGCTGACAAAGCCCTGTAGGGGAGCAACTTGTTCAGTGAGGAGAGCTAGCAATTACTCAGCTGCAGAAAACCGGATGTCCTAATCCTCGCAGGAGCTAGCTAAAAACTCTCTGTATCACTCTTCTCTGAAGGGTCCACATGAGTTTCTGCTCTGGTGTCAGTCATACCCCATCGCAGAGGACGGGGCGACAGGATGGAGAATTTCACAGAAGGCTCCTGATCTCTGTTTCTCTCCTTAGGCTCTGCTCCAAATAGGCTGCAACCACTAGAGACTGAATATACCTCTGGGCAAAGCAGGTGATCAGTACCAGGATGGAGCTAATGAGTCTAGAGTATTCTACTTACAGTACCATTCTTTCACCATGTTGTCCTTCTCAAATGTTTCCTTTGGAGACAATTTTTATAGTTTTTGTAGAACATATAATGGAGCAGAGAGGTGAGGGAAATTCGAACAAGGGGCCTGACTTAAGCAGGGAGGAGAGAGTCCGGCTCCCAATTCCTTTGGACCCACCACTTGGTTTAGTCCTGTCTCAACCGTCATGTTGCTGCTGTGATGTTAGCTCTCTCAGCCTGGTTCCAGTTAAAAAACGGTTGGCCATCCTAAGTGCAGCTCTAGGCAAGTGACGTTTACAACTTGTGGTTTCTTCCCTGAACCTTGTTTTCTTCCTGGAGATTTTTTTGGTGTGTCCACTGGAGTTGTTGCTGGGTAGTGCTGCCAGGTGGAACCTTGCTAGAAGATAGTAGTGTAGGCGAGGCAAAACTTGACCCCTCCTGTCTTGGAGTCTCCAGCTGAGCCTGAAAATTAAATCACCGTGAGACAGATTAACAAGAGTAAAGCGCACAAATTTTCACACGTACATGGGAGCCCCCAGAGGAAAATGAAGCCCCAAAGAAATAGTTAGAGCCAAATAGTTGTGTGCTAAGTTGGACAAAGAGCAGTAAATTGTGAAAATGTGGCAAGACAAAAGGACTTGAGCTGGGGCAGTTAACCGTGGAGAAATGACTAGGAAGATAAGGGTTAGTTTAACAAGGTTGGTTTGTGCGAATTCCGCTCAGCCTTGACTCCTGTCTCTGGTGATAAGAATGTTCTTTTCCTCCCACGTAGGGAGGACATCTTTCACACGGGAGCTTCATCTCTTGCTTTCAGGAAGAAAAGGAAGGTCAGGGCACCCTTCTTGCATCTGCTGTTTTTCAAGCGCCTTTAACTCAAAATAATCTTCATGCCAAAGTGGCATATTTTGGGGTGGCAGAGTACATCGATTCAGTTAAATAAACCCTCTCCATGTGAGTCTTCTATGTGTTTGCAACATGTTAGTACTGAGAGGGAGTAGGAAGGGGCTGCAGAGAAAAATGTCCTTTCAGAGCTTATAACGTGATAGAGCAGATGGACACACACACATCTGTAGAGAAGTCATCAGGTCCACCCGCATCTTCCCATCACCAAAACCACCAAGCTATCTGTGCCTTCAGCTACACTCTCTGTCTCTGTCAGCTCTTATCTTAAGCCGAGCTCTCCACTTGTGTCCTGGTCCGTCTCTCGCCTTGTTAACAACTTGCTTCTTCAAGTATCCGTCTATTAGCCCTGCCTCATTGCCTTTTGTCTCTGCCATACCGTCTTTCTCAGTCTACAGACCAGTCTGATAGCACACAGCTTTAAAAATAGCTGTACCCCTCACCCACAATGATTCAGTCCTCTCTTCTCAAAACCCCTTCCGGCTATTGTCCCACTTCTCTGCTGCTCTTCTAGCCGTGTGCCTTGGCAGAGTTGTGTGTTGTCTAGTCTCCATTTCCTCTCCTCTCGTTCATCATCTCTCTGTAGACCAGCTTCCATCCTCAGCACCCCATAGAACTGCTTTTGTCCGTGTTTCCAGTGGTCTTCAGGTGGCCACATTCAATGGGCGCTCTTTGTATTTACCTCACTTGGTCTCTCCGCAGGATTCAATTCAGTTCACCCCCCCTTCTTAAAACAACTGTTTCTCATATTTCTTGATACCAGGCTCTTCTGGTTTTTCTTCTACCTTAGGGGATGCTGCCTCTCATTCTTTTCATTTGTTCTTTCTTCTCTGTTTGACCTTTAGATGTCCCGGGGCCCCTTCTTGCACCTGTCTATGCACTCTTCTGCGTGACATCATCCAATTCCAGTGCTTTCAACACCTCTGCATCTCACCATCTCAATGACTCCCAAATCTCTATCTTCAACCCTAATATCTCCATGGAATTCCAGATTTGTATTGATTTGTATTTGTCTAATTGACTCATCCTTTTGATAGTTTTATTAATTCTACTAACAATTAGTGGACATAATAATATTGTGTCCACCAACATTTATTGATCATCTGTATACGTCAGCTACTATTCTAGGTGTGGAGACGATTAGCAACACAAATAAGTAAATTAGGTGGTGTCTCAGAAGCTGGTGAGTCCTTGGAGAAAAATAAAGCTGGGGAGACAGATAGTGAATGTTGAGATGGAGGAGAGGGTGTTGCAATTTTAAATGGGATAGTTATGGAATGTCTTACTGAGAGGTGATATTTGAGCAAAGACTTGAAGCAGGGAGGGAGGGAGTCATGTGGATATCTTGGGGAAATAACAATTGAGGCAGAAGGTGCAGGAAGGGTAAAGTAACTGGGGCAGGAGTGTGCCTTTGTGTATTCAAGAAATATTAGGGAGGTCAGTCCAGCTGAAGCAAAGTGAGCAAGGGGAGAGGAGCAGGAGAGAAAGTCAGAGAAGAAATGGAGGAGGTGGAGTGGGAACAGATCCCTTAGAGCCTGCTGGGCGTCAGTAAGGACTGTGGCTTTTATACTGACTGAAATGAAAATCTATCGGCAGTTTTAAGCAGAAGAGTCACAAAATTTGATTTACTTTTTAAAAGATCTCTTTGTCTGCTTCTTTGAGAATAGACTCTAAGGGTCAAAGGGAGAAGAGTTGGGATGCTATTTTAGCAATTTGAATGATGACGGTATCTTGGCCCAAAGTGGTAGCAGTGAAGACGGGGAAAAGTTTCAGATTAGGCATGTATTTTGAAGGTAGAGCCAATAGAATTTGCTGACAGATTGGATATGGGATGCGAAAGAAATAGAAGAGTGAAGGATGATACCAATATCTTTGGCCTAAGCAATTGGAAGGATGAAGTTGCTGTCAATTAGGATAGTGTATATATGTCTGTCTCCTCTGCTTCAAATCTTGCGATGGCATCTCATTGTCATCGTCAGTACAATGAAGTCTAACCTCATTATCATGTGTGGTCCCTGTTGCCTTGGACTTCACTTTGTAAGTCTCTTCTGTCACCCTCCAGGATTCAGACCCTGTGGCTAGATTATGCAAGGAGAACAAAAGGGAGTCTATTTTAACAGTCCCAGCAAAGAAAGAGGGCTTGACCTGGAGCAATAGGGTTGAGGCTGGGTGTAGGGAGTGCGTGTGCAGGTGCACAAATGTTAGAGAAATTTCAGAAAGAGGCGCAAGAGGGTTTGCCCTTGATTTCTGCCTCTAATTTAATTCTTTATGAATCTTGACTTTAGATTACAGATAAGGGAGAATTATATGAAAAGGAAAGGTTGTGAACTTTCATCTCTCAGAAATAAAGAACTGGCTTTCTGTTGATTATTCTAAATCTAGGCACTTGGTCATTGAAAGCCGCCAATTCCGAACAGCCATGTTGGGAGATGTTCATTCTGTGTTCATTTGTTCGTGGACACAGAAACTTGAGGAGGAAAATACAGATGTTAGAGACAAAATGTGGAGAGAGTGAAGCAGGCAGGCAGCAATCTATTTCCTCCACGAACTTTCAAATCCTCTAGGTTGTCACTGTTTAGGCTTCATGAGAAATTACCTGGGTAGCAACTATCTATTATTCGGTCAGAGCGGCCGTACAGGAGTTTCCGATCACACAGAAAAAGTGACAAAAACGCATTTTAAATGCTTTAAAAAGATTGCAGTTAGGGTTTGTCTAAAAGGATACAGGAGAAACCAGTATCAGTGCCTCTAGGAAAGGAAGCCAAGGCCTGGAGGTCAGGAGTAGGAGCAAGATGTATTTTCATTGCACATCCTTTAATGTATTTTGAATCTTGTATTGTGTTTATATATACCTACTCATACAGAACTAATTTTTGTAAAGTGATAACATTAAAGGGCCAGAAGAAGAAAATCTTATTTATGTTTACTGCAATTTCACATGCAAATTTTAAATATTTTTTCCTGAATGGGGAAATCCTTTAGATTGCTGTATCTGTGCGTGGTCCTGGATGTGGAGTCGGGAGCCCCAGGACTGAGCTCAGCAGTGGATGCCCTTGGAGTTGTCCAGACTTGGGCACATGCTGGAGCTACTGTGAGTTCCGCTTCTCTCATCTGTCCAATGTGGGACCACACGGGATGACCTCTGTAACCCCTTGCGGCTTGGACATTCCTTGAATGTCTGTCTCTTCATTTCCCAAAATGAAAAAGTATCTTTTGACCTTTCCATCAGCTTTGCCCGTGAAATGGCATCTCAAAGACAGTCCAAGTGATTGACTTCAGAGCTCCGCTCATTAAGCGCACGAGCATTTCCCACCCATGAAGTTGGTGGATTTGTTGAGCGGCCACGGCTCACGCCTGCAGCCCGCCAGTGATCCACAGGCCTGCACTTGCCAGTCCACATGGATCGAATCTGAATCTGAGTACTACTTCTACTCCCGGGAGCCAACACATATGGAAAATATTAATGCTCCCTTCACATAGAAAATTTTTTTCTTTTTGGAAACAAAAGATTTTTAAAGACAATTCTAGCTACTGTGCTACAAGAAGAAAAAAAAATCATGTTTCTACATGCCCATAGAGTCATCATATTATCAGATGTAAAGAAAAAAGTGCTTGTTTAAGGGAAGAATAAAAATCAAGTCAGACTTTTTCCTTCGACAGCTACAGTTCTTGGCCCTAACAAACAGAGCCTTCTAGCTCTTTGAAACAAACCCAAGCACATCCATGTCAGCAGCGTCGGCATGTTGTTTCATCTCTGCAGACAGAGCCTGCTGGACTAAACTCAATCTTGGGTTCTTCTCTCCGACCCTGACAGAATCTTCCAGTACACTAATTGCAAGCCTTGAATCTGGGCCTGGGTTACCATGAGAACCTGCCTTTGTTGGTCTCAAAAATTTGTGTTAACGTTTTTGCCTCAATATGGCCTTTCATAAGTTCTTAAATGCTGTTGCTGATAGTATGTGGAATGGACAGGAGGGAGAGTTCTTGATAAGGGAAGATCTTTCCAGTGGCCTTTTAAGGCATTTAAATATAGAATTTTTATGTCTGTAAAATCACAGCTAATTTTTCTGTTTCTTGTTGCCTGAAGTCTAATAGTCTAACAAATGTAGTTAACATATTTTCTTTAACGGTACTTTTAGTTTGTTTTATTTTATTTTTTTTTTTGCTGAGGAAGATTTGCCTGAGGTAACATCCATTGCCAATCTTTCTCTTTTCATACGTGAACCACTGCCACAGCATGGCCGCCAACAGATGAGTGGTGTACGTCCACGCCAGAGGAACTGAACCCAGGCTGCCGAAGCCAAGCATGCCAAACTTAACCACTAGGCCAATGGGGCTGGCCCTGTAGTTAACATATTTGGGTAACTGGCCCCTGGGATCTCTTGTGCTGCATGAGGTCAGTTTGTCCTGAGTTAGACATCCTGGGTGGAAGGTTTGGTGTGAAAGGAAAGCATAAGTGAGTATACCCAACCTACTATAGATTGAGTTAATTAGGATAAACCTTTGGAGAGCCCAATTGAGAAGATTCCCAACAGGCTGGATTTGTTGCAAACAACTTCAGGAATTGGAATTCAATCTTCTTCATTCCCCCCTCCCCTTGGCGCCACTGGGAGAACCATGCTGGCCCCTAGGGTAGGGTGGGTATGGAGAGAGTAGTTCAGAGCTGTGCTGGCTCCTCTCAAAGGCACAGACTAGGCTTACTGGCTGATGAGAGATTGGGGGCAGAGAGAATGGGGCGTCTGGGAAAGGAAATTCAAAGTGAAAAAGATATTCATATGAGAACACAAACACTCAGTCTACAGCTGGCGCCTTCTTAGTGCCCTTAACAGTGAGACCTCCTTGCGGGCAGTGAGGCTTCTATTGGGACCCTAACTGTTCTGCAATTCCTCTCCTTGGAATCAAAAAAAAAGAAAGAAAGAAAAAAATTCCAGTTCTTTCCATCCCTGGGGACTCCATGCTCTGCAGAAGGGACTCCAGAAATCTAGATTTCAGGTGAGATTTATTTTCAGCATTTTTTTTTTTTTTTGCAGGGAAAGAGTTGCCCTGAGCTACTATCTGTTGCCAATCTTCCTCTTTTTCTTTTCTCCCTGAAGCCCCAGTGCATGGTTGTATATCCTAGTTATAAGTCCTTCTAGTTCTTCTCTGTGAGCCACTGACACAGCACGGCTACTGACAGATGGGTGGTGTGGTTCCATGACCAGGAAATGAACCCAGGCCACCGAAACCATGAGAGTGCAGAACTTTAACCACTAGGCCCTCAGGGCTGGCCCTCTACTTCTTTTTATATACCATCCTAAGAGTGGCTCCTCTCACTTTCAGAGCAGATGAACAGGTCAGTTTTTCCATAGTTCTGATTCTTCAACCATGATAGGGAGCAAAGCCTTGTTTTCAGCATCAAAAGTCATTTTGCTTCTGTGCTAAATTCACTGACGGTGGGCACAGCATGCGTTATGAATTATGCACTAATTATATGGCTGACTTCATTATCCTCCTTCTGAAAATATGCAGTCTGTCTCAAACAATTAGCACTTAATTATGTTTCTATATTGTTTCTTAATTGTTCCATATGTTGGCTTTTGACTCCTCAACCAGACTACACACTTCCGGATGGCAGAGATCAGAACTTAAATGTCTTTGAACTCCTAACATGGCAATATGTGTCTGTCCTAATTAACACTGTCACTGACAGAGCCGGTGTTTTAAGACAGAGACAGTAGCCAATCAAAAAGTGGGCAGAGGATATGGACAGACATTTTTCCAAAGAAGATATACAGATGGCCAACAGGCACACGAAAAGATGCTCAACATCACTAATCATCATGGAAATGCAAATCAAAACTACACTTAGATATTATTTTATGCCCATTAGAATAGCTATAATCACCAAGACAAAAAACAACAAATGCTGGAGAGGATGTGGAGAAAAGGGAACCCTCATCCACTGCTGGATGCAAACTGGTGTAGTCACCATGAAAACAGTATAGCGATTTCTCAAAAAATTAAAAATAGAAATACTATATGACCCAGCTATCCCACAACTGGGTATTTATCCAAAGAACTGGAAATCAACAATACGAAGAGACTTATGCACCCCTATGTTCATCGCAGCACTATTCACAATAGTCAAGATGTGGAAGCAAACCAAGTGCCCATCAACTGATGCATGGATAAAGAAAATGTGGTATATATATACAATGGAATACTACTTGGCCATAAAAAAGATGAAGTCGTTCCATTTGCAACCACATGGATGGACCTGGAAGGCATTATGTTAAGCGAAATAAGCCAGATAGAGAAAGACAAACACCATATGATTTCACTCATATGTGGAATATAAACAAACCTAGAGATAAAGAGAACAAATTAGTGGTCAGTGGGGGAAGGGGATGGAGGGCAGGCACAAGGGGTGAAGGGGTACACTTATATGGTGTATGACAAACAATAATGTACAACTAAAAGTTCACAATGTTATAAGCTATTATGACCACAATAGAAAAAAAAAAAGAAAGAGATGGTAGCACAAGTATCAACTACTTTAATTCTTTGGGAAAAGGTTGGACATAGCTGAAACTAGGTTTAAAAGAAAAAAGAAGTTTGAAAGACATTTAATGAAATTATAGATCATTCAAGTCCCCAGAGAGCAGGGATAGACGTGAAATGACTATTTTTAGTGAGTTAACAACCGACTTTCTTGAGTTCCCGTTATGTCTAGGTCCTGGGTTAAGTGATGAAGAAACAAAGACCAATGGCAGTCTTCACTCTTCAGAAGTTTACATTCTGGGAAAGAGGAGGAGTGACAGAATTGGAAACAATTACTATAAAATATGAAAGAAGCTATCAGAATTCCATACAAAGTGCTTTGGAATCAGAGAAGGGAGCTGCTTACTGTCCAGGGCAGTCAGGGAAATTAAGCATTCAAATAACCTCCAAAAGCATTTGATGGGTTTTGAAGGAAGACTAGGAATTTGCAAGGTGGAAAATGTGAACACATTCTGGGCAGAGAGAACAAGTGGAATAAGTTCAGAGAGCTGTGCAAGTCTGTGTTTTCTGGGAAACCTAGAGTTGTTCTGAAGGCAAACATCTGGATAAGGTCTTTTGAGGGAGATGGAAGAAATAAGACAAGTCGAGACCTGTGTGTGAGAGTCTCAGGGTTAATCTTGTGGGCGATGGGAATCACTGGAAGTTTTTGAGCAGGGAACTGATGTCAGTAGGTTTGGGTTTGGGGAAATCACTGGCTGTGGACAGGAGGGCAGACTGGAATGGGGGAAACTGGCGGCAGAAAGACCACCTCGAAGGTGATCATGGTAGTTCGATGAGACATTACAAAGGCAGGAAACTAGGCAGTGGAATTGGAGAGGAAGAGAAATGGACTCAGTTGAGAGCCATTCAGAAAGCAGAGTGAGAGGAGGGCTGAATGACTAACTGGATGTCAGGAGGTGAGAAGAGGAAGGACGGGATCCAGAATCATTTTGAGTTTCTACTTCAAGAGAATGGAGAACAAAGGAAAAGCAGCAAGAGTGGTGTGATTGGGAAAAGAGGTTTCCATTTTGGACTGTAATGAAACGACCTCTTCTCTGACTGTTTGTGATGACTTTAGACACACTATTCCTGTTGAGGCTACAGAAAGCCTCCCCTTTGTGGGGAGGGAGGTGAGGTTTCCCAGAGGAGATCAGGACACGGGGCCCAGTGTCAGCCATCTTGGAAGGAAGACACTTCTCAGCCAAGAAGCTGTAATTCAAATGTGGACCTAAGCTTCTCTTGATTCTAGATTCCAAGAAGCCCTCACCACATAGCTGCAGATTAGGTTGTAAGCAGATTGCAACCTACAAGACCCAGAGAAGGACATAGTTTTTAAACCAAAGAATTTAGTTATCTGTTATCATGTGCTTTTTCCATTTTTCTTATCCTTGAGCAAAGTCTTATAAAAAAATAATCTAGTCATATTGTAACTGTGCTGCAATGGCTTCAAGAACATAAAAGGAACAGTATTATAGCCCTTCCCTCTTTGGAGCCAGGGAAGAACAGCAACCATATTCAGGGAGAGGACGCTAAGGTGATGATGAAGTTGGGATGAGTGGGGCCTGCAAGGTACAGTGGCCTCTCCCTTGTAGACGTTTTCCTCCACTGCCAATTGAAAAATGAGGCTTTATTTTGCTAAGGTGGACAGATATTTTCCTCAAGGGAGATGTTGTTGTTTGAGATGCCTAGGATGCATCATTCAGAATGTCTACTGGGAAATACCATCTCCTCCCCACTCCTCCCCATACTCATTCATTTATCCTGCCCCAGCTCCACATACAGACAAACTGTCAAATGGGTCTCCAGCCATTTGGGTAAGGGTGTTTGTAGCCTGTTGAGAGAACCCTTATCTAACAATCATACCCAAAAAAGGCACCTTCACCCTGATATTGTCTATCTTTTCTTTTCTTTTCTTTTTTTTTTTTTTTTAAAGATTGACCCTCAGCTAACATCTATTGCCAATCTTTTTTTTTTTTTCCCTTTCTTCTCCCCGAAGCCCCCCAGTACATAGTTGTATATTCCAGCTGTAGGTCCTTCTAGTTCTGCTATTCAGGATGCCACCTCATCATGGCTTCATGAGTGGTGCTAGGTCTGTGCCCAGGATCTGAACCAGCAAAACCCTGGGTCACAGAAGTAGAGTGGGTGAACTTAACCATTCAGCCACAGGGCCAGCCCCTATCTTTCTTAAAATATTATTATTATTTTTTAAAGATTGGCACTTAAGCTAATCTGTTGCCAATCTTTCTTTTTCTTCTTTTTCTTCTCCCCAACGCCCCCCAGTACATAGTTGTATATTCGAGTTTTAGGTCCTTCTAGTTCTGCTCTGTGGGATGCCACCTCAGGACAGCCTGATGAGCAGTGCTAGGTCCCTGCCCACGATCTGAACCAGCAAAACCCTGGGCCACCCAAGCTGAGTGCTTGAACCTAACCACTACGCAACCAGGCCAGCCCCCATCCTAACCGCTTTTAAGGGTACAATTCAGTGTCATTAAGCACATTCACACTGTTGTGCAACCATCACACCATCCACCTCCAGAACTTTTTCATCTTCCCAAACTGAGACTCTGTACCCATTAAACACTGACTTCCTATCTCCCTCCCGGAAGCCCAGCAGCCACCATTCTACTTCCATCACTACGAATGCCTCTCCTCTGGGTTCCTGATAGCAGTGGAATCACACAATATGTGTCCTTTCATAACTGACTTATTTCACTGAGCACAATGTCTTCGAGGTCTATCCGTGCTGTCTCATGTGTCAGAATTTCCTTCCTTTTAAAGACTGAATAACATTCCTTTGTATGCACATACCACATTTTGCTTATCTAAATATCTGTTGGGGGACATTTGGGTTGCTTCCACCTTTTGGCTATTGTGAACAACGCTGCTGTGAACACGGGTGCTCCTGTCTATCCATTTTGCCGTGCTTAATTTTTTCTACATAGCATTTGTCGCCACCTGACATATTTATTATTTATTACCTTTCCTTCCCAACGATAATGCAAAATTTTGAGGTCAGGAACTTTGTTTTGTTCACAGCTATATCCACAAAACTCGGAGCAGAGTCTGGCATATGGTTGGTGCTCCATAAATATTTGCTCAGTGAACAGATAAGGGGACTAACAGTCTTGACTCAGCCGGAGTTCCTACACTGAGTTCTATTCTGTTCTGTGGCTGACCTCACTGCTGGGTGGAGGGGGACTTTTAGTTATCTCTAAAATGGGTATCTGTCTTGTGTTCGGCAATATTTGTGAGCCTCCCTACGTGATAGGAAGCAGGCCCAGGGTCATCGTATTTTCTGGCAGAACTCTGGGCAGCCCACTGGAAGGAAAAGCAAATTCCCTGAGTCCAGCTTCTGAGGATTTTCTCTCCATTTACTTCTGCTGAAGAGTGACGGCTTCGTTTCTTCTGTTACGCTATTTTAAATTAAAAAATAAATTCCGAGCCAGCCCTGATGGTCTAGTGGTTAAAGTTCCGTGCTGTCATGGCTTCGGTGGCCCTGGTTTGTTTTCCACGTGTGGAACCACACCACCCGTCTGTCAGTTGCCACACTGTGGTGGCAGCTCACATAGAAGAACCAGAAGGACTTACAACTAGAAATACAACCATGCATTGGGGCTTGGGGAGGAAAAAAAAAAGAAGAAAAAAAGAGGAAGATTGACAACAGATGTTAGCTCAGAGCAGATCTTTCCCAGCAAAAAATGAAAAATAAATAAATTTCCCCCAAACTCTCATTCAACGACAAAGATATTTTCTCAAAGTATTATGCTAAAGAATGATTAAATGAAATTGTAATGACACAAACTTGAGTTACATCAGCTACCATACTTAAGCAATATTTTGTGTATAAAGTTTCAGTAAAAAGTTCATGTAAATTTCACTCAAAATGATGAGTCATTTTATTCAATTTGGAGGATATTTTTATGATTTTATTATAATGAGTCATTTTCAGAAGGCTTTAAATTGGACTCAAAAGAAGTCTGGTTTGTTCAATTTGTTTATTTTTAGTGTTTCATATTTGTCTCCCAGACTTAGTAGGTTTATCAGAACCAGCGACTCCAGGACTGGACATTCTCGTCAAAACGTACCAGCAGGGAGCATTGACAAGGAGGAATTCCCTCGTAGACACCTTCGCCCTTCTTAATGTTCTCGATTGGATTGAGTAAGCGCTAAAATCCCTTCCCCATTTTCCCATAGACGTGCTTCCACTAAGCACTTTATGTTTGTGCTGTGGGTGGGTACATTATAAAGGCTGATGTTTTCCTCATGTATTTCCTTTCACAGGGCTGTAAATTGGTAATTTCCGAAAATCATTAAAGAGGACCGTCTGTGTATTATTATATATTTAAAGATTGCAGTATAGTGTTAGTGACTTGGTGGTGGATAGTTTGGAAAAAAAAGATGCTGCTGCTATGCACCCTGCCCAACCCAGTCCTTTATCCTCTACCCCAAAGTCTCGTCAAGGTGGCCGTCTCCACATGACTTGCTCTTTTGTGTCCCAACAAGTGCTCTTCTCCTTGACCTGCAGTAGCTCTTGTGGTCTCCCTACGTCTTAGCCATGCCTTTGTAAACAGCCTCTTTATTAAATTCTCATCAACTCATCGTAATTTTAATGCATCCTCCTTTCTCTTGTTGGGTCTCTGTTTCATCCATGAGGATTAAGGAACCAAAAGGATGTGCCTTCCATAAATCAGACAAGATTCAACTGAAAAGTACCAAATATGCAGACTTTCTCTAAAATATTAGGCAATAAAATAACTAAAAGGTGGAAAGGGTGAGAAAGAAAAAGAGTGGACTGGGGGAAGAGAGAGAAAGAGAGAGGGGAAGGAAAATGAATATTATGAGTCTTGGCTTTTCCAGAGTTTGAGGGATTCTGAAGCCTTAAACCAAGTGACAGAGGTGAAGGCTGTAGAATACAGAAGAAAGTAGGATGACAGCTGCCATTTAGTGAATGCCTACTGTATGCTAGGTGCCCCTCTGTCTTAGTCTTCTTGGGCTGCCATAACGAAATGCCACAGGCTTGAACAACAGAAATTTACTCTCACATTTCTGGAGGCTGGGAAGTTCAAGATTGACACGCTAGCAAGGTAGGTTTCATTCTGAGGCCTCATCTCTTGGCTTGTAGGCAGCCACCATCTTGCCGTGTGCTCACATGGCCTTTCCACAGTGCATGCACTACGCGGAAAGGGAGCAACGAAGCAAGTTCTCTGGTGTCTCTTCCTAGAAGGGCACTAATCCTATTGGATCAGGGCCCCACCCTTATGATCTCATTTAACCTTACTTAATTCCTGAGAAGCTCCATCTCCAAGCACAGCCACACGAGGAGTTAGGGCCTCAACATATGAATTTGGGGGGCACACAAACATTCCGCTTACAACACCTTCTTAGCTTATGTGCTACTACTGCACCCGGAGTGCCATCCCAGGGAACAGGAAAGAAGTTAAGGAGGAAGGTAGGGAAGGAGGACAACCATTACGAAGGTGAGTTACCAAGCTGGCCACTACTTGCTGTCAAACTTGATCCCAGGGACCATTTCCGAGATGTTGAACGATCACTTTCAGAGACACATTCGGGCAGGAAGGGGGAAGAATTTATATGAATTTGTGCCTGTGGGAAGTTGGTAGGACACTATCCAGAGCTGATGGCTACAGTGACAGCTGGGCCTGAGACTCCAGAGACTGGAAGGCCTAGAGATCTGAGGGGCAAGGAGGAGACTTTTGATGCTTTCCACATTAAGTGCTTTCTGTACGTTATCTCCAATCCTCATAGTAACTCTCTGAGTAGACACAGTACTGTGTCCCCCTTTGAGAGATAACTCTAGGTCAGACGAGACCCAGGGACTTGAACAACACCAAGCTCCTCTGTGCCAAGTCTCTTAATTCTCTCAGAATTTCCTCTTGACTTTGGAACCATGATCACCAGCTGCTGTGGCCCCACCCCTTTACAGCGCTGCCACCAGAAACCAGAAAGGAAAAGATTTCTCTTTCTTCCAGTTTGAAAACATCCTAGGGAAGGGCTCTGGCTCTGCTTTCAGTCATATGACTACTCCACGGACCAATCACTGTAGCTGGGGCGAGAGGTCAGCACTGTGATTGGCTACTCTTGGGCCATAAGCTGTGCCCTGTGGTGGGGATCAGGGTGTATCACGAGAGGAAGGCAGCAGACCAAGACACTCAGTGCTTACTACAAAGAGCCTCCATTGTTCAACAGCAGTTAGAGAGTGAGGGTCAGAGGTGGGTCTTTCCATTAAGCCTCACTCCTAGAAACAAGGAGCATCCACACACCAAGAAGGAGAACATGAGATCCCCTGTTTACATGAGCATCCAAGGTCACCTCTGTCTCATCCAGGAGGACATTATAGGGAGAATATTTGGCGCTATTTCCCCTTCATCCCTACACATAAGCAATTGCCAAGGTTTGTCAATTCTGCCTCTTAAATGTCTCTTAAACACTCTCTTTTCTTTCTGCTCGCATTGCCACAGCATATTCTGGGTGCTCATCCATTGTTACTTGGTCATTTGCAGTCACCTCTCTTGTCTTGCCCATACTGTGCTGTTACGAGAGTTGCTGTAAAACAAATCTGCTTAAACTATTCTGCTTAGAGGCCTCTGATGACCCACTCTTTCTTCTGTATTCAGTATCAATTCTGTGAAATTTCCCCCAGAAAGAAGAATGGGACAACTTGGCTTTTCTTCCTGAATGCTTCCCCTAGCACTTTGTTGTTCAAATACTCTTTTATTTATAAGCGCTCTTAGGGTATTTATCATATTTGATTGTGTGTGTTGTGTCCCTATTATTTTCTTCCAACAGACTGAAGCCTATTCAAATGGGTAGAGTGAGTTTCTTATTTATTATTACATTCACAGTACTTGTCGTGTAATAAGTATTCAATAACTGTTTGCTGAATAAATACTTACTCTTTAGTCTTTTGTCTTATTCCCTAGTTTCTGAAAAGGGTGAAGAAAGAAATGGGGGAAGAACAACAGAGAGAGGAATGGAGAGGAGAGAAAAAAAATCCAAAGTCACATTTAAGGCCCAGCTCTTGTATCAAATCAATTTTGGAGTGAGGTGAGGGTATAAATAAGTCAGTCAACAAAATAATCACATTTCGTATACATAACATATGTTCCCAACTCCAGAAGACAATGTGGCCTCTGTTTGTGGTATGTCTCTTGGTTCTAAAACACAACCTCATTGAAATTGAGGCTGTGGATAATACTGATGCTGGAAAAGGTGCTTGAGGGTCACCCCAAGAATACGATGACCAGATGTAGTATATTAAGTCGTGTGGCAATAGTCCTTCAAATTCCCGACAAAGCTCAGTGGAAAACCCCTGACAGATTCTGTGGTAGATGGTTTGATGGTTTGTAAATGTTCACTCCTCCTTTCTACAAAAGAGGATTAGACATCCCTCTTCATTGCCTGGGACTTCGTGGTATCTCCCCATAAACAGGGTTGGTGTGTACTCCCACATCCTGTTGTCAGGTTGGGCCAGTGGAATGTGAGCAGATGGACTTATGCCTTGCCAGCAGAAGCCTTAAATGTGATCGCTTGCTTCAGCATGGACTCTTGCTTCTGCCCTCTGCCGTAGGACGGCACATCCCAGAACAGGATTGCTCCTTCAGCTGAGGTCCCAGATTGAGAAGACATGGAGAGCACACTTGCCACCAACCCACGGCCTGGGAGCAGAACCACAGCCTGGACCTGACTGTACAGACCCACATGCAACAGGAGCAAGACATAAAAATGTTTTTCATTGTAAGAAACAGCTTTTTGGAGTGTTTTGTTACTGCAGCAAAGCTGACGACATACAGAAATCAATCAAAATTCTTAAATTGAAACAATCATACTCTTCAATATGAGCCATTAAGCCAAATACTTGTAGAAACAACAGGGAATATATTGAAGAGGGAAAAAAATTCTCTTTGATTTGTGGTAGGAATAGAATCTTCAATTAGACCCCCCCAAAAAAACAACCAAATACACCCCATGTAGTAGGTTATAGTATTATTCCTAATTATTTGCTGCCCTTCCTGAAAAGGATTATACTTCCACACACCACTGACATCAGGCGTGGCTATGGGACGTGCTTTGAGCAGTGAAACGTGAATGGAACTGACATATAGCCCTTCTAAACAGAAACTTTGGTGAGGACAACTTGAACTGAAAAGTTTTTCAGGAAGTGGAGACACAGCGAGAGATCTAAACTGCTAATCTGGACTCCCCCTTGTTGAACTTTTGAAGGAGAGGTGTCACCCGCAGGAGGTCTTCTGGCTGGCCATCCAGTGGCCTCACAGGTAGCATTTCCTTCATGATATTCTTGTCTTAGTTGTGCACACCCAGAAACTTCATCTCATTAGCGTGACAGATTGCCTAGCTACGTGGAGAAAATGGCTAACTAACACAATCCACAAAGGCCCCCTGTAAAAATAAAATCATCAGTGTCTTAATATATGAAGTATAACATCCTTTCCAGCACCCCAAATCTTCCTTTCCAGTACAAAGAGCCTGAACTCTTTAACAAGGTATCTGGGAAACCAAAGATGAAATCTCTGGGTAAATGTGGAAAGATGAGGGGAACAGCATTCCAGCATTGGAAAGTCAGAGCACCAAGTGTTTTTATTTTTTTAAATTTTATTTATTTTTTTGAGGAAGATTAGCCCTGACCTAACTGCTGCCAATCCTCCTCTTTTTGCTGAGGAAGATTGGCCCTGAGCTAACATCCGTGCCCATCTTCCTCTACTTTATATGTGGGACACCTACCACAGCATGACGTGCCAAGTGGTGCCATGTCCGCACCCGGGATCCGAACCGGTGAACCCCAGGCCGCCGAAGCAGGAAGGTGCGCACTTAACCGCTATGCCACCGGGCTGGCCCCCAAGCGTTTTTAAAGGAAACCACTTGACCACATGTATCTGTCAGGGTCATCAATCTTTCTGCTCTGTAGAGCTAAACTCACTCCCATTCTGCTTCTCAGACTCCACCCTTTTTAGCGTGCCCCATTGTTGAACATTTCTCCCTTCTCAGTGACACTGTTCTTTAGGTGTGTTTACAGCATTAACTGGTTTTCAAGATGCTCCTGGCAGATCTGTTGATTCTCAATTCAGAGACAGAGTGGAGAAAGGATGGATGTCAGAGCCAGACAGACCTGGGTCCAAATCTAGGCTCTAACACTTACTAGCTGTGTTTCTTAGCCATTATGAATCTATATCTTTAACTATAAAAAATAGGGATAGTAATATCCACATCTCAGGGTTATTGTGAAGATAAAAAGAAATAGGATTCTAACCTGGCTGGTACACAACAAATGTAAGATTCCCTCATTTTCTATTTCTATTAAAACATAATGCAAAATAATCTTTTTTTTTTTAAAGATTGGCACCTGGGCTAACAACTGTTGCCAATCATTTTCTTTTTTTCTGCTTTATCTCCCCAAACCCCCCCTGCACACGGTTGTGTATCTGAGTTGCATGTCCTTCTGGTTGTGGGATGTGGGACGCTGCCTCCACGTGGCCTGACGAGCGGTGCCATGTCCGTGCCCAGGATCCGAACCCTGGGCCGCTGCAGCGGAGGGCGCAAACTTAACGACTGGGCCACGGAGCTGGCCCCCGCAAAATAATCTTACAATGAGAATAACAACAATAATAATACTTATTAAGCCCTAGTATGTCACTAGTACTATGCTAGAAACTTTGGTCTTTTGTTAACTATCCTCTGTTGAACTCAAAATTAGCATTTAATTCTCTTTCTTTTCTTCTCTTCTCTGTTGTTCTATTTAAGCCCGAGTTTTCTATAGAAGCTAGAGATGTTCTGCAGCTCAGAAAGCTCTTGATGCCGATGAAAACCTTCATATCCTGTTCCTATCTCGTAATTACAAAACCTCTTCTCTCCACGCCTGGATTCTTTCTGAAGCACCCTTCCCATTATCTCGCTGCTCTGATCAAGAGTTTATGACGGCTCTTCAGTGTACATGAGATGAGAGATCAACTCTCAACTCCCCAGCCCTGCAGACAGCCCTCCAACCAATGTTTCGTTAGGAGAGTCCAGCTTCTCTTTCTAACCTTCGCCTGAGGTCTCCATCTGGCCCTCTCTGGGCATGAACACATCCACGTCTTGCTACTGATTTCTTTCCTGTAAACTCTGTTTATGCATTTCCTCTGTCTGGAACAAGAATTCTTTCCTTGTTTCCCTTCACCTAAATCCTACGCTTTCTTTAAGGTCAAATTTGAAGTCCATGAAACCTTCCAAGACTAACCAAACCTCAAACGTATAGGATTAATATTTATTTTGCTTTGAAAATAGTTTTTTTCTGGGTAGAGAAGTTACATCGCCTCAGCCACTACAAATTATAATCATTCAAGGGAAAGGAAATTATAGTCTATTACTTTAATGTTTCTCTCCATCTCTGAGCCTAATCAGACCTAGAGGAAACAGTAGGTACTTAATAAGTACAGAAATAAATCACTTATAATGTTATAATGATCAGTAAGCCATGGAACTGTCCGCCACGAAAACATCTTGAACACCAGAAGATTTCAACTCAGATCTGTGAGGAAACTTTTGCTTAATTTATATATGGTGTATGTAGTGTTAACTCTGTTTTAAAATTCATGGTTTTGTTTTTTGGGGAGGAAGATTGGCCCTAAGCTAACGTGTGTGCCAATCTTCCTCTATTTTGTATGTGGGACGCTGCTACAGCATGGCTTGACGAGTGGTGCATAGGTCTGTGCCTGGGCTCTGGGTCTGTGAACCCTGGGCTACCAAAACAGAGCATGCAAACTTAACCACTACACCACCGGGTCGACCCCTAAAATTCATGCTTTTTTTTAAAGCTAGCCTACTCAAGAAGATTCCAGGAATTTGCAGTCAAAATTACATAAAGAATGATTAAAGTGTGGATAGTTTAATAAGAATCATGTAGAGAAAGATGCAGATAATTGTACGGTTTAGTCTCTAGATTGTTGAAGGGTTTCTTTCCTGAATATAATCTTTCTGCCTTTTGGAATCTAACATAATTGCATACATGAATATGCACCTTGCACAAGATAAGAGAATGACATCCAATCAAGATGTTTTTCAGTAACCACTACCATTGTTCTTCATATCTTAAAAAAGCATGCATCAGTGTAAAGAAATTATATATTTTATTTATTTTTTTGAGGAGCTTTCTGATCCGAACCAGTGAACCCCAGGCCACTGAGAAGCGGAACGTGAGCAGTTAACTGCTGCGCCACCGTGCCAGCCCCTATATAGTTTATTTTTCAGTGTAATTATAAAGCACAGTATCCCATAGCACACCTTCTTCTGTGTGCTGACTTGTGTAAATAGATGAAACACTAGTTAATGAACTTCCATAAGAGAGTCAGGAAAACAAGTTAGCTGTGGACTGGAATCTTCCTGGAGCTCATTGTGGGACAAAACCAAGAGGCATGAATAAAATATTCGTTGTTCACACACTTCTCTGATTTTACAGTATAGAAGTTACAGAAATACAAGCATGTGATCTGAATACTTCTTAGCTCAGGGATCCCTGGACCAGGGTCTAAGGACAACTTTAATTGAGCCCAAGATTTAGCTCTGAGCTTCACGACAGCCGATGAAGGGTAATGATTTATATGTCTTTTGTCATTTGACATTTAAAAAGCCATCAGTTCTTTAGGAGATGAACTTCTTTCCACTATCAAACTGTGAGAGAAGCTGGTCCTGGGACACTGAACAGCTAAGGCAGGGTTTTTGATGGAGATTCAAAAACATCTGGCCTTTCTTGTCAAGAGACAAGAGCACAATGTGCCAAGAAAATTCTGTAAAACCTTTTGACAAGGAGCTCAAGGAATTTCTTCTATAGAACCTTCTGAGATAGCCATATTAAGAAGAAGTCATTAAGGAGACTGAACTGGGTTATTTGGTTTTGTTTTTTTAAAGCTGAAAATAGGGTGAAAGACTGGCTCAAAACTGAGTTTCAGGAAGTCAAGTTCGCAAAGCCATTATCTACCTTATCACTTTTTCTAGTTCTTTTTCTTTTGTTCTATTTTGGTTTATTTGTGGATTAAAAAGTAAATCACTTACGTAACATTCCGTTACTATAAATAAGTTAAAATTTTTCGAACACCAGATGCTTCCGTGGTGTTTGCTGCCGGCTGTGGGTTGGGTGTCTATTCCCACGCTGCTATTCAGTCACAGGGGTGCTCGTAAGGGAGCCCCCTCTCACGTTAACACAAGACACGGGCTTCAGCCGAGGAGAATGCTGGAAGACGATCTTCAGTCTGGGCTGAATTGTTTCTGCAACTGTCTTCTCTTTTCTTCTGGACCCTCACTGTCCCAATGGAATCTCCCAATCTCATCGCCTCTGTTGCCTCCCAATCTGGGCCACAGAAATGTGCCATTCCACTTTTGAACTCTATCCCAAGCTTGGGCCAAACAGTTTTTCTTTGGGTTCCCTGAATATTCATTCATTTGACAATAGTTAATTCAGCATCTTAGCTGTGCTGGACCCTCTTGTAGGTCCTGAGCAGCAGAGATGAATAAGGCAGACTCCTCGATTCTTTCCCTAATGGAGTTGTCATTTGAGTGGGAAAAGGTACAATAAACACATAAATAGAAAAGATAGTTATTGTTAGTCATAAGTACCATTAAGAGACTGGTTAGTGTTTACAAGAAGAACTTGCAGACATTAAGAGAGAATAAGAAGAAATAATTCTAGAAAACACAAATGACAAGGTATTTACATAGGAAATTTGACAGAGCACAGATTTTTAATCTTAAAATGACCATGCTCCAGCTTCAAAGAGTTGGCACTTTGCCACCAGCCTGTCTTTCTATTATGCTGTCTCTGCCATCCTGGGGTTTAATCCTCAAAAGCTCTTCTAATGCTTGTCTTGTCTCCTAGACTCAACATTTTTCCCTTTTCAAATGTCATTGCCAAAAAGCCTTCAATTTCAAACAAGTCAGTGACCCAGTAAATTACCGAAAGCATTCTCCAGAGGCACCAATCATTGGTATAGTCTCAGAATGTTCAAGTCGAAAATGTTACTTGAGTCATGTCACTACCAAGGACTTGGAAATGAGGGAAATATCAAATGAGGGAGAAATCAAAATTTCCAAGGGATCAGACCAGAGATATACAAATCTCTTTGATGACAGGCTGGTTAAGAATTCTAATAATACAATGGAAGATGTTTCCTTATCTAAATGATGTGTCACTGTAATATGGGAGTTTGTTAGCAGAGAGGGCCAAGAAACAGCAGTCAGAAAAGCTGGCATTGGCAGTGTCATCCATGGACAGGCTGTAGCATCTTCACCTGGCAGGTGTACCCACTAATTAAAAAAAGGAAGGAATCAGGCAATTAAAGCCATGTGTTATTACACATTTGAATCATAACTTCCCTTTCTCTAAATTTATACTCATCAAAAAATATTCTGTGACTTGATTTCCCAAATCCACAGAGAAAACAAGATCTGCATGAACTCTGAGCCCACTTAGTTATATTTCTTATTGAGATGAATAAATTGGAATTTTGATTAATATAATTAAATTCTTCGTCAGTCTTTTCCTGAAGTCTGGTCAAATCTGGAACATTGACCAAATGTAGTTTCTAAGTTCCAAAAAGCCATGGGCTGCACTGGGAATTCATTTGATCATTCATTCATTCAATTGAATATTTTTGGAAGCTTCTTACAGCCCAACCACTGTGCTCAGGAATTTAGCGTTGAGCAAAATAGGTGTAATGCTGACAGTCAGAGAGCTTTTAAGCCAATAGGTACAATAAGATATGACCAGGGTTTCTCGGCATCTGTGTTTAGAAAAAAGAAAAATTTGGAGTCTAGAAGAAATGCTTAGGTTCAGGAAGGCTTTCTGCAGTCAACAGTATCTACACGCACACTGGAATTAGGAGGCTGTGCAGCGAATGCGCAGGAAGAAGGAGACAGTGGAGGAAATGAAGGGAAGGAGGAGAGGCAGGGTGCAATGAGAGCAACGGCGAGAAGTTGAGTCCGGCTGGCATCTTAAATGGTGAGGGGAGGCCAAACAGAGGGCGGAAGAAGGGCTTGGTGATGCCGGTTTAAGGAGTCTGAGCTTTATACTTAGGGTAATAGGGAGCCACTGCATAATTTAGTGATGAACTAGCATGATCAGATTTGCCTTTTGGACAAATCTCTGGCCATGCAGCATCTGAACTAGGGAAGGGTGAGGGATGGGAGTGGACAAAACCAGGACAGGGAGGCCAATCTGAGGGCAATTGTTGAATTTGCGCGAGAAACAATGGTGGTCCAAGGGAGAAACAGTCGGATTGAGGGAGAGGGATGTATATGGATTTGAAAGATATTTCAGAGGTAGAACTGAAAGGCTTGCGGATGGATAAATATGGGCAGATGGGAGAGTTGAGTACCACTTCCAGGTTGCTGGCTTGGGCAGCTGAGTGGATGGTAATGGAACTTCCTGATCTGGATGCTGGTCTTTTCTTTAGACTTTTCTCGAACATACACAAAAGGAAAAAGATGTGCACATATGAAGAGAAGGATCATTTCTCAGTAGAGAACACGGAGGAAAGAGCAAAGCTCAAGATGGAAGTGACCAGCCCATTTTAGGACTGACCTAACCTTCAACAGTGAAGCAACTGATAAACTGTTTAGAATGGAAATATCCGGAAAAAGATTATTTGCTGCCTCTCTCCCCAGGACTCAGGACACAGAAACTTCCTAAAAGTGAGAGACTAAATGATCAAATAAATGCTGGTTAAGATATTTTCTTTAATTTTTGCCTTTGTGCCTCTTCATATTCATATTCCTCCCAGAATGCTTGTCTTCAACATTCACCGTCTTCCCTCCTTGTGTATTTCATTCCTTTCTTACCATATCAGCCTTTGGTTGGTCTCACTATGTTCTTTACTGTATGTCTCATACAGTCCTTTTCAAGGTGACATAGCCAGTTTGCTTTTGGACACTCAAATTCTTGGGTTTATTTGATTTTCTGAGTTTGGTTTTGCATACTATCTCCCTAATTGCATCTTAATGACTCCCAGATTCCTCATGAATGATTCAATTCTGCACATTTTAGCTCATCCATCCCCCAGCCCATTTTGCAAGACCATCGTTTGTACGCTATGGTTTTATCTGTGTTATCCTCATCAACATTTCAAATAGTAATTCTGAGATTAATATTTTTGGAGGTTTCAATGATTAACTTTTCAGCCACTTTGGTATTTTTTTAAATTATAAAGAAAAAAGAATTAGATTCAGTTATTTTAAATCTTTCTCATGGATTTGAATTTGATATTCAAGAGTTATGAAAGAAAAATAGAGACAATAAAATATGTGTAGAAGAAAACAATTGGTATGATGCCCTTATTAAAGGTAATTATCAAGAAAGAGATTAACATTACTAACAAGCTTTTGGTGGCCTTTCCATTAGGGATGGGAAAAGGGGCTTTATAACTTAATGATCACCGATCTCAAATGGACTCTCAGCACTGCCTGGATGTCTTAATATGTTTCTCTGGTTTACTCACTCGCTCTCTCTACTCAGTGTCGGTTTTGAAACTTTCTCACTTTCCTCAAATCTCTAATCCTTTCACCTCTCTTCTTCACCTCAGCTTCTTTGAGTAAATTGAAGTCATCAGCCAAGAACTCTCTCAACTTGCTATAAATTAATTACCTGGTACCCGTGTCTCGCCTCTTGTGCTTTCTGTTACATTAGGAGGTGTTCTTCTTTCCTGACTGCGGACCTCCACTCCTACCAATTTTGCAAGAATCCCTTAGCTCTTCTGTGGCTTCAATCTCTCCCTTTCAGCTCGATTCTTAGCATGACACACTCTCTCATCTTAAAACAAAGCAAAAGCAAGCAAAAAACTATGGTTTGAGTTGCACTCCCTCCAATAACCACCACACTTCTCTTTTCTCCTTTGCAACCACGTTTTTTTCTAATGAGGAAGATTAGCTCTGAGCTAACATCTGTGCCAGTCTTCCCCTATCTTGTATGTGGGATGCCTCCACAGCATGGCTGATGAGTAGAGCAGGTCCACGCCCAGGATCCAAAACCACAAACCTGGGCCGCCAAAGCAGAGCGCACAGAAGTTTAACTACCCAGCGGCGGGGCCAGCCCCATATAACCACATTTCTTGATAGATGTGTATAGAATTACATTTTCTATCTCCCCACCTCTCATTGCTCAACCCATTCCTATCACATCCATGTAGCTTATGTCAAGGTCTCTGGTGCCCTTGACATCATTCCAGGCTCATTTTACCTGATCGCTGAACAGCATTTGACACAATAGCAATTTATTTTCCTTCTTGAGACTTGCATCCTTTGGTCATTAAATCAGGATTCCTTAGTGCTTTGCCACAAGTTCTGTTCTCATTCCATACTCACCTTGGTAAATCTCAGCTCTGCCAATAGCTTCAATCACTGTCTATACGCTAATGATTCCCAAATTGACATCTCCAAGCTTCTCTTCTCAATTCCAGATCTTGTCTACTTGACTTCTCCATTTGAATGTCTCAAAAGTTTCTCAAGCTCAACATGTCCAAGACTGAATTTGTTGTCTTCCTGCTCAAAGCTGGTCCTTTTCTATCATTCCCCAGCTCAGTGACTGGAACCACCATGCAGATACACAAGCAGGAACCTAAGTGTCATTCCCACCTATCACTTGTCTTCATCTTCCAAATTTAATAAACCCAATTCCACTGATTTAACCTCCTAAACAGATCTTGAGTTTTCCTCCACTGTCACGTGCTAGTCTAAGCAATCTCTAAGGAACTTCAATGAAACCAGGTAGCATGCAGACTTTTTGAGTTCACCCTTTCTCAAAACTATCGTTTTATCCTCAGATTTAGCTAGTACCAGTGGCCGTGGGTTTCCACAGGATCTGATAAACAACAAAGTAATTTCCTGATGACTTTATATTATGAGCAAAACGAAAATTTATAAAACTGCAGTATCTGAGTTCTTGCATTATTCATTGATTACATTTTACTTAAATTGTATTCTTAATAAGGCTGGCATTTGAAAAAATTCAGTGTGTAATTGACTACAATTAATTATTTAGTGGCAAGAGACAAGGATTGTAAAAGATTCAAATAGGCTGAAAATCATACACGGAGCAGATTTTTAAAAAGGGAATGTAACTACAAATAAAACTCGACTGCAAAATCCTATTTTACAGATCTTCAATTTAAAGCTAAGAGAAAAGTAAATACTAAATGAAAACCCCATACAAAGCAGGTTCAAATGAGGAAATACATATTTTCAAGGGGTCTCCTCAGGCAATGCAGTCACAACACACAATTAGTCTTTTCATATCTCAAAGTACTCTCTTGGAGAGAGGTCATCAAATGGGTAGGAGTAGTTGTAGCATGAAAAAACTCTTTCTTCCAGCAGTACAGCCTGGGTGGCCAAAATCTCTTCACTATCACAACGAACGGCCAACCGTGCGTAACTATGACAACAGCCTCTATAATGGTTAGCAATGTGCTTCTTAGAAAAGGATGTAGTTCAAGGTCAAACTCTACACTTGTGAAGAGGCCTTATCCTGTTCCTCTGCGCAAACTTGTCATTGAACAGCAGCCAAAATTTGAGGCTCCCTCAACCTTGAGAGTGTCAGCCCAATGGCTCCGCCAGCTTCCCTCCACGGTTCTTGCCAGGACTTCCTGTTTCTGTCCTTTCTTGGCTCCTCCATTTCCTGGAAAGCACTCTGTTGGGGCCAGAGTTGGGATGGCGATCACAGAACCCTGTCACCCAGCCCCTGCATCACTGAGCCTGCTGGATCCTGTGAACGAGGCCTTGACTGGAGCCCTTCTACTCAGAGCTGGGATCAAGCCCACCAGGAGCTGAGGAGGAACGAGATCTGGGGATCCTTCCAAGTTAGCTTCTATATCCGTGGTCCCTAAACGTGTGTGGTCACACATCCCTATCAGTAAAAATTTTTGAGCATGTACCCCAATATATATTCATTCATAAATTATACATACAACTATATGCTGAAACCTATATATTAAATTTTAATAAAGCTTAACATTTTTCTTTTTCAGAAAAAGTAGATCTAATATTTTCTTCCCTCTCTTCAGTTGACTGTTTTGCATACCTCATAGGTTGCTTACACTGGACTTTGAAGATCATTGCTCTTCACTTTTGCCTGAGTCAACATGCTAAAATACAAATCTATCCAGCTTAAAACCCTTCAACAGCACCACACGGCTTTCAGGATAAAGTCCAAATTCCTTGACACAGGTTTTAAAGTCAGTCTGGCTCGGATTCACCACTTACTGTCCCGTAATTTAGAATCACAGTACTTGCATTCTCTCTACACCATACATTTTTTTCCTTCCAGGACTTTGCACAGACTTTTCCGTCTCTATAGAAATCATTTCTCTCCACACAGTCATCCCTGCTAACTGTTATTTACAGAAAATTCCCTGGGATCTCTTCCTCCACCTCCCGCTTTGTCAGGATTTTGAACCCATGCATGCTTCCCCAACACAATAGAGTTTTTTCTTTATGCAACATACATCACAACCAATTGCAATTATTTATTTACTAGTGAGCTTGCTAAAAGTTGGGATTGGTTTTTCATTAAAAGGCTTGGGTTTAACATGGTTAAAAAGGTGAAAAATCTACTGGTTTGAGATGATGCTTCACACCAGCTCAGGGCTGGTATGAAGAGGGCCCAGCCTCCTTCTTTACCAAACAGGTACTAGCTCTGGTCCTGGGAACTGAGGGCCAGGAAGGGTGTTCCTCCTGCACTCTCTCTGCCATCTTCCTCCTCCAGTGTGACTGCACCACTGTGGTCTGGTAACAGTGTTTTTCAGATTTCATGATTCTTGGGAAGAAATTAATTTTATGGTAGACCCAGTGCATACATACATATTTGCACATATACATACACACACACATACATAGACACTTATGTATGCACACATATTACTTAAGTATCACATACCACTTTCTTGAGGAGGCCTAACAACCTCTGCCCCATTCTTGAACCCTCTTATGCTGCTTTATTCTTTCCTTTTTCCATCAAACCTTCGGATACACTAAATAGTTGATTTTACTGTGTTTATTTTTATGGTCTGAATTCCTCCCTAGATTAGACTGTAAGCTCCTAGAGAGCAGGATCTTTGTTCACTTATTTATCACAAGTGTCCAAAAGGGGACCGGGCACATTGTCAGCCCTCAATAAATATTTGTTGAGCAAATGAATGAATGAATGAATTGAAATAAATGTTTCATGAAACTGATCTTTACTATGTGAAATACATGCATATATTTTCTCATCTCATCTGTTAAAAAAGCAAACTGACCAAGATCCACTAATGGGTCAAACCCTGAAGTTTCAAAAGCACTGGCCTAGGCTGCTCTCCTAAGGGCCTGTATCAGGGCACCCTGATATGGCTGGAGGGAAAATACCTTATGGGCCAGGAACCTTCTAAGGCGATGCTGCAGAACTTACCAACAGGGGGTGGGAGTGAGGGAGGTCAGCAGCAGCCCCTGCAGAAAACTGTATCCAAGGAGTGTTGGGGTGGTTTTAAAATATATCCTTCAATTCTTTGACAGTTCTCCCTTCAAAGGGTGGAGACTAATTTCCCTCTCTTTAAGTGTGGGCCAGGCTTGAGAACTCACTTCTAACGAATAGAGAGTGGTGAAACTAACCATGTGTGGCTTCCAAGACTAGATGTGGTTTTCTCCTTGCTCTCTCTTTTAGACCACTTATTATGGGGGAAGCCAGCTGCCATGTCTTGAGGACAACTCAACCAGACCAATGGAGAGGCCCACAACAGCTATGTGAGTGAGCCATCGTGGAAGCAAATCCTCCAGCCGCAGTCAAGCCTTCAGATGACAGGAGCCCTGGCTGACATCTTGACTGCAACCTCAGGAGAGACCTTGAGCCACAGCCATGCAACCAAACTACTCCCAAATTCCTGACTGCAGAAACTATGAGATGATAGAAGTTTGTTGTTTTAAGCCACTAGGTTTTGTAGGAACTTGTCACACAGAAATCAATAATTAATACAAGTCTAAGCAATTCAAAAAAGCATTCACTCTTATAACACACTTTTTTATGTGGAAAATGAAACAAAATTGTTTTCGGAATACAAACTAAAATGTAAAGCTTGTTAAAATACTCTTTGCTGGCAAAGATTTCAAAAGACCTGATTCAGATTATAGCTGCAGAGAGCTAGAGCCGCTTCTTGTTGTAAAACGTTTTTACAGATTTCCAGTTGTTTGAGAGGAATCCATGGCCAACAATCAAGGGAGACTTCTTGCCCTGACAGAAATGCAACTTATTGGCTTTTTTCTTTTTAAAAAGTAAGTGGAAAATTTAGAATACCAAGAAACAGGGATCAATGAAAAGGGTTTTCTCACTATGGTTCCCCGCTACACTTTCAGATGCAGAAGTTTGGGTTGGGCTCATCATATTCCTCAGTTCATGGCACTTTCATTGTGCTCCATGAAATGTCCACTCTGATTTAACTTGTTTAGTTAACTTCTCGTATCCCCACTCCACTCCCACTTAGTTATCATAGGCGATCATTCTAAAGTGTTTGCTGTGAATCCTTTCACATGAGTAATATTGTTATGGGTGCATTTCTAAAAGTGGCATTATGGTCTAGACTTTCTTCCGTTTCTCACCTTTTTCATTTATTGCTTTCTATTTAGATCTTTCAGTTTTGCTGTGTGCACCTACTCCATCCTACCATTGCTTCCTCATATCTACTTATCCATTTGCCCAGAGATGGTCACATACATGGTCTCCAGCTCCCTTAAATGCAAGTCCCACTGTAATGAGTATCCTCAGATATATCTCTTCTAGATCTGTGGGAGAATTCTGTAACCAGGACCAGGACTGCTTGATCGTGGGGCATGTGCAAGCTTAATTGGACTAAATGCTGTAGTTTCCTCCAGAATGTCTGTACCATCTACGCTTGTACCAGGAAGTAGTGCGGGAGGATCCCTGCATTCTCCTGTGTCCAGCTATCTAGCTGCCTTCCCATCTGTGGGTATGAATTGATATCTCGTTATTTTATTTATGATTCTAATGAATTTGAGTATTTATCTGCTTGTGAGCTACATAGGTTTTCTCTTTTGTGCATTGTATATTCAAATCCATTACACATTTACTGTTGGGTTTTTTGTCTTCTTGTTGATTTGCAAGAGTTTCTAAAATAGTCAAGGTATTAATCTAGACTAATATTGCAAATATTTTCTTCTAATTTCTGACCGTTCTGTTAGTTTTATTTATGGTGTTCTTTTTTGAATAGAAATCTTTAATTTTGATGTCACCAAATCCATCTATAGCTTTATGGTTTATGCTCTTAGGGATTTGTTTAAGAACTTCTTCCCCATCTCTAGGTCACAAAGATATTCTCCTACCTGTCTTTTGTCACCTGTATAGCTTTTATGCTTTAAACCTAGGGCTTCAATCTACATGGAGTCTATCTTAGTATATGCTCTAAGGTTAGAATCCAATTTCATTTTTCTTCATAGGTTCCTTTTCCCTTCTATGCAATATACAGCCACACACACTTCTCAGCCCTCTGCTCATTTCTTTCTTTTTGTCTTAAAAGTCTGGATGCTGAAGGTTCCTTTTGTCTCAGGAGTAGAATAAACAAAGAGAAGTTCATCCGCGGTCAGGCTTAGAGATTATGAACTGGTCTCTGTCTTCCTAAGTGAGCTCCTGACCCTTTTAAAAAATAACTGAGACTAACAACAGTGATGACATCCAATTTGAACTTTTCCTCTCTCATTTGGGACACTGGGAGGAGGGTCCTCTCTATTTTCTAACAGAAGGAGCATGTAAGGCAAGCTGACTTGGGATTACAAAGTAGTAAGCAGGCATGTTTTCTTGTGACTAGTGAAAAAGTTTTGCAGAACCTCTCATACTTTGTACTCCTTCCTTTGTTAGAAGTTACATTAATCAACTTTGGGGAATGAGACAGCCCAGGCCTTGCAACATCATGTTCTTGGAACTTTAGCAACACTTTATCAAGCCCATATTTTCCCTGATGAAGAAAAGAGTCACATATGGCAAATAACCGAGAAGCCCCTAAAAGGGCTTTTCCATGAATCCCCCGGCATGAACTACCTTCACTTTTTCCCATGGAATGGGACTAGATGGGTGCAATACTCTTAAGGTATGGCAGATCCTTGTATTTGGCATTCCCCATGGGAAAATGAAAGAAAGAGGCTAGTGCCTTTTTGTCTTTGCAATATCATGGGACTAGTAAAATAATGTCTTTGGAAAAGTAAAAGGCAACAGGAAAAGAGCAAGACCAAATATGAGATGGATTGACTCCATAAAGGAAGCCACAGGCATGAGTCTACAGGAGCTGAGTAGGGGACAGGACATTGTGGACATCACTCATTCATAGCATCACCAGGAGCTGGAGCCAACTTGACAGCCCATAACAACAATAAACACAAGTAAATGGATGACACTCAATCCATTAAGGACAATAGTGCCAAGCAAGCCACTATTCACAAATGTGAAGCAGATGTTTGTATTTAGGTTTTAAAATAATACTGGATAAGATTGTTCCAGTTCAGTTGAATCTTGATAAAAGTGATCTTCACACTAAATTATCTCCCAATTTGCCACAGTCCATTGGGTCCAAGGATGACCTCATGAATTTTACTTAAATATTATATTTTGATATGGGTTAATTTTCTTCAGCCAAAAGGAAAATAAAAAGCTAGTCTTATTACTTAGAGTTTTTGTTGCTTGGTAGGTAGTGGCCCTGAAAGGGCACTGATGGCAACTTGATTAGGTTTAATTTAATTGGCAAGCACACTTTCTTGACCGCAACTTGGAATTGCCTGGTCTTTCTGTACTAGCAGGCAATGGTCTGACATGGTACCCCACTGTTCATGCAAGAGAGGTAGATGCCCCTTCCTGAATCTCAGTGAAAACGATTATAGGCATATGAGTGCAGCCTGTAAAACACACTTGTTGGAAACTAGTGGTGTACACACAGCTGCAGACATGGTGGGTGGGGGTGGTAAAAGGAGGAAGTGGTTATAAGTTTAATATAACTAAAAGAGCAAGGATGAACCGACCCCTGTGAGGGTATGTCTGGGTATTGTAACTTTCCAGGCAGAGCTTGATTCTCAGCCAGCGTTTGGGCTCTGTAAATGTTATTAAACCATAAAACTTGCAGAATAATTTTGGTCTGGTTCTCTCTTAAAAATTCTCTAGCTATTACTAAGTCTTTTTCTCCTTAGGACTTACAAATTATATATTTACCATGACCCACATTTGTATGAACAATGCCTGTATGAACAAGTTTCGTCATTTCTGAAGTTATTTATATCCAACGCACAGTCCTCAGATCTAAGAGGAGAAGGTTTTGCTTCTGTTTAATGCCGACTAGAGTCCCCACCTCATCGCACTACCCGTAAGACAGAAGTGAACAGGGAAGATTTTAATATTTAATATTTGTTCCTGCCAATAAAAATCCTTCATTTGTGCTCATGCATTGCTGAAGGTTCTCTACTTTATATCTATACAATTTCACCATCAATCATTTAAACTGTGCTGTCCAACATGGTAGCCCATAGACCTATGTGGCTATTGAGCAGTTGTCATGTGGCTAGTCCAAATTGAGATGTGCTGAAAGTATAAAATACACACCAGATTTTGAAGACATAGTATTAAAAAAAAGGATGTAAGGGGCTGGCCCCGTGGCCGAGTGGTTGAGTTCGCACGCTCCGCTGCAGGCAGCCCAGTGTTTCGTTGGTTCGAGTCCTGGGCGCGGACATGGCACTCCTCATCGAACCACGCTGGGGCAGCATCCCACATGCCACAGCTAGATGGACCCACAACAAAGAGTATACAACTATGTACTGGGGGGCTTTGGTGAGAAAAAGGGAAAAAAATTAAAATCTTTAAAAAAAAAAGAGTATAAAATATCTCATTAATAGTTTTTTATATTGATTACACGTAGAAGTAATATTTTGGGTATATTGGATTAAATAAAATATATTATTAGAATGAATTTTACCTATTTCGTTTTACTTTTTCAAATGTGGCTACTAGAAAATTTAAGATTACATTTGCGGCTCCCATATTTCTATGAGATAGCACTGATCTAGAAGATGGTTTAGGGTCTCTTGGCACCAATTCCTTGCCCAGAGACTTCGGTTAGATCCCTTGATCTCAGCCACGTGGGAGTGAGCTCTTTCATGTGGCTTAACCACCTCCCCCAAACATTGGCCAAGTGAGCAACTGGGTGTTAGTAAGGATTAGAGCCAATGACTGGCTTCTCATTACAGCCTCCCCTGGCCTGGGAAGCCAGAAACATGAGGTTACTGGACATGCTGTAAGATATCTACCTTTCTACCAGGGGAGTGGAATTCAATTCCAGGGCCTGTGCATGGAGGAGGCCAAGGCTATTTGTTTTACTCAACTGAAATCATAACTCTAGCTTTGAGCAGAAAATGCCATTATCAGAAGTAACAGGATTAGGGGATCAATAGTGAAAAAAACCAACTAAAAACCTTTTAATTTAATAATTCTAGGTTTAAAATTCCCCATTTGGCTACATGATCGGTATTTCCCGAGTTCTCAGTCATGCCACCTCTTTCGCGGCTTGATCACTGGGAGTTCTCTATACTCTGACTTCCATTTAGTTGGAGGGAATTTTGCTTTACTTTAATCTTCTGGTGGCTTATAGAGTCATGAGTTCCAATTATATTTAAATAAGTGGGTTAGCATCGAATTATCTCCCCAAAGCAATACAAAAGAATAACGTATAGGGAAATTTATGTTTCTTTTTCCCCTTGATTCATTTTTTTCTCTAATAAAACATGTACTTTTAAATTCCAATCTAAATCTCTTCCCTGGGAGAAAAGTTTATTTTATTTTATTATTTAAGTTTTTATTATGGAATCTTTCAAGCGTACACAACAGAGAAGAGAATAGTAGAATGAGTCCCCATCTATACATCACGCAGTTTCAACAATTGCCAAAATATTCCCAATCTTGTGTCATCTATTTCCCCAACATATCTCTTTTCTCCTGAGCATTTTGAAGCGAATCTCAGCCATGTCTCCTATAAATACCTCAGTGTGCGTGTCTATGTGATTGATTGTTGATAAAGACTTTTTGAAAAACATAACCGCTCTGACATTTATCACTTAAGAAGATTAATTACTATTCCTTAAATAATCGAATATCCATAGCATATTTGAAATGCCCCTTTTATCTTAAAAATTCCTTTTTATGGGTTGTTTGTTTGAATCAGGATCCAATCAAGTATCACAAATTACATTTGGTTGCTGTGTCTCTTCAATCTCCCTTACTCTGTAACAAACCCTTTTCTACATGCTGTGGTGTGTAAGAGGAAAGGAGCCATGTGTCTATAGACTCTCTCACAACCTGTTCTGGCTGTTTCTTTGGGGTATCATTTAATTTGTTCTGCAAACTCCTGTATTTCCTGTAAATTGATAGTTAGACCTAGAAGTCTAAGTGATGGGCTCAGGTTCCATTTTCGGTGAAGAATCCTTCATAGGAGGTGCTGTGTGCTTCTTTTGGCATCACATTATGTGGTTATTGTCCCACTTTTGGAAAGGCCAAGATTAGTCAGTATGTGCCAGATACGTCAGACTGATCCCTCGATTAGGTAGTTTCTTACCAACATTTCATCGAAAGGTTTGGGACTCCATCAAAGAAGGACCTTTTTCTACTCAGATGATGAGGACAAGCAGGGCCAGTGTTTTTAGCACAGAGCTGCTTGAAGCAGCATAGAGGTACCTACAGGAATATTCTCGGTTCATTTGCCCATTTGCCTGCCTCTGGGGGTGTATACTTGTCAGAGAAGTCCACTTTCCTGTGAGACGATCAACAACATGATTCCAATGTAAGTCCTCACCAGAGGTTTCATAGAATCTATGCGGGAAACTAGGATTTTAATACCGGAAATTAAAGGCAATAGGGTGGTGTGTGTGTATACGTTTGCCTATGTGTGTGTGTGTATGCGTGTGTGCAGGTAAGATTGAAAAAGACTATCTTTTAGCCTGAAATAGTTCTACTGTTTTGAGGTAAATATCCTTTATTTGATGAAACGATCTTTACTGTAGTTCATAATTGGCCACATACAAAGTCGGCAACTTTATTTTCCTGATCTGTGAAATCAGAAAGTCTCAGATAACAGGTTAAGGTGATCCTCAACCGAGGAGGCATATGAGAACCTCAGGGTGTCATGAGCTCCTATTATTTTTCCAAGGGGGGCATAGGGGAAAAAAATGTGAGAAACACTAATCTAAAAGACAAAGGAATCAGAGCAGAGAGCATAAACTTTATTAGATGACATAGGTGACCCTAATTGGCAGTCTTTTCTTTTTACCTGTAACGGTCTACTTACTTTCAATAGCCCATTAAAAATAAATGGTCACAATCAGATACCACCTCATACCCACTAGAATGGCTAAAATGAACATGAAATGATAAGAACTGTTGGACAAATTAGAACTATCATACACTGCTGGTAGGAATGTGGACAAATTGGAACCCTCATACACCAGTGGTAGGAATGTAAAATGGTACAGCCACTTTGGCAAACAGTCTGGCAGGTCCTCAAAGGGTAAACAGAGTTGCCATATGACCCAGTAATTCCATTCCTAGGTATCTACCCAAAAGAACTGAAAACATATGTTCACATAAAAATTTGTACACAAATGTTCATAGCAGGATTATAATAACAGCCAAAAAATTTTAACAACCCAATGGCCATCAGTTGGTGAATGGATAAATAAAATGTGGTATATCCGTACAATGGAATATTATTTGGTAATAAAAAGAAATGAAGTAGTGATTCATGCTACAACAAGGATGAACTTTGAAAACATTATGCTCAGTGAAAGAAACCAGTCACAAAGGAGCAGATACTATATGATTCAATTTATATGAAACGTCCAGAATAGTCAAATCCATAAAGACGCAAGTAGATTTGTGGTTGCCTAGAGCTGGGGTGAGGGCTGCTAGGAGGCAGGGGTTGGGGAATGACTGGTAATATACATGGAGGTTTTTTGGGGGTGATGAAATGTTCTAAAATTATTTAGTGATAGTTGCACAACTCTGCGCATATATTGAAAACCACTAAGTTATACACATAAATGGGAGAATTATATGGTATGTGAAATATATCTTAATAAAGCTATTATAAAAAAATAAAAACTAGCCTTTTGAATAAGTATTGCTTTGAAGACATGAAATGTTCCACTCATCTACTGTATAGAATCTCAGGGATTAGAGAATTTAAAAGTTAGCAATGATTTTCTAGTCATCCGGTCTTTTTATCTCTTTATTGTCCTCACATTCTTTTTCCATTTTCTATGGAAATGGAAACATTTTAATTTAAATTAACAAGACTGCCCATTTATTAACTAACAATGAAAGTTAAATTTACTAATGTAACTGGTATGAATAAATCCACTAAAAAGATCAAATTAGATTAGAAGGTCATTTAATGAATAAAGGTTTGGAATAAATGGTGTTACATACACCCATTTCCTGAATTAAGAATAGGGAACATAAAATCTCCTAGGGCATAGAGAGAATAGTGAGTTATATTTTAAAGTTTATGACCAGTCTTAGAAAAAAATAGAAGAGAATGAGAACTGTGGACATGAGGAGACAGGGAGACAGAGAAAGAACAAGGGTTGTTGGAATCTTGGAGATCCCAGTGTTAATTGGACCCTAAAAGGGTGGAAGGAACATGAGCCTGTGAAAAACAGCTCTCTTAAATTTCTCATCAGAGATAGTATATCGAGAAAGCAGACTGGGCTACTTAAACAACGCTATCTAGTGATGGATAGCATAAGACCATAAGCGTTTTAAACTACAGAAAGTGAGAATTTGAAATGCAGAATATGAAACACCAAGATTTATGTCACGAATTCAAAATGCAGAGGGAGTGCGTGAACAAAAATAGACTTAAAGTGGTTATTCAAAATACCAGACGATTCAGATGGAAAAATAAACACACAGAAGGTTCCAGGCAGGCCCTTCCTGATTTAGGCAGAGCTGGTGCTCATATGACCCTTTTTTTTTTTTTGAGTTTGTAATAGTTTACATCATTGTGAAACTTCAGTTGTACACTATTACTCATCCATCACCATACATATGTGCCCCTTCACCCCCTGTGCCCACCACCCGGCCCCCTTCCTCTGGTAACCACTGAACTGTTCTCTTTGTCCCTGTGTTTGTTTATCTTCCACATATGAGTGAAATCAACTCATATGACTCTTGACTGTCATGAGGGGAAGCTGGGAAGCGGAATGAGGTACAGACACTCTATAGAGAGAACAGAAGGCCCCCTAAAAGGAGCCAGAAACCAAAAAAAGATCAGAGCATGTTGGCTCTTAACCAATCTTGAATGGCTCATTGTCAGGGCAGAGGAAAATCCCCTTTCCTCCCTTCCTCCCTTTTCCAGCCATTCTTATGGCTGGACGAATAAAATTGACACAAGATCAGATCAACAGGAGAAAACCCCAGTTTCATACGTCCGTATCGGAGACCATAAAGAAATGATGCTCAGAGAGTGAACCAAGCAGGCAGCATATATATCTTTTACACAAAGAAACAATCAACTTTTGAGGAATGACAGGACAAAGAAAGAAACAGATTTGAGGTACATAAATAGTAAGGAATTTCAGCTGAGTTTAGGCTTGAGGTAGTAAATTAGCAAGGTGTGTTTATGCAGGCTGCTGGGCCTTGAGTTCCTCAGCTGTGGTGATAAGGATCAGAGAGAGTACCTGTCACAGCGAGGATTTTCCCCCCACTTTCAGGGGGAACACACAGAAGGGTCAGAATGCCATTTTTGCTTCTCAAGTAACTTTAATTCAAAATAATCAATATGCTATTGTGGTATATTTGGGGGGTGGCTTGTCCTGGGCCCCAGCACCGTAGAAGGCCCATGCCCTATTGACCTAGAATTAGGCAAATTTACCTAGAAAATGGAGATTCCTCAGAGATGGTTGGAACTCCAGCTACTTCAAGAAGCAATCTCAAGCGTTGCAATTTCCATTGGAGAAACACAAAGGAAAAAAAAAAAAGAGTGATAAAGACATTCACTAGGCAACGTTCTTAATCTGTGACCTTTTGAGATCATGCTCAAAAGATTTTAAAGCCAAGTTGTGCTTTCATAAGTAAAGGCATACGGTGCCTTTCACTTGTCCCTAAGGCTTAAATGAAGTTAAATTTAAGGTCAAAAATTCGCATCGCTTTTTTGTGGACTCCATGAATTAATTTGTTCAAATCTCTTCCACTGTGTTTTTTTCTCAGTTTTATTGAGAAATAATTGCCACACATCCCTGTGTAAGTTTAAGGCGTACAGCTCAAAGATTTGATTTACACGCATTGGGAAATGATTATCGCAATATGTTCAGCTAACCTCCATCCTCTCATGTAGGTGCAATAAAAAGAAAAGAAAGAAAAAAAGGAAAAAGGTCTTTTCTTGTGATGAGAACTCAGGAGTTGGCTGGAGGCATGATTTGGAGACCTCTGCCATGTCTCCTGCAGGCTGGTTGGTGACCATTTTGTGCTGCCTCAGAAAGGCCTCTGACGAGTCACAGGGGACTCCATTTAAATTTAACACGCTGCAATTAATTCTCCCAAAAGACTGTGCCTGACAGTTTAAAGAGTGTTATGTAAGAAGATGGAGCTCAATTTGGTGTTGTATCAATTTACAGTCGAGTTAGCATATTTTCACATGAACTGTAAATCTTGCGGATTCCCCGGCTTTCAGCCTGATTTACAAGCTTCAGTTTCTAGGCACACGCCACACTGCGCGAGTCTCCCCTCCCCACAGTGTCGTAACAGCTCTCCGTGGATCCTCAGTTCAGAGCTGGCCAAGACGCCAGGGAAGAACGGTAGTAAAGCCACAGAGCAGGAGGAGCTGGAGAACCAGGCTATTTATAACTTTGCCCTTTCTGATTGTCACGTTCGGTCCTACGAACATGGCCTGCCCCTCAAGTTATTGATCTAAATGACCCAGTTGCACAGTGCAACTCTTCTAATTTTTAGAGTTAACTTATAATTTGTAATAAGCCATTAATACTTTAAAACCCAAATAAAAGATTTTATAGCTTTATTAAGATATGATTCGTATATCACGCAATCCAGCCTTGTAAAGTCTCCAGTTGAACCTTTTTCTCATACATTCACCGTGTTGTGCAACCATCACCACAATCTGACTTTAGAACATTTTCTTCCCTTCTGAAAGGAACCTTGTAGCCATTAGATGTCACTCCCCATTCCCTCCACCCTCTCTGACTCAAGCCCTAAGCAACTGTGAATCTACTTTCTGGCTGTAAGGAGTCGCCTATTCTGGACATTTCATAGAATTGGAATCATACAATATGTGACATTTCACTGAGCATAATATTTTCAAGGTTCATTCATATCGTAACATGTATCAGTATTTCATTTATTTTTGTTACCAAATAACTTTCCATTGTGTGGAATGACACATTTTATTTATCCATTCAGCTGATGGACACCCAACACAAAGAATTTATATAAGAAAATATAATGGCTCATATTTAATCACGGAATTCATCTTGGTTATTTGTTATACATGCTCTGCAACAATTTCTAAATCCTACTTGAAGTATAATTTACCTGGAAGTCTGGCTATGAATGATGATACAGAAAATTAATTCTAGAATGTGCAGTGTTCATTGAGGCATTTCTGGATCAGTAGGGCCTTTCCTCTGACATTTGCACACCACTCTTCAACCATCTCTGATCCTACTTTGCACCTGGGATAAGCATGTTCTAAAGAGCACTGATGTGGGTTTGACAAGCCTGTCAGTGATGCTTCAGCTAGGTCTAGGCAATTTTTACCTGGTGATGCTTCAACAAGGATGTCCTAAATAGCCAGGAACTTCCAGACTATCCAAAACGAAATCCATTCTCTAGGTTCAGGTCTTTCAAATGGCTGCCCTGCTCTGACTCTGGTGAGGGGGGATTTGCATGGAGTCTCAGGCTGCAGAGAGATGCAGGGTCTGAATGGGGCTGTTCCAGATGTGATGACTCATGTCTATAAAGGTCACTCATTTGCAAACATGACCTCAATCAGTTTTTGCAGAGATGTGTAGCTTACCTGCCAATAATCATTTTCATAAATGAGGCTATTTCATTGCCTGAAGATTGGTACTTATAACGTTGGCTGTATCAGCAACAGGAGCAGCTGAATGGCCACGATTATAATCCCCAGGTGAATTGCATTAACTTCTGTATGAAGGAAATGGCACCCTCAAAGCAGTTAGAGGCTGCTTGGATAAATCTGAAGGATTTATGAATAAAATACTGTAGCCTAGGATATAGGGGCAAGGGCAGGGGGCTGAGCAGGAGCTCTCAGATACAGGCAATGAATGCCCTAGAAACTCAAGCACTACGTTTTCATGCTTGCTCCGCTAATGACATGGTGACACCACTATGTCATGTCTGTTTACTCCACCGGAAATGCAGATGGTATAATAATTGTCAGAATGGTGAACTGAAATAATGTATATAAAAGTGCCTGATGGCCAGCAGGCATTGTATAAACCATTAACTGAATCTGAGAAGAGCAAGATGATTCCAATTTGGCTTATGCCAAATACCAATATAGCAATCTCTGTTTTACAAAACAATTTCTAAGTCCCGATTATTGCCACAGTTTTCACCTGAACAATTTCTGTACCACACAATCATTTAGAGACCCATGAATTTCACTACAAGTTGATATGTACAGAACAGTTAGTTCACTTCAATATGGCGCCAAGGATGCATAGTAAACAAAACAGACACAATTCCTGTTTTCAGGAAGCTTATAGTCTCATGAGAGGTCAAGGTACCTACCCTACCATGCATGACTTCTGAGCAAATATTATTTGCAAGTCCCTTGTCTATATAAACAATTTGATATTTAAAAGGTATTACAAAATTCATGGACCTATGTGAGGTATAGTGATTTACTAATGAAGATTTAGAATAATGGTTAAAGAAGAGATATTAATGTATTTGTTTATTGTCCAGTCAGTGTACATAAAAATTCTTCTTTGTGTCTAGGCACCATCTCTTTTGTTCATGTCTAGGAGTCATCTCCTTGTGTTCTTTGTTGTCAAATGCCCCGTTCCTGACTACTTTCACATCTCCCAACGTGAGAAAAAGGGAGCAGCACTGTTAGTACTCGCAATGCCGCCCATGGCTCTTCAGAATCTGTATGTATTGAAACAACACAGACATTCTGGTCCAGGCAGTTTCCCTCACCGTTATTCAATGCTGGTCACGCCATTACTCACAATGCTGCATCACCTGCTGGGCTGACTGTGAACACTGGCTTCCGATGACTCTCTCAAAGGTTGTTCCTGTGCTTCATTGATGCTGACCACAAATGCAAGTCTTACCCAGAACATGCAGGAAAATGTGAACAATGATTTGTTTTCTGGTCAGGAGGCTTTTCTGTTTGGAATTTTGTAGCTTAAACTAGAACAACTCATTATCCAAACATGTCTTCTCATGCACTCTTTAGACTGTAATTCCTGCATTGTCAGAATGTGATCTCTCTGGAAGTTGTCTGTACCCCTACCTTCCAGACCACTGCCACCAGTAGGGAGGATAGAGGAGCCATGGGTAGGAAGAGAAGAGTGGTCCAATTCTTGCAAGGAATGTCAGCCCTTTATATGGTAAAACAGGCAGCATATTGATCAGAAGCACAAGAAGACACTGATCAGAAGGATCCATTGGATTGGAAGGCCCATTGGCATCGTGGAGTAAGAGCCTTGAAAGCCCATGGGGGAGATAGGCACCACCGCTTCTGCAGGACTGCATGGCATGTGTCAGGCAGGAGCCTGTGGAAGAGGTGGGGTGATGCTCTGGGTGACAGTGCGGGGAAGGTACACAGGGTGAAGGATGCCTGCCACCACCCCCAGAGGCCCTCAGGTGCTAATGATGGGAGACGGCACCACACTGGGAAATGGGCAGGTGAAAGGCAAGCCTGCCTCCCTGAGTTTGTGACTTGGTTTCATGTAAATGGAATCATATGATATGTGGTCTTTTGTGACTGGCTTCTTTCACTTAGCATGTGGGGTTTAATGCTCTGCATTGCCATCGTGAAATTCTTAATAATTTTATCTTTGAATTTGTGTTTTATAAGTGAATCCTATGGGACAATGGAATATGCACGTGAGCAGCGGAGATATGCCAGGGGCCCAGCCACTGAGCAATTGGCCTGCTGGCCAGACACACACATGTATGCCTTTGGGACAGTCTGACATTCTTGGAGTGCTAAGGTTGCCAGGCCAGGACCTGAGCTCGGATTGGTGGTGATGACAATTGCAGCAGCAGCAGCCACCGCAGAAAAGAGTGGTTCCCTATGGGGGCAGTGCCAGGGCCTGGGCCAGCTTGACCCTCTATCTCCAGAGTCTATCCTTGCAGTGTCTGCACAAATATTAACTCTCTGGCCTGAGCTCCAGGATAGGAACTGCGGGTGCTCAGGCAGTGAAGTTTATCAGTAAATTATTGCAAAAGAAAAACGTGCACACGGGCGTTGCAATAAAGCATATCAGGAAGTTATTATAATTCCAAAAGTGTTTTGGATTTCCAGTTTTTAAAATGCTGGAACATTGCAAAGCAAAGCAAATACCCACAGGCTTGGAAATTAAATTTAAAGGTCATTGCATTCAATGGAAAAGAACACCGCTTTCATAAGAAGCTTCAAATAAACCAGTTATTGATGAGGAAGAAAGATTTAGAATTAAATTTTCCTTGCAATTGGAGATACGATTATAGAATGAATAAACAAGTGTTTTAAGTTATAGGAAAATCATGAAGCCAATTTCAAAAACCTCCACAAGTCAGAGGACATGTCAGAGAAAACTTTAAAATGCCAATTTGTAAATATAAGATTTAATTCAGATTTATACAAAATTGATTTACACGAAGAATTAAATCAATTTAAAAAAAATTATTCTGTGCGAATCATCATCTCTAGACGTGCTAACCTTTATATTTCAAAATAATTTATCAGAAATTTATCCCAGGGGCTGGCCCCGTGGCTGAGTGGTTAAGTTCCCGCACTCTGCTTTGGTGGCCCAGGGTTTCACTGGTTCGGATCCTGGGCACAGACATGGCACCACTCATCAGGCCATGCTGAGGTGACGTCCTACACACCACAACTAGAAGGACCCACAACTAAAATATACAACTACGTACTGGGGGGATTTGGGAGAAAAAGTGGAAAGAAAAAAGAAGATTGGCGACAGTTGTTAGCTCAGTGCCAATCTTTAAACAAACAAACAAAAATTTATTCCACTATTGTCACAGACCATAAACACTCTTAACAACTCCAGAAGTAGTTTCCTTCTTCTCAAATTTAAAAGTTATTAAAAATTATTTGTGATCTTGCATTTGCCAAGAGTGGCTGATGTTGCTTTCAGTTATGCCAATTGAAAATGAAATTGCTAAAAGTATAACTTTTGATGACCTAATAAATGAGTTTACAGAAAAGCAAGCCAGAAAACTTTTATGTTGTCAATATCACATTTTGAAAGTATCATTATTTATCGTGTTATCTAAAATTATGACAGACAATGGAATAGTATTCAATGCTACAAAGAAATGAGCTATTAAGCCATGAGAAGATAGGAGGAAATTTAAATGCATGTTTACTAAGTGAAAGAAGCCAATCTGAAAAGGCTACATAATACTGTGAACCTAAAACTGCTCTAAAAATAAAGTCTATTTAAAAGAAGGAAAATGGGCAAAAGATCTGGACACCTCATCCAAGAAGATATACAGATGGCAAATAAGCATATAAAAAGATGCTCCACATCATATGTCATTAGGAAACTGCAAATTAAAGCGGCAATGAGATACCACTACACACCTGTCAGAATGGCTAAAATCTAAGAACACTGACAACACCAGATGTTAGCAAGTACGTGGAGCATCAGGAATGCTCATTCATTGCTGGTGGGAATGCAAAACGGTCCAGCTACTTTGGAAGACAGTTTGGCAGTTTCTTACAAAGCTAAATATACTTATACGATACAGCAAATACATTCCTTGGTATTTACTCAAAGGACTTGGAAACTTATATTCACATACAAATCTGCACATGATTTTATGCAGCTTTATTCATAATTGCCTAATCTTGGAGGCAACTAAGACGGCCCTCAGCAGGTGAGCAGCTAAATAAACTGTGGTCCATCCAGACGAAGGAATATTATTCAGTGGGAAAAAGAGACAAGCTATTGAGCCATGGAAAGGCATGAAGGAACCTTAAATACATATAACTAAGTGAAGGAAGGCAATCTGAAATGGCTGCATACTGTATGATTCCAAATGCATGACGTTCTGGAAAAGGCAAACCATGAATGTTTAGCATAAAAAAGTAGAAGAATCAGTGATGGCCGGGGGTTGTGGGGCGGGAAGGAGGAGTAGGAGGAGCAGAGAGGATTTTTAGGGCAATGAAACCATTCTGTATGACACCATAATGGTGGATACATGTCATTATGCATTCGACAAAACCCATGGAATGTACAGCACCAAGAGAGAACCCTAAGGTAACTGTGGGCTTTGGGTGGTAATGATGTGTCAATGTGGGTTCATCAATTGTAACAAATGCGCACTCTGGCGCTGGATGCTGATGTTGGGGAAGAATATGCATGTTGTAGGGGCAGAGTGTATATGGGAACTCTTTACTTTCTGCTCAATTTTGCTGTGAACCTAAAACTTCTCTTAAAAAAAAATCTATTTTTTTTAAAGCTGGCTAAAAAAACCAAAACCAAAACAAAAACAAAAACGAACTATGAGACACACAAAAAAGCAAGAAAAAGCAATTTGTTAAGAGATAAAATTATCAAAAGAACCAAATCCAGATATGGCCCAGATGTTGAAACTATCAAATAGTCTTTAAAATAACTATGATTAATACGTTAAAGGAACTACTGGAAAATGTGGAAAGCATGGATTAATAGATGTGAAATTTTAGCAGAGAGATAGAAACTATGAAAGAGAGTAAAATGAAAATTCTAGAAATAAAAAACTATTTTAGAGATGAAGAATTCCTATAATGAGCTTGTCAGCAGATTGGGAAGAGCTGAGGAAATGATCAATAAATGTGAAGACAGGTTCATAGAGATTATCCAAACTGAAACATAAAGAGAAAAATAAGTGTTTTTCAAGAAGCCTAGAGCAACCAAGAGTATCAAACAACATAATATATGTGAAACTGGAGTCCCAGAAGGAAAGAGAGAGAATAAACAGATAAATATTTATTTATTTATATAATATTTGAAAATTATTTGAAGAGGTAATTGGTGAGAACAAATATTTGAATTGTATTCAATATAAAGTTGAACCAAAAACATATCTGAAGAGATAATTGTTGACAATTTTCCAAAATCAATCAAAGATAAATCACAAATTCAAGAAACTCAGAGAACTCCAAGTTGAGGGCAAAAATCACTTAGGCATTTCATGATAAAATTGCTAAAAACCAAAGATTAAGACAAAATCTCCATGGTGGCCAGAGTAAAGAGAAACAATACATTCTTGTTTTCATTTGCATTTCCCTGATGAACATCTTTGAATATGCTTACTTGCCGTCTGCATGTCTTCTTTGGGGAGGCGTCTGTTAAAGTCTTCAGCCAGTTTTAATTGGTGTTTGCATTCTTATTGTTGAGTTTTAAGAGAACTTTGCATATTTTGAGTAACAGTCATTCACCAAATGGCCTTTTGCAAATATTTTCTCTCAGAGTTTGGCTTGTCTTCTCATTCTCTTGATACTGTCTTTCACAGAGCAAACGTTTTCAATTTAATCAAGGCCAACTTACTGTTTTCTTTATGGATTGTGCCCTTGGTGTTGTCTCTAAAAAGTGACAGCCATACCCAAGGTCATCTAGGCTTTCGCTTATGTCATCATCTAGAAGTTTTATAGTTTCACATTTTACATTTAGATCCATGATCCATTTTGAATGAATTTTTGTGAATGGCATAAGGTCTGCGTCTAGATTCATTTTTTGGCATGGGGATGTCCAGTTGTTCCAGCACCATTTGTTGAAAAGACTATATTCTGACAATTTTCACTAGTTTTCTCATTGCTCTTACAGAAGAAATAATTTTCAGAGGTCTTACTTTGTTATTTTTCTGATGCCGACTCCCAACAAGGAAGCAGTGGGTTGCACATCATCATATTTGCCCCTACTTCACGTTCATGTCAATAATTTTAACATTTTGTATTAGGACAGCTCTGTTTTTTCTGAAGGTTCTGATGAGATCAGTAGCCATGTGTCACCGGCAAACTCAACACATTTGCCACACACATTCGTGAGCAAGCTCTTCAGGTTTCTTTTTGAATCAAAGTTCTCAGTGTTGTAAAGCATCTTGGGACCGCTGTCCTTAAGGGACTAAAACAAATAAATAAAAAACGAAATGACATGTCAGTAGCTTTAATTAATTTTGTTTCATTAGTTCTGCACTTTTCATGCTCTTGCTACATAATTATTTGTAAATTATATTCATAGCTGTTTCTTAATTTGTAGTAATTTTATCACTCAGAGGATAATTGTTAATTATTTTTCCCTGTGGTTAGCACGGAAGAAAAACAAGGCTTTTAAAAACTGTAAAATTAAATTGGAAACGAATTTCAATCAGTCTCATTCGCCTTTGCTCTGACATTCCAGATGGTGTCTATGGTTTGTATTCATCGTTATGCAAAATGACAGATGTCAGGAAGCAAATATTTTCAGCATATTAATAAGAGCAGTGCACTAGCCCCTTCTGTACTAGCAGGTACGGTGCTGAGCAAGAATGCCGAGAACTCTCAGACACAGCAGACAAAAGGCTCATGCAGTGTCTTCAATTGGTTTCATGTCTGGATCAGTAAATGGAAAATCAAAAAACTGAGGCTCTACTCTCTACTCCACCACTTCCTGTGTGACTTTGATTATGTTCCTTCTGGAATGACATAGGGGTATGAAGTGATAAGTAGATTAGTTAGATTAATACGCTGATAATAACAGATCCTGCGTTCAGCATCATAATCAGTGAATTAGGTGGTGCACATGATTTTTAAAATATCTGAAGCTTATTTCTTTAAGCTCTGAAACATCATTTTTGTCAATTTTGAAGGAAATCTCTCTAAAGCTTATAACACAGGTAATTGCTTTCAAGTGAACGACATGGGACATCATTTCAATTTCATCTTTATATCTCAGCCCATCAGCAGAAAGCCGAGTAGGTGATTTTACTATGTGACCGAGCATAGAGGCCAAAGAGCATGGGCTGCGAGCCAGGCCCCCAGGGTCTGCAGGCCATGGCTGAGATTTTGAGAACTGATTAAGGACCCTGAGCCATGGCCTTAGGAACCCCAATCCATCTCAAGTAAGATAACAAAAAAGAAATCCACCTCCAGATGTGGCATAGTGAAAATGAAGAACACCAAAGACTCTGGGAAGAATTTAGAGGAAAAAAGGCAGATTCTCTTAAAAGAAGTGGCTTAATTACAGTTGGCTTCTCAACAGCAACCACAGATGCCAGAAGATGGGGCACCGGCATCTTCATTTTGCTGAAAGAAAATAGTCGCCAATATAGAATTCTTACACCTAGTGAAAATACTTTTAAAGAAATGAGAGCAAATAAAATAATCTTCAGACAAACGAAATTGAGAGAGTTCACCACCAACATATCCACACAAGGGGAACTTTGAAAGGATATATTTTAAGCAGAAGCAAAGCAAAGGCAGATGGAAGGGCTGAGATGTAAGAACGAACGCAGAGCAAAGAATACGGTAAAAATGTAGGTTTATCAGTCACAATCAGGAACATAGCAGTGTAGCATACATAACAGAGAACCCCAAATACTCAGTGGCTTGAAACAATAAAGGTTCACTTCTCACACATCCCACATGTCCATTGTGTGTTGGCTGGGGCTCTGGTAACACTACCTCCTTTCAGGGATTAAGACTGATGGAGCCTCCTCCATCTGGAATGTCTGCTCTGCCTTTTGGAATGGTGCTGGTTGCCAAGGCAGAGAGAAAAGGAAATGGTAAAATGCAGAGTGTCCCTTAATGGCTTCCCCTCAGAAGTGACACAGGTTACTAACACTCACATTTCATTGGCCAAAGAAAGTCACATGGTCATGTCTAACCCCAGAGGGTGGGGAAGAGCAATTTTACCATGTGCTGGGAAGGAGGACATGAGAAATTCTACCACTGTGGGGAAGTCGGAATGAACATTAACTACTTGAAACCATAACTTGAGAAGTTAAGAAAACAACAGCATAGAATTAAAACACACAATAACAATAATATAAACAGACAGCGGACAAATAAAATTTAAAGCATTAAATTGTATTGTCTGGGAGAGAGTAAGAGTTTGATAAACTTTAGCCTTTGATAATTTAGATATATATCCTGTAATTTCTTGGATAATAGCTAAAAGAATAAACTGTATAACCTCCAAACAAGTAGAGAATGAAAAAAAGAGGGATGGACATGATAAATAATGAAAGGAGAGAAAAATATTTTACTAGCCAGGATTTTTCAGAGAAACAGAACAACTAGGATGTGGCTATAGATAGAAACAGATTTATTATAAGGAACTGGCTCATGAGATTATGGAGACTGGAGAGCCCAAATATGTAATGGGGGCCAGCAGTCTTGAGACCCAGGAGAGCCAATGTGCAGATGAAGTCTGAAGGCAGTCTGCTGGATGATTCTCCCTTACCTGGGAGGGGGTTGGTGTTTTTGTTCTATCTAGGTCTTCCACTGTGTGGATGAGCCCCACCCACATTATGAGGGGCAATCTGCTTTACTCTACCAAATATAATGTTAATCTTATCCAGAAATACCCAGAATGTTTAACCAAATATTGGGGCACGCCCTAGCCCAAGTTGGTTGACATATTAAATTACCCATTGTAAAAATATATGAAACAGATGGGACAAATAGAAAGGCAGATTTAAAGCCAAATATATCAGTAATTACATTACACGTAAATGGACTATACGTTGTAGTGAAAAGTGATGGCTATGGTCCAGAACTCTTTTCCCAACTTGGACACTTCTAAGAAGGCCTGTACCTGTTGGAGGTGACTTAGCATGTTACAGAGGCCTCTGGGCCCAACTTCTCTCCCACATAAGTGAGATTTAGTATGTGGATTTGCAGGTCTAAGAGTCAGAGTGCTGCTCCCTCAGGTCTCTGGAATGTGTTGCTGCATGAGCTATGCTTTCTCAATGCATAACAGCAATGCTTCAGCTCTAGCACCTTATTTTAACTACGATGACTCTCCTACTCCCTGTTCAAACCCTGTTCCTAGTGGAATGAAAAACCGATATGACTGGTTTTCAAATATTTTGTGCCTTGGAAGCATTGATGACAATAGCAGGAATCTCATTCATTAATTTTTATTCATTAATTTTAGCTCCCTCTGCTGTTTCAGCAACACAGATCATTTTAAAAAACCAAAACCAAAAAGCAACACACACACACACACACCCCTCCTAAGAACTCTTAAAGACAGGCAAAACCCAGAAACTGATTGGGGATTGCTATGGTCTGACCATGCCTGACCCCCAAATACGTATGTTTCAATCCTAACTCCCAAGATGATGGTATTCAGAGATGGGGCCTTTGGGAGGTGATTAGGTTATGAGGGCAGAGACCTCATGATGGGGTTAGTGCGCTTATCAAGGAGGCCTCAGAGAGACCCCTCGCCCCTCACATTTGAAGACACAGTGAGAGGGCCCTCACCAGACACCAGATCTGCCAGCACCATGATCTTGGACTTGCAGCCTCCAGAACTGTGAGAAGTAAATTTCTGTTGTTTAGAAGCCACTCAGTCTACGGTATTTTTGTTATAGCAGCCCGAATGGACAAAGACAGGGATGGTAAGGAATATTCCTTAGATTGAGATTTTAAAAAGAAGCACTCTTCGTATGAAAAACAAAGGAAGTTATGGAATATACCTTTTACAAATAGCTACTTTTTTCTTTTATTACTTCTTCCTTTTCATCATAACTAAAAATTATGTTAGTGTCAATAAATATTACCCATCTGATCACAATAATTTATGGCTAAGAGTACTCATTTAATCTTCCACAAATATTTCTGGAATGCCCATTATGCACATGGTGCTGGGTGCTAAGGATACAGTGACGAGGAAGACAGTTGTTTTTATAATGCTCTTTTATCTTAGAAATCTGCCAGGCTTTCTCCCTAACGCCTCTCATTGTCATATCCATTCCCTGGATAATAGATGAAATCATTAATGCAGACTAATGCAATTTACTATGGATTTATTTTTAGAAATAAGACTCTCCAAAAGTGTTGGCTCCATCTGATCTTCAAACCATCATCACAGGCAGTAGTGTGCTGCTTAAGAGCACAGACTTGGGCAAGTGGCAAACTTTCTGTGCCTCTGTTTCCTTACATGTATCATTGGGATGACGATAATAATAACACGACCTCATATAAGACTGTTGGAAATGATAAATAAGTTAATGCATGTAAAGAACTTAGAATAGTGCCTGACATATAGAAAACATGAAATAAATGTGAGCTATTATTTTTATTTGTTTGTGAATTAACTAAGCAACTACTATGGCTTTCCTATCCTTATAAACAAGCACACAAATGAAGATTTTCTACTTTGCTAATAGCTTGTTGTTTCCATACCCCTTTTTCATTCTTTTCGACAGCAAATTTTCTGAAAGACATAATTGCTATCTCTGCGTCCTCACTGTTGGTCACACCTGAATCCTCTGCACTGTGGATCCTGTCTCTGGTCCTCTTCAGGATCTGTATTTCTAAAAGTCACTAATGTCCCCAAAGTCCAGTAAGAAGTTTCCATAGATTGTCTCCTTCTTGAAGTCTTGGAGGCATTTGACCTCTGACATGTATTGCTTGTGGGGATTCCCTGACACTGTGGTGCAGAGTTCTCCAATCTCTTTGACCCCTTTTCTGTCTCCTGTGCCCTGGCTTTTATCCTAAGAACAAAGATTCTTCAAAGTTCTGCACTCAACTAACTTTTCTTCTTCCTTCTCTATGGTTTCCTTGGGAAACATCATCCATTTTCACAGGGTCAACCATTACCTCTGGGGGAGGGGGCAAGGTGTAGAAGCTGAGAGCACCAACAGCCCATTCTCCAGACACCAACTGGGTGTCCAACGATTCAATTCAATTCTGACACTAACTACCCGGAGTTAGTATCAGATTCCACAGATCTGAGGATTGAGTCCCACAGGATTGCTCCCACATCAGATGCCAGTCCCAAGTCCTACCCACCCCTACTTCTGACCTACCATCTATAAATCAGGGGTTCCAACAACCCCTCTTCAGGTTCAATAATTTGCTAGAACAGTTCACAGAACTCAGAGAAACACTTTGCTTAGGTTTACTGGCTTCCTATGAAGGATACACTCAGAAACAGCCAGGTGGAAGAGACGCCCAGGGTAAGGTGAGGGGATAGGGGGTCCAGAGCTTGCGTGCTCTCTCTGGTGTGCCCCAGCACCTGGGTAAGTTCACCAATGGAGAGGCTCACCAAATCTTGTTGCTCAAGAGTTTTGATAGAGCTTAACCTCCAACCACTCCCACTTCCCAAGCGGGTGGGTGGGGCTGAAAGTTCCAACGTTCAGATAACTTGGTCTTTCCGGTGACCAGCCCATCGTCAGGTTACTAAAGCTCTGCCCTAAATCACCTAATTAGCATAAACTTAGTTGCAGTGGAAAGGGGCTCATTATGGCTAACAAAAGACATTCCTATCAGTTAAGAAATTCCAACAGTGTTAGGAGCTGTGTGCCAGGAACAAGGGACAAAGACCAAATATATTTCTTACTCTACCACAGCTCGAGCCAGACTGCCTGGGTTTGAACTCGGGCACCACAATTTACGAGCTGTGTGACTTGAGTGTGTTGTCATCTCCATGTATCCCAGTTTTCTCATCTGTTAAGTGTTCATAATAACAATAGAACCCACCGAACAGATTTGTTGTGAGATTTAAATGACTTAAGAAAAGCACTTAGAACAGTGCCTGGTGCACAGTAAGCAATTTAAAAGTGTTTAATCCTTATTCATTCCCAGGTTCACCCCAAATTCTAACTTGTTTCTTGCCTACAGGTTAAATTCCAAAGGGCATTCAAGGCTATCTATACTGTATTATTCACAGCAAGTAGTTTAGTCAGTGTTAGGGAGAGGTGAGTTTGGTTAGTTGCTAGTGCTATCTAGTGGATTCTGACTCCTAGTGACCCTGTGGACAACAGAGTGCAACCCTGCCTGGCCTTCTTGCGCCATCCTCTCCCCTTCTGGCTCTATGTCCGACAGTGCGGTACTACTATTCATAGGGTTTCCACAGCCAATTTCTGGAAGTGGGTGTCAGGTCCTTCTTCCTAGTCTGTCTAGTCCAGAAGCTCCGCTGAAACCTGTCCACCATGAGTGACCCTGCTGATATTTGAAGTATCAGCGGCACAGCTTTCAGCATCACAGCAACACGCAGTTGCCACAGTATGACAACCAACAGATGGGATGTGTGGTTCCCTGACCGGGAAACGGACCCAGGCTGCTTCTGGGGCAATGAGAGCGCTGAATCTTAAAGGCTAGACCTCCAGGTCTGGCTGTGAATTTGGTTAGAGGTGTCCTTTATTCTAAATGAGAACCTTGGGGAGTGTTGGCTCCGTGTGTATGAGTGTGTGTGTATTTATGCAAGTGCATGAATGACATTTGGAGAACTCCACCCTCTGGAATGCAAATATTTCAAAAGAGCTCATATAGGCTTTCAGTTATAACTATCAGTATGGTAATATATACAAGATGAACAGATAAGTTCCAAACCAAGAGTGAAGAAAAAGAAATCTCCCCAAATCAGAAATTGATGAGTGATTTTTGCCAAGATATTTAAATAAATCATGTCTCTAGTTGTTGGCAGAATGTCAGTATTTCCATTATAAAATGTTGATTCAAAGCCAGATGATACAGGATAGAGTTCACCGTGGTGCATTAAAGCCTTTGAGTTCAAGGGTGCCTGTACCCGGATTCCTTCCAGGGTGTTACACGATTCTCGTTGAAACAGGGATAAACTCTGTTGATTCATTAAACCGATCATGAGATGACAGCACGCCATAAATCCAAAGACAAACTTGTACAGGAAAGTCAGGTTGCAAAAACTAATCCGTCTTGCACACCCACTTGTCTTTCCCTTGTAGCTATTTTTGGGTGCACACAACAGTTCAATTTATGAGGACTCATAGCATCTTTTTAAGGATCTGCTTGGAATTCACTCCTTCCTGCCAACAAAGTTATATGCATCCTCTAAGGCCCAGCTCAAGTCACATCTATCAAGAAGCTTCTTCAATAACCTTATTTAGCCCTAGCCCACTATTGCTACTGGCTATTATCATAATCACCTAATGAGTTTTTGAAGGAAAAAAAGGCCCAGGCCATATTTGTTGGGATTCTCACTAGGTAAGTCTAGAGTGGGGCCCAGTAACCTACAATTTTATAAGTTTCCTAGGGGATTATGATTATCAAATGGAATTAGTGGCCACTAGTCTATCTCAATGACCTGTTACATGAAAGAAGCGCAGTAGATGAGGTATGGGAATGTTGAGCCTGCTCGAGACTCTCTTTCTCTGAGAACTTTTCCCTGGTCCACAAGGGGTGGGTCCCGACTAGCATAGTTTTAGTGCCCGGCTTTCTCCTAGGCCATGGTGATTTGACAAAGGGAAGGCATCTGGTATAGGTGGGCCAGATTTTTTTCTCTCACTTTACAGATCTTCCTCAACTTACAATGGGTTTAGGTCCCGATAAACCCATCGCAAGGTGAAAATATCATTGAAGTTGAGAAAGCATTTAATACACCTAACTTATCGAACAAGATAGCTCAGCCTCGCCCACCTTAAACATGCTCAGAACACTTCCATTAACCTACAGTTGGGCAGAGTCATCTAACACAAAGCCTATTTTATAATCAAGTGTTGACTGTCTCATGTAATTGAGTGACTACTGCACTGAAAGTGACAGACAGAATGGTTGTCTGGGGACAGAATGGTTGCGAGTGGATGGGTTGTTCACCCTTGTGATCACGGGGCTGACCACGAGCTGCAGCTTGTGGCCGCTGCCCAGCCTCACAAGAGAGAATCGTACTGCATATCACCAGCCCAGGAAAAGATCACAAGTCAAAGTTTGAAGCATGGTTTCTACTGAATGAGTATTGTTTTTGCACCACTGTAAAGTCAACAAACTGTAAGTTGAACCATCGTAAGCTGGGGATGGTCTGTATTTAAATTGAGAGACGCTGAGACTGAAAATGTTGGAGCTATAAGACAGAGAGGAGGAGATATGGCTCCCACCCTGGTTCCCACTTTTCCTGAGGCCCGTTGTGTTCTGCTTTTCCTTGAATTCTGCAAAACATTCTGTATTCGTTTCCCAGGGCTGCCAAAATAAGCTACCACCAACTGGTAGGCTTAAAACAATAGAAATCTATTCTCTCGCAGTTCTGGAGGCCGGAAGTTTAACACCAAGGTGTCAGCAGGGTTGGTTCCTTCTGGAGGCTCTGAGGGAGAAAACATCCCATGCATCTCTAGCTTCTGGTGGCTGCTGGCAATCCTTGGCTTTCCTTGGCTGGTAGACGCATCATCCCAACTTCTGCCTCCATCTTTACATTGCCTGCTTCCCTGTGCCTCTGTGTCCTCTCCTCCTCTCATTGGACACCAGTCAATGGGTTTAGGACCCACTCTAAATCCAGGAAGATTTCATCTCAAGATTCTTAACTAATTACACCTGCAAAGACCCTATTTCCAAATCAGATCACATTCTGAGGCTCTGGGTGGACATCAGTTTGGGGCAGACGCTATTCAACCCACTACACACTCATCTACTTAAGTAAGTAAGAAGTCAAAGACAGTATGCTCACAGTCCCAAAGAGAGAGAGGACCTTTCTCCCTCAGCATGTCTATCAGTCTCATAAAGAACTCAGGAGTCAGCTTAGGTCATGTGACCACCCCTGGACCAATCACTGTGTCAAGAGAGGTGGGCATTCTGATTGGCCTGCCTAAGAGACACACTCGCCCCCACTGGGGAAGGGTGTCACGGGATTGACAGCCTCACTAGAGTCACCTGGGATGGAGGAGGCAAAGTCCCAATGGGAAGGAATGCTGGGTAGATCATACGTCTGCTATCTAATTCCAGCCCCTCCATATCACTGAACTCATTCTGGCTCCAGATTCAAAGGAAAAATAAAAACTTCCATCAACATTTTTATGGTTCATAAAATTTGTAGTAAATCGGCCCCCCAATACTCTCTCCTTCCAGAGGCTTAGCAAGCTTTAGTTACGAGCTTCCTACTGCCTACTCATAAAAGAGAAAATGATTAGGGAAAGGACATAACCCTTAGTCTCCCAGTCTTTATTCCTAAAAACAACTGACTCTGTTCAAAGAAATAACAGTTATTCATATTGACACGGCACTTGGCACATTCATATCTATTGTCAAAATTGATAAGCACAATAACTCTGGGAGGTAGGCGTGTACTATGATTTCCATCTTAATGATTTGGAAAATTGATGGGCAGAGATTGAAGTGGTTTGCCTGAAGTCACATGATCAGCTGGTGGCAGAACCAGCATTAGCATCAGATGCCCCTGACTCCTGATGCAGGGCTCTCTGTACTTATTACAATGGCCCAAGTCTGGTACCCGTTGAAAGCTGGGACAGCACTCCAGCGAACACTGCACCTTCCGCTCAACCAGCCTTTCCATGACATGTAAACACTTTTCTGCTGGGAGGTGCTCTCACAAACTTTTGACCTCACAAATACATTTTTTCTTCCCTGGAATGGAAATGTAAAGCTCGGAGGTTTGCAGAGAAATCAATCTTTGCTCTCTCCTGGGAAAGAGGAAAAATAGTTAGGGAGCTTCAATATTTTCTTCTCCTCTAACGAAAGCCCCTCTCTCCTTTGGAACGTTGAGGACCGAGGCGCAAGGGTGATGGGCTTCAATTGTGTCAGGAGGGATTTGTCAGGACTCAGGATGACATCTGTGTGTAGACCGACTCCCTGAGCATATTCGTGTTACATGGCATGAGGTAATGATGTTAACGTTTTCACATCATGATTAGTTCCCAGTGCTTACCCTGACGTATATTTTCCTAGGACCCGGGCAATAACACCAGAAACCAAATGGCATTTCTTCACTTCCTCTGGAACTGCAGGAAACCCAGCCCTCCCCATCATCCCAGACCTCCTGACCAGTTGAGGAAGAACCCAGGAGGAAGGGTGGGTGTGATGGTTAATTTTATGTGTCAGCTTGGTTAGGCCACGGTGTCCAGATATTTGATGCAAAACTGGTCTAGCTGTTGCTGTGAAGGTATTCTCTAGGTGACATTAAAATTTAACTCAGTAGATTTTGAGTAAAGCACATAATCTTTCATAATGTGGGTGGGCCTCATCCAATCAGTTGAAGGTTTACGAGAAAACAGACTGAGGTCCCCTGAAGAAGAAAGAATTCGGCCAGCAGACTGTCTTTGGACTCGAGCTGCAACACCAGCTCTTCGTTGGGCCTCCAGGCTGCTGGCCTGCCCTGCAGATTTTGGATTTGCCAGCCTCCACAACTCAGTGAGGCAATTCCTCAAAATAAATCTCTCTCCGTGTATCTATCTGCAGACCTCCCATTGGTTCTGCTTCTCTGGAGAACCTGACTGATACAGCGAAGGGTGGGGTGCCCGCCTATTCCTACAGCACGTGCCCGCACACTCTCTTCTGGCTGCAGTGTGACACCTGCCTTTTCCCCCGTCCTGCTCTCACGGCTGCTTTTGCTCCCTGCCACCCCAGATGCATGGGGTCTGCTGTGTCTTCTCCACTGCAGTGCAGGCTGGTCCTGCTGGATATACGGGCCATTCTTACATGTCTCTCTGTCCCCTGCTCTGATATGCTCTGCCCCTTGGCCATCGCCGCTGGTCCTAAACACCACTGAGCAGAGCTGACTTGCCCTTAGCGCCGGAGGGCCTTGAGCATCACAGCTCCCTCAGTTTCACTCTTTCCTCCTCCAGGGCCTTAACACATTCCTAAGGGGAAAACGTGTTCCCCATTTTGCATTGTTTCTAATGACCTTCAGAGTATCATAAAGGCCTCCTTTTTGAAAAAATTAGTATATTTATGTGTTTAAATAAATCCTCTTTCTAAGAGACAGATATAAAGACCCCATAGTGTGAATTCTCCTTCTCATCCAGTGATTTCCTGAACTCTCGTACAGACTTTCTGTCATGTGCCATAGCTTCAATTTTTGATATTCTAATCCTGATGTCAAATTCACCATCGTTTGGAAATTTAAGCATGACATCCTCTATCAGCATCCCAGGATGTTCACATTTAATTAAAAATAACTGAGGAAGACATTGCTTTCATAATGTATTAGTCTATTCTTAACCACTTAGGCATATAGTAGCTCTAGCCTTTAGGAATAAATGACTTTTATCTTCCCTCTTTTCTGAAAAATCCAGAAATTTTCACGAGCTCCTCTTGGTATTTGAACTCTTTTCCTTTTGGGGGTAACGCTCCATTCTTTTACTGTGTTACTTAACACTTGCCCTTGACAACGACCCGAGAGACCAGCGGGCATCGCAGAGTGAATTTTTTCCTTTGCAGGTGTCACGGTCAGTGTTTATCTTTACCTCCCCTCCCTATCTCTTAAAATCCGATTAAGATGATACACAATGTATTTCCTAAAAGAATAAACCCATAACAGAGCTGGAAAAGAAGAAGGGATGTTATTTGTAAATCATATTTTTGGCAGTGGGAGGAATTTCTGGAAAATTGAAAGCAAGCAGCATCAGATTTATGAAGAAACCGAGGCGGACAGATACACCACTCAACACAGGCAGGCGAGAGGGTTGTCAGCGAGGAAGCCGTTCTCCCAAAGGGAGCCCCAGAGAAACTCAAAGCTTAGGATCTATGTAGCAAACAGACTTTAGTTGAAAGTCTGCAGAATAGAAAGACTATCTGTAGATTGCCCTGCCTCTCTGCCACTTAGCAAAAACCCTCCTGCATATTAATAAGAAAAGGATAAACAGTCAAGTAGAAATATGTGTAATAGATACTAATAGTCAAAAGAAATAAAATGGCCTTTAAGTACATGAAAAGATGCTCAAATTCACCAGGAGTCAGATAAATGCAAATGGGAATGACAATAGTATACCATATTTTACTCATTTGAAAGCTGACGCTATTCTTTTTTTTGAGGAAGATTAGCCCTGAGCCAACATCTGGGGCCAATCCTCCTCTTTTTGCTGAGGAACACTGGCCTTGAGCTAATATCCGTGCTCATCTTCCTCTACTTTGTATGTGGGACACCTACCACAGCATGGCTTGCCAAGAGGTGCCATGTCTGCACCTGGGATCCGGGCTGGCGAACCCCAGGCCGCCGGAGCGGAACGTGTGAACTTAACTGCTGTGCCACTGAGTGGGCCCCAAAAGTTGACACTATTCTGCTTAGGCTAGTGTATGGGTGACCGGGCCCTGAACTCTGTTGATAGGAGTTTAAAGGTTCGATCTTGAGTTAGCAATGTCAGCGTCTAACAGAATGTCACATGTACATAGTCTTTGATACAGCAATTCTTCTAGGACGTTCCTACAGAAATATTGACACACACAGGAAATACAAGAATAGACCATGTAACATTGTTTGCAGTGGCTGAAAATCAGAAATAATCAGTAGGGAAATGGATAAATACATTGTGGTTTATCCACACTATGAAATGATACGTTTAAAAGAACTGACATGAAAAGATCCTTAAGGTACATTGTTAAGTAAAAAATTAAGAAGCAACATGCAGAACGATATCGTTGTATGACCCACTTATATTTTTATAATCCACCAGCCATACAAACATACATTCATACACACATATGTGAATATACACACACATATGTAAATACATAGAGAAGGTGTATTAGTTAGGAATACTTCAGCTGAGAATAACTGAAAACCCGGCCACAGAGATTTCAACAAAAAGGGGCTTATATTTCTCCCACGTCAAGGAGGTAGGCAGCCCAGAGCTGGCGCAGCAGTTCAGAGTGGCCTCAGGGACCCAGGCTTTTTCCATCGTTTCACTCGCTGCCTTAGAGAGCTGGCTTTCATCCTCACCATCACAGATGGGGCTCCTCTGCCAACCTCATATCTACCTTTCAGGCAGGAAGAAAGATAAGGGTGACAATTCAAGGTGTCACCTATACCAAGAAAGCAAAATTTTCCCACAAATCCTCAGCTTACATCTCGTTGCCCAGAACCGAGTCCCACGCCCACCCCGGACTGCAAAGACGTCTGGGTCTCGTACAGGTCTCCACTCTAAACACAACCAGGTTCTGCGGGGAAGGAAGAAAGGGAAGCAGCTATGCGGGTACACAAACATTCCTAATGCAGAAAGGAGGTGTAAGTGCGTGACCAGGCAGTGTTATCTCCCAGGTTGGGGTTAGGAAATAGATTTCCCTTTTATTTGACATACTTCTTTTGTTGTTGATTTTTAAATAATTTCAAACATATGGAACAGTTTCAAGAATAGTAGAAGAAACTTTCCTAAATCGTCTGTAAGTTGCTGATATGATGCCCCGTTATCCCTGAATTCTTTAGTTTGTGATTCAACAAACAAGAACGTTTTCCTGCATGAGCAAAACTAGCACCATCAAATCAGAAAATTAACACGAAGTCTTCCTACTGTCTAATCCACAGATCTCATTCAAGTGCATTCTTCTCTCTATGGTCATATATTGAATTTTCATTGATGCTCTTCCTTGATGTCAACTATTTCAGGGAAAATACAGGTTATTTTTGTTAAAAATGGGTCCTTCAAAGGGCTTGAGCAAACAATGGTGAGAGTCTGTTGGTACAGGCTGGAACTCAGGAGCAGAGGTTGAGCAGACACATGGTCTCTGGTCTCAGCACTCTATGGAGGGACACTCGGGTTGGGCCAGGTTGGAATCATACGGATCTTGACTCCAAGAGAAGGAGTCAAGGCCCCCACCCCCACTCAGTTGCTTTCCCTTTTTATAGAGCAAGCACAAGAGCAGCCTTGCCAACTGGGACACAATGTCTGCTTGGGCATCAGGCAGTCTGAGGTTAGATGGCAGCTGTTCAGGGAGTTGGGTGTCTGGAGCGCCTGTTGCTGGCACCTGTTGACCTTGTGGGCAGTTGCATTCGGGCACAGCCCCACCTGCTGGGGGAGAGGAGTCTCTGGTCCCATGCTCACTGTTGCTAGACAACCTAAGTCTTCAGATCAGACAACGCTGTCCTTCCACAAAGTATGTAGAAAACTCATAAATAAAGCAGAGCTAAGTAAAATTCTGATTGTTGAGGGAACGTAAACCAGGACTTTTTTTTTTTGCCTCCCTCTCTTCTGTCATTACTTCCAGAGGCTACTAATTTGAAATAACTTTTAGATGATCTGCACTCATGGTCCCTGCAAGAGAGAACACAGGGATAAATGTCCCACAAGCTGATGCCCTGATGATATTGCCACAGGTTAGGAGTAGCCTCAGTGGAGCATGGTGATTTTACAAGCTACTATTTAAATAGTGAGTAGTTGCAACTACTCAAGTGTTTTGAGTTCAATAACTCCACAGAATTCTTCAGTTGTTTAATCATGTAAAGCTGCATTTCATCTCGAATATATTTAAATCCGTCCTCTATCAACGCCATAGGAAAGCTTCCTTCTAGCCCTGTGTGCCCAGTATGGTAGCCACTACCACATGCGGTTGTATCAATTAACATGACAAGGAACTAATTAAAATTAAGAATTTACTTTCTCACTCACGCTAGTCACATTTCAGGTGCTCAACGGTCACATGTTGCTAGCGGCTACGTCATTGGACAACGCAGATATAGAACATTTATATCATCGCAGAAAGTAACACTGGAGAGCATTGCTGACCTTTGTTAGGGAACAAAATCTTGACTTGTCTGCTTTCCAAGTCTTATCAAAAGCCTGTTTAGGAGACGCGATATTTCCAGAAGATTGGTGGCAAGGTGCCCGTTCCTATGGTTTCTCTGAGTTTTAGCTGCGAATCAGGCAAAACCATCAACAGCGTTTTTGGATCACGTACCTTGGCTCCCTGCAGGACTGCTTTCATTGAGCCATGTTTTGGGACCTTGTCCAAGAACTCATTAAGATATAACCCAGTGAATATTGCTGCGCCAGAAAGTGAAGAATTGCTCAAGTATGACGGGGGACCTGTCAAAAGGGTGCCAGCTTGATGGGGCATTTAGTGGCCAAATCTGGAAGAAATTGAGCAGCAGAATCAATAATGATAAAATGGACTATAGACTAAATCCAGCATGGAAATGAGTTCATACTGATGCGTGGAGGAGAATGTCATACCATAGAAAGCCAATGCATAAATGCAGAAGGAATGACTGAATTAGAACATCATCACTTGGCAGTCTCCGTAGTCACAGTCGTTTCAAGCAAGAATCAGCTATAGAAACTATGGGTGAAAGTTGGATATGGAACAATATTTGCATAATACCAAAGCATCTCCTTACAAGACATTTCTTAATTTTAAAGGTAAGAAATACTAACTTCACAGTGGAGAAACCTGGTAAACCCAACCTTAACGAAGTGTCCAAAGTTGACGTCACCAGGAACGGGAAGAGTAGATACCATACACCTGGCGTACACAGCGAGGGCACAATACTACTTCTGAGATATTCACGCCAAAAATACATGACCTGAATCTAACCATGAGGAAACATTGGACAAACCAAAATTGAGAGACATTTTACAAATATTTGGCCTGTACTGTTAAAAAATGTCAAGGTCTTGCAAGACAGCCTACAGAAGTGTTCAGATTAAACAGCGAAGAGACTTGATAACAAAGTGCAGGTTTGAGCCTAGATTGGATCCTGGAAAAGGAAAAAAATTTTTTTCTTTTGCTCTAAAAGATATTTGAGAAAAATGATAAAATCTGAAAGGGTCTGTATATTAGATAATAGTACTGTATCAATGTTAATTTCCTGATTTTGATCATTGTACTGTGGTTAAATAATAGAACGTCCTTGTCCTTGAAAATACACACTGAAGTGTTTAGGAGTAAAGGGGCGTAATGTCCAACAGTTCAGGAATAGTATATATGTATGTAAGTCTGTATAAAGGGAGAGAGAAAACGAGAGAGACTGGGGGCAGAGAGAGAATGATAAAATAAATATAGTAAAATAGAACAAATGAAAAATTTGGAGAATCTGGGTGAAGGTATAAGGGACTTCTTTGTACTATTTTTGCCTTCTTTCTGTTGGTCTGAAATTACTTCACGATGGAAATTAATAAAAGAAATAATCTTATGAAACCCATTACTACATTTGTTGTGGGAGGTTTAAACCTCTGTGTCCTTATTGTGAAACTTACTATGAGAAAATTCTTATAGAGTTGAAAGCTATAAAAGCTTTGACTGCGCCCAAAGACTGTCTAGTTTCTCTCTTTGACTATTAAAAGCTTAACTGTCTTCTTTCTCACTTTGACCTGCAGAAAGCTCCGAGCTAAGTTGCTGGCTAACTATAGCAACTGTACGAGACCCTATAGAAAATTCTCTGTGTTCCATGTATCCCCGTTGGTCATATGCCTCCTGTATTCCCGTAGTCCTGATGCCTGTTTGTTTGTTTGTTTATACTTCATCTGTCACAAATCCTCTGTGGACCAAGGCAGCGCAAAGATAACAGCATCGCTACCTTCAGCACCTCTGTATTCCAGGCTCTGTTCTCCACGCTTTTCACCATCTATCTTATTTGATGTACACGAGACCCATCAGGTTGGCTACTGGTACTACTCTGCCCGTTTTACAGATGGGAGACCGGACACAGAGATGTTGAGGAGCACACAGCTCATCAGATTAGGACGTGGGAGAACCCATAGCTGAACCTAGGCTGTCTGTCCCCAAAGCTGGATTTGATGACCCCGTGGAACTGTACTGCTTCTCGAAAGGTGAGAATCAGAGACAGGAAAGGAGGTCATCTCGTTTTTGCACAAAGATCCCCTCACCACAGAGTTTAATCTCAGGCAAGAGTTAAACAGTCTTAGAACTAAACGTAAGTCCCCATTATATTGTTATATATTTTTTAAAGATTGGCCTTGAGCTAACATCTGTTGCCAATCTCTTTTTCCTTCTTCTTCTTCTCCCCAAAGCCCCCAAGTACATAGTTGTATATTCTAGTTGTAAGTCCCTCTGGTTGTGTTATGTGGGAGGCCGCTGCCTCAGCATGGCTTGATGAGTGGTGCCAGGTCCATGCCCAGGATCCGAACTGGTGAAACCAGAGCATACCAACTTAACCACTCGGCCATGGGGCCGGCCCCTATCTGGTTACAATTTTAAATTAGTGTACGGAAATATAGAATAAGAAAGGGGAAATTTTTGCAAAATGAGTAATTTTCCTGAAATTTTCATATAAATAGTTCAAACCAATTACATTCACTGCTGATGCTCTTATGGATGATAGTGGAGAAGTGGTGGGTCAGGCTAGAAAAAATTGCCAGGGAGTCACAAATATGTCAACAGATGTTAAAGTGGTAGGATGGGTGGTTATATTTTCCTCCTTATTGTTGTTTGGGGAAAAAAGACTGATATAAACTGCAAAATGTATCTATCTGTAAGGCGAGAGACTGGGCAGAGAAATGTAGTCTTGGAGTCAACCGTTAGGACCTGCCAATGATAATCGGAAAAGCAGATGTACTTACTAACCAATCAGCTTGGGACATCTCACCCACCTCCCCCAGGCTGGCCTGGCACATCCGGAGTTCCAGGGGCCTGCAGAGGAGGATGCCTTCCTGGAGTCTGCCTTCCAAGGGCTGGCTAGAGGCACCTGGTTCTCTCCTCTGGAGTGCACTGTCCCCTGTCTCCTGGCTATCACCAAACAAGACTGAGTCCTTCCTGTCAACCCATCTCATAAAGCCCCGTGTTTGCCTTCATAACACTTACCTTAAGTTGTAATTATAAGCAAAAGCACATCTATTTCACTTTCAACATGAAAGCTTGCACACGTATAAAACAAAGCTCTTCCCAGAACCAAAGAAATGAACACCGGGAAGAGAGGATGGGCTCAGTCACATCCAGGTGACCACTGGTGAGTTTTCCAGTTTTATCACTGAAAGTCCTGTGTCCCAGGAAACTCCGCAGTAGCTTTCCTACTATACTGTTTATCTCTGCTGCAGGATCACTGCTGGTACATACAGGCACCTTTGTGCAAACAGGAGAAGGGGAGCCCTCCACCCCTTTGGCAGACCGACAGGAGAGGGTTTTCCTTCTTCCTCAAGCCTGGGCAGGCAGCTTGGCGATCAGTGTGTGACGTGGAGTTTTAGCTCCAGTGGAGGCCCTTGGGTGAGACACAAACACACATGATGGCCCTGCTTTGCTGTGACCGCAAACCCATGGCTCAGCGGCCTCACCCACCCCATGGTGAGGTTTATGTTTTAAAAATATTTTAATTACTAGCATTTAAAATTCAGGAAAGCCGACAAAAAAATACAGATTTGGGGCTTCTCTTTAAAGACCCGGGAGTGCTCCACCTTCCTTCTTCTACAGCAACGACAGCTTGGAAGCGAGCAGTGCTGCTAAGTCGGGGCTCTGCAGGCCGCCGCCCCATCACCCCAAGGGGCCTGGCCTCAGAGGCTGAGTAGTTGTCCTTCCTTAATGCTTTGTGTTGTTTTTCCTAAACCCAACCTACCTTATTCACTTTTGTGACGGCCCAGCCCATATAGGCTCTTAAGCATTCAGTCCCTGTTACAATCTGACTCTCCTTTGACCACGATGTGACACCCAGCAGCGATTTCAAACCCGATAGCCTCTTGCCTTTAAGCCAAAAAGCGGGAGCATCTTTCTGAATCCTGCCAAATCCCACTGTGTACCATTGGCTCTTAGTAGGGCCAGACCAACCCTTTCAACAGCACATGAATGTTGCATTTCTGCTCTTCCATTTGTTTGCAATCTCACAGTTTTCATGTCTTAAGGGTTATGGTGGCTTGAAGGGAGGATGATGGATTTATGCTGTGTTTAGATTTGAGGGAGAGTCAGGCTTCCAGGAGGGCTTTGTTCTTGAGCCATATTTTGGGGAAGGTGAGGGAACACAGGAGCTGGGTGAGTATTTCACATTGAGGGGATGGGACAAGGAAGAACAAACTGCTCACAGGGTGAGGAAGAACGAGCTGCCCCAACACCCCTTAGGACTTTTCTGGCAGCATCTTTCTCCCTCTTTGCATAAAGGCTGATGCTATTTGCGATGCACATCTTCTATAATCTGTCAGCCAGAAACATTTGTGGAAATAAAGGCCATCTGTGCTGTCGGCTGAATGTCAAGTTGAAGGGATCTCCCGAGGAATACAGAACAAAACATGAGCTTATTCTAGAGAAGAAAGATCTGATTTTGACCTGTAGGGGCTTTGACACCCCCTGGCCTTCAGTGGACGTCCAGAAGCCAGCGAGGTCAGAGCTCCCCCACAGTATTCCAGCACTCCCAGTACAGCCAGCCTTCTAGTCGGTACAAGTCCTACTGTGTATGCTAATATGTCTCTTCTGCATCAGGGAAGATGCTCGTCTGTCAGCACCATGCAGTGAGCACCCAGTGAAGTGAAATGGCAGGTATTCAGAGGTACCAAAAGGCCATCAGTTTGTAATGCTGGAAGGACACACCGGCCTGGGCAAGTAAGAGGCCATCTGGAATGAACGGATCCACTGTAAAGTGGGAATGATCATGGTTCCCATCTACCCCATCTGGAGATGGACAGGCCTGGTGCTTCCTGAGCACTCAATAAAGGTCAGTTATTAAGGAGTGGCTTTGACATGCAGGTAAGAAGAGAGGTGGGGCAGTAAGGTGGAGATGGGTGGGAGTCAGAGAAGGGCTTTCATTTTTCTTGTTTTGAGAGGCGATATTAAGGCTTCTGTTTCTTGGCCGAAGGGAATGGCCTGGTAGACACAACCGATGATGCAAGAGAGAAAGGGGTACCTGAAGAAGTCCTCCAGACCGTTAGAGGCAACGGGATTCAGAACCCCAGTGGTGAGGTGGCCTGGGCAAGAATAGAGGTATTTTCTCAGTGCGTCAGGGAACAGCAGTGAATATGGGTATAGTTGTAGCCAGGGTGGGAGTGTGATGGTGAGAAGATAAGTTACTTTAAGCAAGTGGTTTTCTTCCAAACTGAAGAGAAGCATTTAACCAGAGAGTTTACTATGAGTTTTCATGGGGAAAGGCCACATGGAACTTCGGATATGAGCAGGTCAGAGGACGGGGACATGAGGCAGGAACTTTGGCGTTTCACAATAGCACGTGGCTCTGAGTGTCTATGGAACGGAGGAGGGAGAGAGGGAAGGGGGAACACCAGGAGAGAGGCAGGAAACACAGTTCTCACTCCTTGGAGTTCACTTGGGCTGTCTAGGGCAGTGCTGCACATTTTCAGCTAATGAATATTCACCAGGATCTCTTCCTTAAGTGCCCATAGATTGTCTCTTCCTGATCAAAATTGTAAATCCTTGCAGAAACCAAATTCTGTTGAGTTAATCAATGAAGATCAAAAAAGTTAAGAAAAGTGCTGGGGAAGCTGCCTTGGCCCAATGGACAAGAGTCCATGTCGCCAGATATCAACCCAGGCTTGGCCAGATATGGGCCCGTGGTCGAAGTGGAGATGCCCATCACGCCTTTCCTACTAAAACAGTGTCACTCGGCATTTCTTTCAGTAAAAAGTAAAATCACTGAGTATGGAAGAGGGAAATTATTTGAGGGTGAAATTTAGAAGATGGAGAAAGAAATTTTCAACCAATTATCAATTGCTTCAGAAGGACATTCTCCTTTTGCTTACAGACACCACGTGGGTGCCAAAATGGAGCATATTTTTGTTTTTGTTACTGTCTCAACCCAGTAGTAAAGTAGGGGTCCTGCCGTAAAGCATGATGCACTTAGAATGACTCAGAGGTACAGTTCAGGTGGGAAACAAACTAATTCTATGGCTTACTAAAGAAACAGGAGGCTTAAATAAAATGTGTGATTCTGCTCTACATTAGAAGAATAGCAAAATTTTAAAGCAAGAATGCATTGGCTGACAATAAAAGTGGGAGAAACTGTTTCTTGCAGGCTCTCAGACTGAAGTCTGGGACTCTGTGGGATAGGCGTCAGGGATCAGGTGCTCCTGACACGCCCTGGTCATGGATTTCTTAGAATTCACGCCTACTGACTTTCTGCCTTCCTTGGTCCCATCTAAGCGCTGTTCTGGTTAAATACAAGATTATTTGATCAGATTCCATTGAAACCCTCACAAACTCTCAAGCCAAGCAACAATTTAGGATTTAGAAAAGTGGTTTTCAATTTTTTTAAAAATAGAACTCACGGTACATTTTACATCGCAACCCAGTAGGTAAACATACACTGGTTCTAAAACAAGCTGAAAACGTTCAAAAAACACTATCTACTCAGAGAATATATATTGTATTCTGATCTCTTCCACTTTATGTTCTTTAAAAAAAGAAATGCTACTGGAAGCCCACAAAATTGAATTTATTCCTACTAATGGGTTAGGTTGTGAACCAGCTAGAAAAACACAGGTTTCAAAAATGTTTTTTTCTCCATTTTAGTTATCTATATAGTGGAATGATAGCCAAGATTATAAACCGGAAAACATCTGATAATGCTAGTCAGTGATATTCATCTGATTTGAATAACAAAGGTGACAAAGGTATTTATTTCAAAAATAATAATTACTACTTATTGCCTACTCTGTATCCACGACAGTGTTAGGCTCTTTACAAACATGTTCTCTAATCTTCCTAACAATGTTGTAATTCAAGGGACCATTATTCCTGTCGAGGGAAGAACCCTGACCTCACAGAGGACGGCAAGAAGTAAGAAGGTGCCACAGGAGACAACAAAGCAAGCTGATGGACTCACCATCGCTCCAGAGTCACTGGAAGTAAACAAGACTCAGCGGACCAGAGTGAGACCATCTGTTACTCTCAGCACAGAAAATGACAGTAGCTCAGTGTGACAGGCCAGTTTCCTCGACCCCACGTCCCATAGGATGGGCCCCATGGCAGCTCCACACATAATGGGTTGTGCTGTAGCTGAGGAACCCAGGGCCAGCCCCCTTTAGAGCAGGAGGTAAAGGCAGCCCCCGCCTGGTGAGGCGAGCAGGTGCGCGGCTGCGGTTGCCTGTGGCATCAGCTACACAGACGGCTTGGGGTCAGAGGATGGGGGGGCCTTGCAGGTTGGCATTCTCAGCAAGGACATGCGGGGTCCTTGGGCCCATGGTGGACGCCTCTCCCAACAATTCCCCATTTTATAAGTTGACGTTCTAGAAGCTGAGAGGCATGATTTTCTTTTCTTTTTATTTTTTATTGTGGTCATAATAGCTTATAACATAGTGAAATTTCAGTTGTACATGATTTGTCATACACCATATAAACATGCCCCTTCACCCCGTGCCCACCATCCACCTCCCTCCCTCTGGTAACCACTAATTTATTCTCTTTGTTCGTAAGTTTGTTTATATTCCACAAGTGAAATCATATGGTGTTTGTCTTGCCCTGTCTGGCTTATTTCGCTTAGCATGACGGAGAGGTATCATTTTCTTAAATGCACACAAATAACGTGGTAGAGCATCCGTTCCAATACATCTGCTTGATTCTGATGAAACGTTCTTTTCACTCTACCACACAGCCTCTGATTGATCCCAGCTCTAACCTGGTGCCTTTCATCAGGAGATACCTAAGGATGCTGATATTGACTAGGGGCAAGTAATTATACAGGACGTTATCCTTGCACACAGATCATTTCACACACACAAAAATACAGAAGTGGGAACAATTCTACAAGTGGAATTTCCAGACCAAAGGCCTTGGTGATTTTGATAGATATTGCTGAATTGTCTTTCGTAAAGCTTGTATCAATTTACACTCAAAAAACTTTGTAAGAGGGAACCTGCGCCCTCACACCTTCAAAGATGGTGTTACCAAACTTTTCAGTCTTCACCAATCTCACAGGAGAAAAATGGAATCTCATTGCAGTTTTAATTTTTCTTATTATGAGAGGGAAGATCTTTTTAAGAGTCACTTATATTTCCTTTTGTCAAACTGTCACATTATTTTTTTATTAAGTTGTTCTTTTTCTTGATAATCTCTGAGAGCTTTTCATGTAGATCACACATATATTGAAAGTGATTTTTCTTTCAAAAATTAAATTTTCTTTCAAAAAGAAAAATAAAGTAAGTTTGTTTATCTATGGAAACTTTTTTCCGTGCAGAATTTTTTCACTTTTATGTCATCACACTTAGCATTTTCTTTAAGGCTTCAGAGTTTTGTGTCCTACTTAGGGAAGGCTGGCTCATCCTGAAATTGCACATTTAAGAATTTCCAACATTTTCTTTTTACTGTGTGGAAGTTACTAGGGTGTAAAGTGTGAGATACAAAGGTCTCTTCTGTCCCTAGGTGGCTATCCATTGGTTATCCTAATACCATTTTTATTGAAGAAATTATGTTTTTTACAGAGCTATCATAAACTCCTGCATATATTTAGGTCTATTTCTGGACTCTATTTTATTTTATTGATGGGAGCAGGTGCCAGCACCTCGTCACTTTAATTCTTGTTGCTTGAAATGTTTATTTTTAAAAAACATTTTATTTCTTAATCTTTTTAGTGAGGAACATAATCCCTGAGCTAAAATCTGTGCCCATCTTCCTCTATCTTGTATGTGAGACGCCAACACAGCACAGCTTGATGAGCAGTGTGTAGGTCCACGCCTGGGATCCAAACCTGTGAACCCCAGGCTGCCGAAGTGGAGCACTTGAACTTAACCACTATGCCACCAGGTCACCCCCCCCGAAATATGTTTTATTAAGTGGTAGAACGAATCCTGCTTTATTACCCTTCTTTTTCAATATTTTTTCTGGCTACTCTAGCATGCTTAGTTTTCCTTAAGAACTTGAGGGTCAGTTTGTTTTTCTTTTAAAAATCGAGTTGCAATTTCACCGAGATGTTATCTTAAATTTATGGAATAATTTAGGGAGAATTAATATCTCTATCAATTGATTTTTTGCAACTGTTGAGGTAAAAAACTTAAGAGTCATTTTTGATGCATGTCTTTCTCTCCCACACCCTTCGTCTGATCCATTAGCAAATCATGGCAGGAGTTTTTCCAATATATCTCCAGAAACTGATCACTTCTCTCCCACTTCCACCTCCCACCCTTGTCCCAGCCATCATCATTTTTCACCCACGTTTCTGCAATAGCTTCCTAGCTTGTCCCTCTGCCTTCCCTCTTGCTTCAGTCTATTTGCAACACAGAAGCCACAATATACTGTTACAAACATAAGTCAGATTGCCTCACTCCTCTGCTCAAAACCCTCCAAACAATGGAATGTCATTCAATCATGAGAAAGAAGGAAATCCTGCCATTTGCGTCAACAGATGGAACTCTAGGGCATTAAGCTCAGTGAAATAAGTCAGACAGAGAAAGACAAATACTGTATGATCTCACTGGTGTGTGGAATCCAAAAAAGCTCACCTCCTAGAAACAGAAAGTAGACTGGTGGCTGCCAGGGGCTCGGGGTGGGGGAATTGAGATGTTGGTCAAAGGGGACAAACTTCCAGCTGTAAGATCAATACGCTCTGGGGATTTAACGTACAGCAAGGTGATTATAGTTAAGAGTGATGTATTACACACTTGAAAGTTGCTAAGAGAGTGGATCCTAAATGTTCTTACCACAGACACAAAAAATAATTATGTGAGGTGATGGAGGTGTTAACTAATCTCATTGTGGTCACCATTTCGCAAAGTAAATGTATTGAATCATCATGTTGTACACCTTAAACTTACATAATGGTTATGACAATTATGTTGCAACATAATTGGGCAAAGGCCACCAGGCAGGAGCATGGCGGAGTCATAGGAGCTGAGGTCCCAGACAGCAGCAGATCAGAGACCAGGGTCTGCTGGGCCAGCTTAGCTAAAAATTGTTGAAAGCAGCTACCTATGTGGAGTGGGAATTGGGGTAGGAGGGGTGTGGCAGGGAAAAGGATCTTTTTACATTAAGAGCCTTGTAGCACTATTTGACTTCTAAAACCATATGTATGACTTTGATAAAAATAAAAATTTAATAAGGAATTTAAAAACACTGGCATACAGAAGAAAAAATTAGAAACTAAACGAAAACTTTGACAGATGGCGTTTGTCACCATATAGTGGGAGTTAAGCTTTTAGCAGATGCATGGACATTCTTCTAACCAAACTCCATGATTTCTCAGTTATTGTGAAGATTTTAAATAACTAAGATCCATCAATTTAAAATGTCTTTGAGCGGCCTCTGGAAGGTAAGGAATATTTATGTAGTGTATTCACCATTTATCAAGTGAAATGGCAAACTGACACATTCTAGATTTAGTGATCTTCGGAGAAATAGAACAGAAAAGAGGAGGAAAAGGTTTCAACAGATTTTAATTTCTTTCACTTTCACGTTTAAAAAAAAATCATACTACTGGGTAGAATTTGAAAAAGGTATGAATTTAGAACCCAAAACAGACAGTGAAAAAGAATGTAGGAATTAACATAGTGTTTGCTTCCACTGAAACCTCAGAGGTGTCACCGCACAAAATTGGGGTTCTTTTGCCCAATGCACATAAAAAAAGCCAATTATTACAGCATCAGCTTTTGGGAAAGGAAAGCAGCTTTATCGTTAGATCGATCTGCAAGGAGAGTGGGGCATATGCTCTCAGATCTGTCTTCCTGATCCAGGGCTCGGGGCACAGTTCATGGGATGAGGGCAGGGCGGTCTGGAGAGTGGAGACAGACGACTGGAGGTGAGAGAGGCGAGGTCACTGACGATCTCGTGAGCACAGTCACGTTTCTCGCCTCTGCACAGGACGCAGTTCACAAAATGGCGGTGTTACCTTGGTCTGAGGATGGAATTTTTAGCTTCTTGATATCAAAGAAGTCACTTACAGAGCATTTGCGCAGGTCCAGTTGATGGGCTGGTGGTCTCAACTGGCCTGAACTGGACAAGTGATTTTCCTGAAAAATCACTCAATCTGTTGATAGATGGGGTCAGGTGAACTGGTCCAGGAGGGCCCTTGGTTACAGAGGGATTAACATTTTCCCAGGATACAAGAGTCCAAACCCTGTTATGTCCCTTCACAAATGATTTGGATAGTAAGCGATTCAAAATATCTACTGCCCTCCTCAAAAACAAATATTCAGTTTCACCTTGCAGTGGGAGCAGGAGAATGAAGTGTGAGCACATAAGAGGAGCCTTCAGTCTACACAGTAAGGCTGGTATCTTGTAATTCCACACATTAAATGAAAACCTTTCTCCATATCTTTCTGTACTCTAAACACTGTCATAAGATTAAACTCTTCAAGGTTAACGGGTTTTTTTTGTGAGAAAGATTGGCCCTGAGCTAACATCTGTTGCCAATCATCCTCTACTTTATATGTGGGACGCCACCACAGCATGGCTTGACAAGCAGTGCGTAGATCCACACCCAGGATCTGAACCTGCGAACCCCTGGCTCTGAAGCAGAGCACACGAACTTAACCACTACACCACCTGGCTGGCCCCTCAAGGTTATATTCTAACTATTTAATTATGAAGCAAAATGTTTTCATCTGCATTTTTCCCCCCTGTGAATCGTTTCCTTTTATAAGTTGCATTCTCTTTTGTTAATGAAAGGAGAAAGAACCAGGCATAGAGATGGCTTGTTGGTTAAAATATTAAGAATAGTGTCCCAAGCCACAGTAAAGGACATATTATAGCTAAAGAGGGCCACAGAGAAACCTGAAGGGTCACTTAAACCTTCCCAGATGCCAGCAGTATCTACTGGGGGAAAGGGGCAGGGGTGGGATGTTTCCTGTCTATTTTACCACTGCCATCAGCTGATCAGCAGACACTTGGTCCTGTCTTAAATGTCCATCAGACATTCAGCCCACACCAGAAGGTCCTTGATATCTGGTCATATTCAGTCCTGTCCAAAACATCCATGGAGACATCTGGTCCACGCAAAATGTCCTTGCTATTTGGTCCTGTCCAAAGCCATTCGGCATGGACCAAATAGGCTCATGGACATTTTGGACAGGACCAAATGTCCTCCAAGGCCATCAGTCTATTAGGACATTTTGGAAATTAGACTTATACAAGAAACTTGGGAAGAAAATGATTATTCCTCTAGAAATGGTGGAAAAATTGAACTAAATTTCTTATTTTTGGCTCTTATCAGTAAGAAATTAAAACTATTAAGATTATCTATTTATTTACTCAGGCATTAGCTCCTACATGATCTCTTCCATTCTTCATATAAGCAAAAATTGTTGTACAAGAATTTTCATTATTACAAATTTACAAAGTCATTAAATTATTACAAATTTACAAAGTCCCACTCTAAATCAAATGTTTTGCTCCTCTCCCATTATTCTATGCAACGTAGCTTTCCTTAGTTGGTCTTTAGGAATAATGCAAAATCAACAATAAATGTTCTTAGCACTTTGAAAGGCACATTTTGTATTTTTAAAAATTACCAGTCTTCACATAAAACTTGTCCCATCTTTTGCATTCTCTGATCAGCAGCTTTCAAACTCTTTCTTCATCATCACTCACTTTAAGAAATAAATTTTATGTAGTACCCACACATACACACCTGAAACTTAAACAAGTTTCATACACACAAAAATATGCTTACAACATGTTGTGTATACACTAGTACTTTCTGTTCAATTCTATTCTCTTCTATTCCTTTAGAAAAATTGCTGGTAAAGACCCTCAATTTCTTCACGAATGGATCATAAACTGCAGTTTGAAAAACACTTTAAGTCATGCATCACTTCCTTATTATTCTGTCACATAATTGAAAACAGTGAAATACAGAATTAGATTACCAGGTAACCCCTACAGATACTGCCTCTTGTTCTGTTTTTTACTCTGTGGAATATCCAATGGCAAAAAAAATAAAACAAAGTCTGTTATTACATAGCATGATTTTTAATTTACCTATTTTTTTAAATTAATTATTTTTTTCTTAAAGCTCGGCCCTCAGCTAACATCTGTTGCCAATCTTTTTTCTTCTTCTTCACCCCAAAGCCCCCCAGCACACAGCTGTACATTCTACTTGTGAGTGCTTCTAGTTGTGGCCTGTGGGATGCCACCTCAGCATGGCTTGATGAGCAGTGCCATGTCCATGCCCAGGATCCAAACCAGCGAAACCCTGGGCCGCTGAAGAGGAGCACGTGAACTTAACCACTCAGCCACAGGGCCGGCCCCTATTACTTATTTTTAAAGCTATCACAGATAGCCCTCTGGAAATGCTAGCTGATTCCCTGTCATTACTATTCTCTTCTCAAACAAGGTCCAGGGCAGGCACGTGCATACTATCAAGCAGAGCTTTGCAAAAGCTTGAGTCACCCAACTCCTAAAATGTTGGTGCCTGTGGAGAAACGACGCGGGACGACTGAGACTTTCCTGCTACAACAGAGGGGAAATCCAAAATGCAAGTTTAGTGCCGCTTTCATTCCATAGGATATTTATAAACTCCCATTTGTCAAAGTGTACTTGGCAGGCAATGCCTGTCTTCATCTGTAACTTTAATGTCAATTATTTTCTTTTCCATTTTGAGAAGTTCCATTTGATTCTTTTCCAAATCCACTTGATGATTTTTAATAACTTCTGGCTCCTTCCTCAACTTCCTCTTAATCCTTTAGAGTCTGTCCTATCGACATACCTCGGGGCCCTTACTCCCGTTTCTTTTCAGCGGGCTCTGGTAACGCCCTGCTCCGCGTGCCGTGCTTTTCACTGAGGGCATGCATTCCCAGCACTCTACGTGGGGGCTTGAGGTCGGGGTTGAAGGTGGGTTCTTCCAGAGCAGACTTCGGTCATTTCAACCAGTTGTCCAAAGATGCTACCCACTTGGTACCGCTTGAAACTAAATTCCTGGCTTGAGGGTTTTTTAGATCATCTACATGGGGAGGAATTTGGCTGAAATCCAAGGGTGAGGTAACTTGTTCTAAGGTGTCAGGAGAGTACAGGTGTGCATATTTACATTTTACCCCTCCATCCAGAAGCAAAGTTCAAGAGAAGAACTCTTGCTCAGGGTCCTCCCTGGGGGACAGGTCTCAGCCTCGTGCATGCTGTATGTGTGTGTGCGTGTGTGCGCGTGGGTGTGTACGTGTGACTGCTTACCCTGGGTTGACCCTGGACTTCATCTCGTCTCCGGGACCCCTTGAAGCTGTGAAAACTAAAGTTGTCCTTAACCTTAAGGTTCCAACTTTCATTTAATTTTTTAGACTCTGGGTATTCCTTACCTCTGTGTCAGCTCACTTAAAAAATAGTTTTTAATTCAACATTTTGAACATCTTCTAGGAGGAGGGCACATGTTGTACTATAAGTCTATGCAGTCATATAACCACCAACTCTGTCAAGTGATTTGAAATAAAACGTAGAAAAATCATGGTGTGCAATTCAGGTTTTATTGCTCATTAATTATGCCATTCTACATAATTTTAAGTAAACAGACTTTGAGAAAATATACCGGGAGTATTAAGCAGATGACGGCAATACTGATGAGGATGTTCAAGAGTTTTACATAAGGTAGAAAGAGGCACCACTGCTACCATCACCCCGTGAAATGTGTACATTTCATATAAAAAGAGGAAAAACAGTTCATTGGCATTTAACTAGCATTATTCTTTGTAATCTACGAACCACAGTAAGCCTAAACAATTTCAGAAGCTTCAGAGCAAAACAAAGAATTTTCTCCCACTGGCAGATATAGTAGTTTGTCTTTTTAAAAACAAAGCAAATAAATCAACACAACACAAACTACACACACAACCCCGAAACAAAAGTTGGCATATTCTAGTGGTCCTGAATTTTAATGTTGCTATCATAAGAGTTCAAGAAATAAAATGCGATTCAGCTTTTGAAAATGAGATTAAGCTTCTTCACTGTAATTATACTTACAATTCCAACGATTTAACTGAAGCCAATGCTAACCCAGTAAAAACCACGGAAACAATTCAAACTACTCTTACACTAAGGAAAGTTCTTGAAAAGTTAAATATTCTTTAAAAACTGAGACCCAAGCTGCACAAGTATAACTTGAGGAACCAACAATCTACCCTTCCAGACACCACAGCAGCAGTTCTAAGTGTTTTTAAAGCTGGGGAGCATAGACAGAAATTACTGTAAATTGCACACACACATCAATAACTTCCTGGTAAAACTATGCTAAAAGTCTCCTCTATTAATGTGCTACAGCTCAGCATTTGAAATGCTTCTATACCTAGTATTACAAAGATGCTCGGGCTGAGAAATACATTTCGATAACTGAAAAGAAACAAGACTTGAAATGTGGTTTTCTGTTAAACCATTTAGAAGACCTCACTTAACCAAACAACTAAAAATACACAACAGCAGATAAATAGGAATCTATTAAAACCATTGTCTCCAACAATACAAATATTAAATATTAAGGCATCTTTTACTCCCATGTTGGTATATGCAACAAAGAGAAATGGTTTAAATAGGAGCCAGCCCTTCTATTCAAACACTTTCTAATGTATTTGGCAGATTTGTTTCTATCTTTTCATAGCATACAAACCATTGAAAGCTTTCATGATCCAACACCGTGACCCAAACCAAGAGAAAAGTATAAACAGGTATTTATTTATTAAAGAGAAGCAGTTCACCTTTGAAAAATAAAAAGGAACTACAAAGAATATTATGTAGAAAGTTCAAATACCAGTATTTAAATTTCTCTGAAGCAAGTTATGCTTCAGTAATTAAGAGAAAGAACAGCTGAAGACTTCAAGACGAGAAGCCTATCCACACGGCCCATGAGGGGCAGTAACTGTTCACTGTGTTCTGCTCCACTGGGATGAGGGTTTGACAAGGGCTTCAGACTGCTTTTAAAAATATCACGTCCACTAGAATAAAACCATGTAAATTAACATTGATTATTTTTTATTCCCCGTATTTGTCCATTTCCAAAGCCCAACAGGTTTTACGAAGTTTACTAAACGGTAACCTTTTCACCTTTTATTAAGGCAAGTTTGTGAAAATAACTTAATACAACCAATCACTTTATGAACTTTTGGCTTAAAACATTGTTTACTAAGAAACACACTCAAAAAATTGTGTTTTATAAAAAGCCCCCTCAATACCAGAAGAGTCATGAAAGATTTTGAACCCAGGTTACTTTTTAAAGGATGCTCTTCCTTTGTCTCAATTCCAAGCGCTAGTCATCATCTTTAGAGCCAGTTTTGCTTAACTATAAAACAAGATAAAAGAAACATTTAACAAGTTTAAGCTATTATATTATGAGTTCATTATTTCCACTTAATATCAAAAGTAAACATTTATAGTTAATAGAACAGACAACAAGCTTCAAGTAACTTAAACCATCTACAGCTTTCACCATACGTAACTACTTTTCGACCTCAGCTCAGCAACTTTAAACGAGATTCTTTACAAATAGAATCTCAACAGAACGAGGGGGGGAAGTCCCTTGAAGCTTTCCAAGTTACACAAATTGGAACCAAGATTATACAAAAGATGTCATTTATAAGATGAATGATACCTTCTATTTCTGTTTTATACTACAAATTCTTTTTTGAATTTTTAAAATTTTTAGTTGTGATAAAAAGCTAAGACTTATCATCTTAATCAGACAATTCTTAAAGTCTGGTCTACAACAGGAGTTGGCAAATGAATTGTGGGGGGAGTGCGGGGGCAGGAAGTGCAGACAAAATCCCCAAAGAACACAAAGGTAATTCTGACCAAAATAAAGCCCCAGCCACTAAGAGATCCCCATTGAACGCAAACCCCAAGAACCCCAGAGAATGTGGAAAGCTGTAAAAAGCAGAAAATGTTAAGGGTAGTAGTTCTCAAACATTTTGACCCCAGAATTTCTTCCTGCTCTTAAAAATTGAGAATCCTAAAGAACTTGTTAAAAAAATGTAGGTTATACTTATTACATTTGAAATTAAAACTGAGAAATTTAATTCATGTAAAAATAACAATAAACCCATTATATGATAACCTAATAACACTTTTTAAATAAAAAACTGCTTTTGCTTTTTATTTTTTTTCCTGAGGAAGATGTGCCCTGAGCTAACATCCATGCCAATCTTCCTCTATTTTATATGTGGGTCACCACCACAGCATGGCCACCAGCAAGTGGTGTAGGTCTGCATCCGGGAACCAAACCCAGGCCGCTGCAGCAGATTGCACTGACCTTAACCACTAGGCCCTGGGCTTGGCCCCGAAAAATTGCATTTTTTGAAACAACAAAAAACTTAATGCAAGAGTAGTGTTGTTTTACATTTTTGCAAATCTCTTTATTATCTAGCTCAGCAGAAGATAGCTGGATTTTCACAAATCTGCTTCTATAGTAAGGCAGGTATAATGGAAGATAGCTAACAAGAACACAGTACAAGTACTAAGAACAACTGAGTTAATATAAAAATGCACATACTTAGATCCTAAACTTACTACCTTAGAAAATTCAGGAAAACACAAGAATATATAAGCACACATCCTATTGGTGCTCTAATAGAAGAATATTAGTGATGGCATCACCACACTTCATGCGGCCTCTGGTAAACAACACTGGACACTCATGAGAGAAGCAAAAAGGCAAACAGCACCTTAATATCACGATGCAAATAGTTCAAACTTACAGACCCCCTGAGAGGGCCTCCAGGACGTCCCAGGGTCCAAAGACCACATTTGGACACCACTAGCCTAGGGTAACAGATTCTGAGTCCAAGCTGTGTCTGGGTGGTAACCTCCTTCTTAAAAATATCTTCTCCTATCTCCCAAGATTACTGAATCATTTAAATTTTTCTTTCTTTTATAGCTTGAAATTCTAATTTATATTAACAAGGACTCTCTTAAAAACAAACAGAAACCTAAACTTCTGGAGCTGGGGAAGGAGGAACTCTATCATTTTTGGATTAATCAGATTCTTCTCCCTCCTCCTTTCAGCTGAGATCTGCGGCACTAAAAAGATGCGTTCTCATCCTGAGTTAGGAAACAGCTCATTCTGGAGCATGGAGCATTTCAAGGAGAGAACAGACTCAGGCGGACAACATGAAGCAGCCATCGGGCATCAGTGGAGGGGGCCCGCCTGCATGAGAGAACACCAGAGAAGCTTCACCCATACAGACATCTTGTATATAGCCAGCCTCTTGCCCAGGAAGGTGAGAAGAAATACTGTTTCTTGATTCTGATTGCAGCTCATGGTTCCCTACTCCCAGATAATACTTTTGTACTAGATTTTAGAAGCATGAAGATTATTTTAAACAGTTTCTATAGAAAAGGCATTCTCATGGTCTAAAACAGCTGACTTTAAAATAAACTTTAAGAATATACAGCCTGTAAATTACCCAAATTTGTAGGTCCTCACTAAAAGCCTAATCTTTAACTATCCTTGGATCATATTAATTACTTCGCATAGCAGTAGTGGCACTAATTGGCACGCAAAACTCATTTCATAAAGTCCTACAAAAAGAATTACCTTACTGTGTTAAATATCAGCTTAATATATTTGAAACTACAAATATCGCATGAAAAATATTGAGAGAAGTTGGCAAAAATATTCAAAGTGGGAAGTAAACAATTTTAAACAACAAAGACAGAAAATCTTTTCTTGATAATGATGGGAAACTACATCTAGGGTCTGCCCTAAAAAAATACTTAATTTCTACTAAGAAATCAAAGCATTCCTTTCTGTGACTTGTTTTTTCAGTTTCCATATGATCACTAACTTAGAGTCATATTCAAACATGTCCATTCTTAAGATGTACTTACATAAACAATTACACTTCAGTGTAGTTATAACTTACTTCTACAGATTTTCTATTATTTAAAAAAAGAAAAGCTAAAACTGAGGGTGTAGGGGAGAGCAGAATGTGAAGGATATTTCAAAAAATACTTACGTGCTGAATGTAAAAAAGGAAACAGACATCCCAGTAAAATCCAAATGTTGAGGGGGAGAAAATGGAAGACATATATTTCGTTATTTGGTGGCGACACTAAGAACAACTTTTGAAGACGAGAATATAACTAGTATCTACCTTCACCACATCAACCCAGTTCCATCCTCGAGGAAGCTCTCCTTTGTGATCTAGAGGATGAAAATAGTAACTTTATTTCTAAGACCAATCAGTAATCGTTTAATTAATTAATATTCTAATATAAAAGATTTTATATACTATTCCACACAAAAAATGGATTAAAAACTTAAATCGCATATGACTAAGTTGGAAAAATAGTCTATCATCATTGTGAATTAAAAGCACTGTTCTCCTGGGGACACTTGCCAAGCATTTCAGCTGTACCCCCGTTTCACATTCCCCTATTTCCATTCAAGACAAAACGTGATATCAAAGAAAAACTATGGAGGTGAGTGGGTGATGCCAGGAAGAGGAGCCAATCAACCCACCAGCTTCACACACCTGCGCAAAGACTCTACCGCTTTACGCAAGGTCACTGCTGGTTTACTGTTTCCTGAGCTAGTGCTTCACACTAGGAAGCGAGGGTCAAGACAAGAGGCCTCATGAACAAATGTCTGGCTTCAAGACTAGGAGGAGGCCTGGTCAACTTATTTATTAACTGCTGTGCTCTGACAAAATAGTCATTATTTAATCTGACACTGTTTAAACAGGGCTTTAATCTCTTAGACGTACTTGAAAACAAGCTCAACTTTTATTTAAGAATTTTAGTTTACAAGTGATATCATTCTTTTAATAGAATACTCAAATTTAAAGAATAGTTTAATACAGTCATGAGCCGCACAATGAATGATGTTTCGGTCAATGAGGAACCACATACACGAACAGTGGTCCCATGAGATTAGTCCCATAGAGCCTAGGTGTGTAGTTGGCTGTACCAACTAGGTTTGTGTAAGTGCACTCTGTGATGTTCACACAATGATTAAATCAGCCTAATGAAGCATTTCTCAGAATGCATCCCTGTCATTAAGCAACAAGAGTGTAAATAAATACAACTAAAAATTTTTCAATTTAAAGTGGCTTGATTTCCTTTATGCTCGATGTATCTATATATCTCTCATTTTATAAAACCTTCAAAATATTCATTCAAAATAAGACCATTAATTTTACAGCATGGGAAACAGAAACTAACCCTGTGATTCTTTTTTTTTTTTGAGGAATATTAGCCCTGAGGTAACATCTGCCACCAATCCTCCTCTTTTTGCTGAGGAAGACTGGCACTGAGCTAACATCTGTGCCCATCTTCCTTCCTCTACTTTATATGTGGGATGCATAGCACAGCATGGCTTGAGAAGCGGTGCCATGTCCGCACCCGGGATCCAAACCGGTGCACCCCAGGCCTCTGAAGTGGAACATTCACACTTAACTGCTGCACCACTGGGCCGGCCCCTAACGCCGTGATTCTTATAGCAGAGAAGCAATGTTACTGGAGCTCAATTTTAGAAGCGAATAGTTCTTTTCTCCTTCATGCCAATAAGAATCTTATCCCACTGGTTACTGGTTATGAGAGGTATGAGGGCAGATCACCAATTTTGGTAACTTAAAACTTACCCACAGCGCCATCACTGTCCTGTTAAAGTTTTATTTAGAATGTAAGCTACAAGTCACAAACTCCTCCAGCATAACTACAGGAAGACAATGACTTTTACACGGGCATCACCAAGAAGACGGGGGTGGGGAGATATTAACGAAAGGGAATGACCATAGGTCATTATGCGTGAAAGCAACAGGTAACAAACTAACTGACGTAGACGCTAAAACATTCCAAAAAGAGATTAACCAGAATTCTAAAAAACAGACTATAATGGCTGACAATTTACTGCTTCAGCTGTTTATACTTTAATGCTGCCTTGACATTAGGTATAACGCATTCTCAGACTTTTCATTTCACAAACCATTATAATTTCAAAAATGTATTTTGAGGGCCAACACAGGGTTGCTATCTTTTTATTCTGCCACAGATGACATTAAATAAAACATAAAAGACCAAAAAACTATCATTACTTTATAAAAGAAAGGGCACTATTTTAAACCTCCTCACCAAAGCAAAAGGGTCAGTTCTTCTTAATAAAGGGCAATTACAGAAATATACAGATGTAAGTATACATACACACGCACTTGTGTATTTGTATAGAAATGTATGTAAGCACACATAGTAATGTCCCCATTTTCCTTAACTGGGAATAAAGCTCACAGGCTGGTATCGATTTGCAAATTTTCAGGTTAAATAAAGAAAAGGGATCAAACATTATTGGTGACATGAGCTGCAGTTTACAATACTCTTCTCAAGGTCCATATCAGATGACTCTGGGTTAGGACACACAGGAATTCTACTCTTAACTTTCACTGTTGTCATATAAAGCAATCAACTACAGACAAAAACATTAAATTATTTATTGTGCTAAGATCAATGGTATACCAGACTTCAGCTCAAATGAAAGCTACATTTCAAAAAATTTTCAATAACATACACATCTGCCACAGAGGGAAACAAATAGGACAATCCCAAGCAGGTCAGATAGGGTACAGGTAGACCGCGCTTGTGTATTATTCTAATGTTCCCCAATCTCAAGACTCATTTATAGTTACTTTGCCACTCAGTTACCTTCTTCTCAAATGGCTGGTTATCTCTGGTGGTGAAGCAGCAGTCAATATTTTCAATATACATCTGAGACCTAAGACAGTGTCTGATCCAAATGTTCCAAGAAGAAAGAGTAGAGAACTAATCTTAAATCTAACTATACTTATTAAGCACCTATATCACACTAAAAAGCAACCCATTTATCTGGGTTACAAAAGAAAAAAAATAACACAAACCTGTTTTGTCCGCCAGTTTACGTTTCTGGGCTTTTGAAAGTTGTTCTTTTTTGTCTTTTTTCTTACTTGATGGGGCTGTATTAGGAGTTTCAATGGAGATGATATTGCTTATGGATGTCTGGAAAAAAAGAAGTAATTCTTAGACTCATGCCTTAAAACTTATTGAATTACACTAAATATGGCTATATCCTGAAATGAGCTGATAATTTTTAGATCTATGAAGTAGAAAATTCTGTATTATTATATTCATTTATCAGATCAGGTGGCCTTAGCACACTGGTTTCACTCTTCTAAAGGTTCACATCAAAGGACATTCAGTTCAATCATTATAACCAGGTCCCTGAGAAAGAAGATCTGATACCAGCATTATATTGAAGCTCTAAAGTTCCAAGCTCATTTTAAAATTCAGTTAATAGTTATTATTTGGAAATTTAAATATGTCTTTAGAAAAACCACCAGTACTTAACTAGAACATCCTGGTTCCCTAAAGAAATGAAGAAAATCTTCATGAATGAAGTAAAATATTTGAATTTGGGTTCATGCAGTCGGAGTTTATGATAGGCAAAATCTAATGTGCTCGGCAGGCACCAAGCACTGCTGTAAAAGTTGTATACATATCACTCATGTGGTCCTTACTACAATCTCACGAGGCAGATGCTGTCACAGTCCTCATTCCAAGATGAAGAAACTGAGCGTAGTGAGACCAAGAAACTTGCCCAAAGTCACACAGTAAGTGGTGATGGGAGGGTTTTCAGGGCCACGTGGTCTGGCCCACAGTCTATGAGCTTGGCTACCACCCTCTACTGCTTCTCCAGCTGCCTCTCGGTGGTCTTGTGTGTTCCCTTGGGAACGTGGAAGCCAGAAGCGCTCAAGCAGAAGACATGGCCTTTGCTGTCGAAAAGCTTGCAGCTTGGTTCACAAGACAAAAACTGACACTGACCACTGAGAAGTCTTTTCATGGATAACTGGTGCAAAGGGGTCTAATACACAGATGCTTAAGGTATTAAAAGATGATCATTTCTGAAAATAATTCTAGAAATAAAACATTTTTTCTTATTTAATAAAGTTCCCTTAAGTTGCAACACCTTCCAATTGAACTGCAGCAAGAGTATTTACAATTAAATAAGCCTCAGGGAGAAAGTAATTTCGCACGTATTTTAGCATTACATGAGAAATTCTCTGAGCTTTATGAAGACACTAAATCAATTTGAAAAAATATTTGGTTCTACAACAGCTCAGTTTTGGTGGGCACATGAAGTATTCAAATCTTATATGAAGGGTAAGATCTAGAGAACAAAATCTTATTTTTTAAAGTTAAATAGACACCAAAGAAATCTAAAATTCATTGTTTTTATTTAACTCAGATGTAACTCACTTTAAATCTAACACAAAGTCTCCTTCCAATTTTTAAAAAATAGTAAAACTAATAGAAATTACTTATTAGCAGAGTAAAACCAAAACAACAAAAAAATCTGGCAGAAACTAATCACACACGCTCACCGTGGAATTAACAGGATTGTGATTCTCCATGAACTGCTCCTTATTGTCCTTGGCATATTCAAACAACGTGTAGGTCATAGCGGTCCCGAGGTTAACTTCCACCGCCTCCTGCAGCTTGGCTAATATACTCTGCTTTACAGCTGATGATCTACAACGCACAAGAAATACACTGCTAAGAGAAAAGCGAGAGAGTGTTAAAAAAAAAACAAGCAGTGAAAATGAAACACTACTTACATGGTGTTGTTGAAGAACGCGTTCATAGATATAATTGGAGGCGTCTGGGGATATGTTTCCGTCCAGGAAATCTCTATTAAGAAGGCTTTGGGATCACCATTTTCACCTATCTGAAGAAAAGGGAAATCTTAGGCTTGTAAAAAGTGATACAAAGACAGAATATTAAACTATGAATTCTTTCATTTCATTAAAATGATGAATTCTTTCCAACGCTCATGATCAGATCAGAAATGTAATATTTTGAAAAGTTCAGGGTTCAGGCTAAGACTCAGCAGCGGGCGAGGGCAGCATGAACAGTGTGACTTTTAACTCATTCCTAGACTGCTGTGACAGCTTTACTTGATGTCCATGGCGTCTCTCCAACCCACCCTCCAGCTTTTTCTAGCACCAAGGCGATGTCTTATAGAGTTTTTTCTTTCCTGAAAGCTTTGTGAGGACAAGATAAGACCAACTGTGGGGAAAAGGAATAGAATGAACAAAAATAATAATCTACAAACTTGAAATTCTTCATCTGTGTCTTAAGTTTTCTAATTGCTAAATGATGAAGCATTAAAAACAAGTAAACTGATACGCATTAGCACAATCAATCTTGAGAGACTAGAAAATGAAATGTAAAATTTAGAGAAAAAAAGAAAAGGCAAAAAGATAAGGAAAAGGAATGCCTTAGGCTGGATAGCAACCGCTGAATAATTTTTTTCCTATTTATTTATGTATTTATTGAGGTATAACTGATACATAACATATTAGTTTCAGATGTACAACATGATTCAATAACTGTATATATTATGAAATGATCATCACAGTAAGTCTACTTAACATCTCTGACCATACACAGTTACTAATTTTTTTCTTGTGATCAGATCTCTTAAGATCTACTCTCTTAGCAATCTCCACCTGTGCAATACAGTATTATTAACTACAGTCACCATGTTGTACATTACGTCCTCAGGACTTATATTGTAACTGGAACGCGTACCTTTTGACCTTCACCTGAATAATTTAAAGACGTCTTTTCTATTTTCCTGCTCTCCCTAATTTTTTATTTTGAAAAATTTTAATCTTACAGAAAAACTGGAATAGAACAATGAATACTCATTGACATCTATCTTATTCACCAAATACCCTTTACTCCATCTACTCTCTCTTTCTTACAGTACAGAATCAAGTCCCCTCCCCCAAAACCTCCTTTGGTTTTTGTTGAACTGTTTGAAAGGACACTGGAGATATCATGAAAAGTCCTCAAATACTTATGGGTAAAGTATCCTAAGAATGAGGACATTCTCCTTTATAACCACAGTATCATTATCACATCCAAGAAATTCAACAGTGATACAAAAATAGTATATAATTCAGAATCCACAGTAAAAGTTCCCCGTCGTTTCTAAAGTATCCTTTAATAAACCACCTCCTCAGCGCACAGATCCATAATCCAGAGGACCACGGATTACATTTGGTTGTCAAACCTCTCACTCTGCTTTAATTTAGAACAGTCCCCAGACCTCTCCCCTACCTTTTAAATGTCTTTTCTGACAAAAAGAGTCTAGGCCAGTTGCCTTGCACGATGTCCCCAGGTCAGGACTGACTGTTTCGTCTGGCAGATTCAGTGGTTTGGGTAAGCAGACTACTTGGGTGATGTGGTGTATGATTCCCACATCACCATATAAGGAGGCACACAGAATCTTCTGCAATCATCACTGGCGATACTAAGTTTGATCACTTGGTTAAGGTGATGGTCCCCAAATCCCTTCAACGTTAAAAGCATCTCTTTCATTTTGTAATTAAGAAGTAATCTGTGGGGGTGACACTACAGAACTGTGTAAATATCTTCTTTCTCAACAACTTTTCAGCCAAAGGTTTTAGTATTCACTAATGATCCTTGCCTGAAACAATCATTTCATGGATGGTTGTAAAATGGTGATTTTCTAATAAAATTATGGAATGATTCACAAATCTGCATGTCATCCTTGCACAGGGCTATGCTAACCTCCTCTCTAATATTTTTAGTATATCTGCTGCTTTCTTTTGAAATATTTATTTTTAAACAACAGTAATAAAATTTAAAAAATTTTCACCCCAAATTATTACTTGATTCACCTTTATTTTCTGAACACGAAGTTTTTATTCCCATCCCTCACCCTCCATCACACTGCGTACAAACCTAAGGTGAGACTGAGAAATTATGTCAAATAAACTTACAGATCTGTTATACACCACCTATATAAGCTGATTACTGGCATAATGGACGTCACTGGTTTATGCTGTGTTTTAAATACAGAGATAATTAAAAAGTAATAAAAGTTGCTAGCTTTATGCAATCACTAAGTTGGTACTTAAGCTGTGTGTGGAAACAAACTCCACACGCCTCACATGTGCTTGGTATCAAAGACACAGACAGACCATTCCTGTCTTCAAGGGAGACAGACATTTAGAAAACTCACTACCTACACTATGATTAAAAGTTCAAAAGTGACAGAACAAAGCATGAAGAAACGCGGAATGGTCAGTTGTGCTTTGACGTCAGGGGAGAGACAGGAGACACAGCCTAAAATGTGACAGAGAGGCCTGAGTCAGACAATAAAGGAGACGTAGCATGGATGATGGATGAGAGCGGAGGGGAACAGCAAATGATGTGTCCAAAGGCATGGTATTAAAAAAAATGCAGGGAAGGGCCGGCCCAGTGGCCTAGTGGTTAAGTTTGCACACTATGCCTTGGTGGCCTGGGGTTCGTGGGTTCAGATCCTGGGCATGGACCTACACATTGCTCATCAAGCCATGCTGCGGCGGCGTGCCACATACAAAAAAAAAAAAAACAGAGGAAAACTGGCACGGATGTTAGTTCAGGGCAAATCTTCCTCAATGAAAAAGAGGAAGACTGGCAACAGATATTAGCTCAGGGCCAGCTGACCTCACCAAAAAGAAAACAAAAACAAAAACAAAAAATGCAAGAAAATATTTAACAAGCTATTCTACCTTGTTATGGATGGCAGTGGCTGGGAAAGTTCAGAGAGGCAGTTTGAATCGAACAGAAGGGCCTTGAGTGTCAAGCTAATGAATTTAATCCCCATTCTACAACCAAGAGAAATAACTAATCACATGTTTCAGAGGACTAACTAGTAGTCTGTGGGAGGACTAATGGTGAAGTGTAAGCAGGAAGCTGAAGAAAGAACTAAGAGGGGAAAATCATTCTGGAGGCTACAAAACTAGTCTGCACAGGAACCGAGGGGGTCCAAAGAGGACACAGCCAGAATGTACCCCAGGTCCTTTGACTTTCAACACACTGTTTCCAAACCTCACCTTTTACTCTCCTTAAATCCATCTCCATCCTATAGGACACACAGGTCCTACAACATTCTGTATACTGTGCTCAACAAATACCTGCTGTTGTTAATACACACATTTAGGAGAGTACAGGGGAATCCTCAATGCCCATTTGCTAAGGGGAGTGTGGGAGAAACTGGGGAAAGTCTGGCGAGGCAGCAGGATTCAAAGAGAAGGGCCTAGGACTTAACTCCACTGTTAACTTTGGCCATTACAAGTCTCTTTGTTGTTACATACATGGAACGGTGTAAGAGTGTTGAGTTTGAACGGGAATTGAGAAGAGAGAAGCAGAGAGGAGAGTACCTAAAAGAAGTAACTACAAAGAATTTATTTCCTGCGACAGCCTATAATAATCACCTATAAGGATAACTTCTCACATAATTTATTTTAAATGGTGATAATGTTAGTAACTATAAATCTTTGTGGTTTTGGTTTTTTTTTTTTTTTTGGTGAGGAAGATTGGCTGTGAGCTAATATCTGTTGCCAATCTTCCTCTTTTTGCTTGAGGAAGATTGTCGCTGAGCTAACATCTGTGACAATCTTCCTCTATTTTATGTCAAGCCACAGTGTGGCTTGACAAGCAGTGCTAGGTCCGCGCCTGGGATCTGAATCTGCAAACCCTGGCCACTGAAGCAGAACGTGCAAACTTAACTATGATGCCATTGGGCTGGCCCCAATAACTGTAAATCTTTTACAAAAGAACTTTCCCATACCACTATTACTTCTAATCATTTGTATAAATGGTTCATATTATTTACTTACAAAATAAAATACTGTTTCATGTTGAAAACCAAGTTATGAGCAACTTTCATTTTAAAGAAAAATCGACATTTCACTTATATAAAAAACATTCACACACATTGACAACTTTTCTTGACTATATCATAGGGCAGTAAAAAGAACAGCAGACTTGGAACAGAGACCTGGATTTTAATCCTAATATAAATCAGCATCAGCTGTGTGAGCTTAGGAAATTACGATTCAGAGAAGTTCTCTTAAGATTAGAAGGTAAAACCAGATAATTTCTAAGGTTTCTTCCATTTCTAACATTTTATAATTGCTACAATAAAAACAAGTTTTATCCTAGTTTTTAAAAGTTGAGCTAAGTTTTCAAAAGTTACAAATAATTGATGTCACAGTGGTGAGTTTTCATTTCTATTCTTCAGAATATCCAAAGACATAATAAATTTAAACCACTAAATTTAGAAAACAAAATCAGCATTATTAGCAACCTTTAATGTTTCCTAGAAAAGTAGCAAGTACTCCCATTCACGCCACGTCTTACCCTATATTGAAATGAAACTGGACTTAATTCCCGGAAACTCTCATCTCCTTCATAAATAGAACGTAATGCTTCCAGTTCCATCTGAAATAAATGAATCAAATGCGTTTTGTTTAGTGGTATAAAAGGCGTAGAAACAGAGGGTCTTTAGTTTCTGATTCAAGCCCACTCTACTACATAAAACTTGGCTAACACACATGGCCTTTGATGTTCACAACATACTTGCATATATTAACATGTCGCAATATTAATACTTACTTTAAAACCATGTGCCAGGCACTGCTAAGCACGTTAAGTGTATTATCTCACTTAATTCCTACATCAATCCTGTGAAGAAGCTATTACTTTCTCGTTCTTACCAGGAAGGAAAATAAGATTTAGTTTAGAGCAACTCCGGAGCACGTGCCCTTCATCATTCTGCTGAGGAACAGTGCAGGAGAAAGAGCGTGGAACTGGGAGATAAGAAATACGAAGCACAATCATTCCCCATTGTTTACATGTGCTATTTACATTTGTAATCCTTCCCACAGAAGGATACAAAACTTGAAAAAATTCTTAAGGACAACAAAAAGAACTTTAAAAAAATGATAGCTAGACAAAGGCTGACAAGGATCTACCCAAGATGGGAAAAACGACTGTGAGAGAAAATGTCACCAGTAATCCCTGCCTGGAAATACTTCTTAGAACTCTGTGGGCTTGCCCACGAGAAGACCCAATCACTGCCGTGATTTCTGATCAATTCGTGAGGAGAGAAGCAAAGACAGACCGCACTTGGGTATATATCTTAACTTTCAAAAAGATGCCTGCCATGAATTCTGCACACTAAGGATGAGTGAGTTGATCTACATGGACAAAGTTTTAGAAGAGATCATTAAAGGAAGAGTTTGTGAGGACCTAGGAGAGTAAGGAGGAGTCCCTAAGATGTGGCAAGCATATGAAGCACACGACATCTATACACCACTTCTTAGAGAGGGTAACCTGAGTGATATGTTAGGGAAAGACACAAAGCGGCTGCCTTGATTTCAGCGGGGACCACACGTCTGTCTTCCCACCTTCACAGAAAAAAATACAGGAATTCAAACCACATTCAAGAATAACTGAGAAGACTAGATAAGAACAACCTTACTCAAAATATAGCGGTACTCTTTCTGCCCTTAATCCTTGCCCATATTTTAAGTAATGGCTTGGACAGGGACAAAAATTGAAGGCAGGCTGACCAAATTTCTGGATGACAGCTTGACGGGACAGTGAGTTATGCTGGTGGCAGACTAAGAATTCAGAAAGTCCCTGAAAAACAATCTAACCAGATGAAACTTTTCAGGGCAGGCAGAACCTGTCCTTAGATACCTAAATACACAAGTAAAGCAGGAAATACAAAATGCTTTGCGTAAAGCGCTTAAAGGGTTTTAGTTGACAGTAAACTCTGTGATGCCACAATTCTAAAATAAGATACAAATAAACTTATAACCTGTCCACAGACACATGATTCCAGGAGACGGAAAGAACTAAAAAGACTGGACATATGAAGAAAGGTAAATGGAGAACAGGAAGTCAGGAAAACTGTCTTCAAAGATCTGAAAATCAGCCCTGTGGAAGAAGAATGGAATTTTACCGTTAAAACAGAGAGCCCTGGGCCCCACGGCAGGAATTCTGATTCTGTAAATCTGAGGTAGAGCTCGGGCATCCGTTTTTCTTAGAAGCACCCAATTGGTTCTAAGGCTGTGGTCCACGGCGCCAAGCTTTGAGAACCATTACATGACATGCTCCAGGCTTCACAGTAAGAACTGTTCATGCCTTGGCTTAGAAACTCGTCTGGCAAGAATATTTTAGAAGGGATTCAAATATCAACTAGCTTGTTGGCCTTTGGCTCTTTTAAAGGTAACTTCCAGTTCGGACATTCCACTACATTTATCTTGCAAAAGTGCTAGCTTCCAAACAATATATTCTAAATGAAGATAACTACTACTTATCTAGGAGACTGGATTCTAGTCCTGATTTCTCCCACAAACTCACCGTGCAGCCCTGGGACAATGGCTGCACCTTTGCAGACCCTTCTCCTCACCTGCCCACATTACAAAATTAGAAGGGTCCCCCAGAGATGACCCGAGGCATCCCCTCCAACTGTACTACATGATTTAACGTCAAAGTCGCATTTCACGAGAAAATAATCTGAGCATAAACCATACAATTCAGGTGATATATATATATATATGCTCAACACAGACTTCACAGCCACCAGACAACTACCAGATGGATAAATGATTCCACCAAACAATGTGGCTAGAAACCGGCGACACCAGTGTCATTATTTTCCCCCACCAGAAATTTAACCCACTCAATTCATTCTTTCTCTACCAGCCAACAGACTTTAAAATTTAAAGGTGATCAGATTCCAAACAGCATAACTCAGTGCACAAGCGCTCACAACACACGGATTTAAGGCGAGCCAAGTGCACCGGGTCGCGGACCAAGGACACTCATCCTTGTTATTAAGGAGACCTGGGGCGACCCCGGGGTTTGCAAAACGGAAAACTGCCGGGGCAGAGGAGGCCAGGGCCCCACCACCCGTTCACGCGGGCCTGGCCTCTCCGCGCAGGACCGTGGGGAACTCGGGGCCCCCCAGCCGGGCTCTGTCGGCTACAGGGACGAGGGCACATGCGGGCCCGCCCGTCCCGGCGCCGGGTCACTCCCGAGCCTCGGGGGGTCATCTCCCTCCCTCGGCGCTGCGCACTGCGCCTGCGCGGGGACCGGGGCGCCCAGTCGGGGGACTCACCTCCTGGTCCTCGTTGGCACTCATCGTGCCGGACGTGGGGAGCCTCCCGGGCGGACGGCGTTCGCGACCACGAAGGGCCCCGAGGCTGGGGCGTCCCCCTTCCGCGCCCTCGGCTCGGGAAGCACACCCTTCGCACAGCCGACGAGAGTCACGCGCACCCCGGCCTTCAGGCCGCGCGAATCTGCTGGCGGGGACTGTGGGCGGGTAGCCGGAGGCCGCGGCAGGTGGGGCGCCGGCGCGTCTGGGGAGAGGCGGGGCGGCCGCGGCAGAGGCTCCGCCTCCTCCCGCTCCTCGCTTCTCCTATTGGCTCCTTCCCTCTCCGCCCCTGGCTCCTCCTCCTCTAGGAAATGCAGCGTCTTCCTGACGTTTTGCGGAGCCGCGTAAAGTTCCGAGACAGCGATTGGTGTAGCGCGCTGTCACTCAGGCGCAGAAAGTGCTTCCTGTGCGTGCCGCAGGTGGGCTCGGGGAAGTCTCGCTGGTTGGAACCCGCTCTGGGGCGGTGGCGGTGGGGACGGCCTCAGCGTTCTGTGACAGCCCTGCCTGCTTCCCCTCGTCCTCTCCCGGCTTGCGGCGACCGGCCACAGCTGCAGCCGGCCCGGGGCGTGCGGCCTGGGTGAGTGCAGGCCCGGAAAGCTGCGGGGCCAGGCGAGACCGCCGGGGGAGAGAGCTAGCTCCTAACAATGCCGGCGTGGGGGGGCCTGCCTTTTTCTTCAGTGTCAGCGGGTGCAATCCTGGCTTTTCTCTTTTAGCCCCTAAAGGAAAAGATGCACGTATTTCTAGGGCCTCTAGGTTTAAAAGGGGAGGGGGAGGAGGATAGCGTCTGCCTTTAGGGCTGCAGCGTTGTTTCTCAGCCCTTCCTCGTTGGAGCTACCATCTCGGAATACTGCGACCACTTTTCCTAAATCAGGTTATCGCTTCGCATCCTCAACATCTGCTTTTTTTTTTTTTTTCACCGAACTGTCATTCCTCTTTTGATCGTCTTGTAGTCGAACTTCTCTGAATCTCATCCTTGGTGGCCTTGTGTCCTGCACCGTGAACTTCCGTTAATTAAAAGTTAGTGACCGCATTTTTTACCTGTCACTTTGATGAGGTCAGCTTTCTTTGCGGTGTGTCATCCTTCCCGAGTCTTCCTTGTTAGCTTCCACGCCAGCCTCCAGATTGCATCCCTTGCACTACATGATCTCCCATCCGGAGTGTTCACTCACAGCTTCTGCACCTCCTCCCACGTCGTGGGATGGTTAGTTGCTTCCTTGGCTTCTTCCAAGAGATCTGGAAATTTCTCCTCCAGGCTGTCCTGGAGATCCGCACAGCCTCTCCATCTATCCTTGGCCCATGTTCTTCTCATTCCCATCCTTTTGGTATAGAATAAGCACGACCGTTTCAAGTGCCAAAGCTTTTAAGGTAGAATGTGGTAAGAATTTCTGGTACAACTTTCACATAGTAATTTTTTGGGTCAGAATTAAGGTCGTTTAGAGCTGTGCTGTCCAGTATGGTAGCCGCTAGCCGTATGTGGCTGTTGAGCATTTAAAATAGGCTGCCCAAATTGAAATGTGTTGTGAGTGTACCATACACACCAGATTTTGAAGACTTAGTACAAAAAAAATGTGTAATATCTTGGTCACTTTTATATTAATGTTGAAATATTTGGGGCATATTGGTTAAATAGAATATTATTAAAATTAATTCCACCTGCTTTGTATTTTTTTAATGTGACTGCTAGAAAATTTTGAATTATTTATGTGGTTCATATTATATTTCTCTTGGACAAAACTGTGATTTAGAGCTTTGTAAGTCATTTCTAGTTCCCCTTAGTTCCACTGCATATTCAAAGACCCAGCTAATTCTCTTGAGCCACTGGGGTTATTAAGAGAAATGGACCTCTAGGGCTATGATCTAGACTTTTTGGTTTCAAGCAAAGGTAGCCATATTGTGTTTTGACCATCTCTTTTTTATTTTCACTCGAAAATTCTCTAGAGCTAAATTATTTCTTCCTCTAAACATACAGTCCTCTGCCCTCGTAGCTTCATCCTCTCCTAAAAATGTTGGTTTCAATAATTCTAAAACTTCTCTCTATTGTAGACATTTATCATTTCTGGTCAGCTTTCCAATCACGTATTCAGTACCAGTTATTCCTTCAGTACTAAAATGTGAGAAACCTAATCGTCTTTGTCAAATTAACCTTTCAGTTACAAATATTTGGTTATCAAGTCGTGGCGTATGTGTGCCTAACTTTTCACACAAATTGTATTTGAGGCCTGTGAAATATGCTAGTGAAGATCAGCTTTTAAAAGAACCTCATGATACATGTTTTGGGAAATGAGAAATTATTTTGAAAATATAATGATAATTTTTTTTGGAATAAACACATTTTTATATAATTGCTTTTCTGAAGTTCGTGCATACTTGGGTTTATTATAGACTGATTCTCAGCTAAAGGACACAATAGAAACCTGTCTTCCTAGAGGTTTCCATTCATTATTAGATAGATTTTCCTTTAAATAGTACATTTTATATTAATTGTGGGGAAATGAGAAAACATAGCTATTCAGATAATTAGAATGTTATTTTAGTAATATCCTAGGAATTTAGAAATTAGATGTTAGCAATTATAAAGAAATTAGAGATACTTGTACTTTGTTTTATGTGTGAGTCAATAATTATTTTTCTTTATAGCTGAAAATAGGTCATGAGGCCTATTTTAATTTGATCACCTTCCTGCTTTTTTGTTCTGCTCATCCCAGAGTTCTGTGTGCGTTTTGAGATGTTACTGAAAATACTGATTTGTTTTAAAGTAGACTGCAACCTTTGTAATATGAAACATTTTTAAAAAATATAGTACCGATAGCTATTAAATTTTAATAGGTCAATTTAGGAATTAAAGTTTTCCCTTTTGCTGTCTTCTTTTGTATTTGCTCAAAAGTTTGCAAAGTCTTTTGCCTTTTTGTAATGTTTTTTAAATGGTGGAGCTTCATATATTAGATATGGATATGGGCTTTTAAAAAATTAATTATGACTATTAACATTTGTATTGCAGATTTTTTGAGACGCCTCGGACATGAGCCCCACACAGTGGGACTTCCCTGTGGAATTATGTTGTCGGCCTATGGCTTTTGTTACTCTTACGGGCCTGGACGTAGTTTATAATGCTGTCCATCGAGCCGTCTGGGATGCTTTCTGTGCCAATCGGAGGGCTGATCGGGTACCAATTTCTTTCAAGGTGCTCCCAGGAGACCATGAGTATCCCAAATGTAGACCCAAGGTAATCACGTTATGATCGCATAGGGGCTCTCCTCTCTCTCTCTCCCTCTGTGTGTGTATATCTTGGTTTTTTTTGAGGAAGATTAGCCTTGAGCTAACTACTGCCAATCCTCCTCTTTTTGCTGAGGAAGCCTGGCCCTGAGCTAACATCTGTGCCCGTCTTCCTCTACTTTATATGTGGGATGCCTGCCACAGCATGGCTTGATAAGCAGTACGTGGGTCCACACCCGGGATCCAAGCTGGCGAACCCCGGGCCACCGAAGAACATGTGAATTTAACTGCTGCGCCACCAGAGCAGCCCCTGTATATCTTTTTTATTCTTATTGTCTGTGCTAGAAAACCCCTGAGTTTATCAAGGCAATGGTTACAGTGATGTATAAAGAAAACCCTAGGCTTTTTCCTGTATGGAATACCCTACAGGTATCTTTAATAATAGTTGTTATTTAACTTTCTATCCTATGAGCCTAGGTTTTTCTTTTTGCATTTCTTTAAAATACCCCAACTCTCTGTAAAGACCTCTTTAGAAAGAAGGTCTCACTTCCCCATTCATCATTACCAGTATCCTTATAGAATCCGTGGTCTTTACAGTTTGGTTCAATTTCACACACGTATTTTGCTTTGTGTTAGGTCCCTGAAACTAAGCAATAGGCTGGTGATAGAAATTTAAATAAGACATGCTCTCTGTCCTTGGGGAGTTCTACATATCAGAGTGGAATAAGAAAAGGTATTAAGTTCAAAACTGACTTTTAGGGTGAACATCATTGTAGAGACTCTGATTTACCTAGAAAAATGATAATTATAATGATGATGATATTAATAATAGCTGCTAATATGTATGTAGTTCTATGTCGGTTTACTTTTTTAAGAAAGTTATGTATGGTGGTTAATTTGTTATTTATCATAATCTTGCGAGGTTGGTCTGAAAGTCAGTTAAGAAGACATGTTGATTGAAATAAACTGCCCACCCACCTTTTTTTTTCTTTCCCTGCCCTAGAGCAGTGTTTTTGAGACTCATCTCTGGACCATGTATGTCATCCTCACCTGGAGTGTTTATTGCAAATGTAAATGCCAGGCCTCCTCAGTTAGGCTCTACGAGGTGGGCCCTGTGAACTTGGTCACCAGCTGATGCTTGTGTGTTGAGAACCACACACTGGAGATGGTTGCATATACCCCGCTGTAGAAGCTGTGAGCTCTCTCTGAAATTGTGCAAGATATAGCATTCCTGGCCCTTACGCATATTTTTAATGTGGTGTTTGTGTCCTGGAAGGCTTGTGGCCCGGCAGAGCTCATCCCCTTTCTCCTTGATGAATTCTCCAATTCAGGAGCTTTTCATTTTCCTGTTCCTGGTTCCTTCCAGAGTCCTCAAGATTTTTGTGTCAGGATTCCTTACTATCCTTGTCCTTCCTCACTTGAGGTAGACGTTGGCCCAACATGAGCTGAAGTAGTATGAGTCAGTACAGGTGCTTTGGAAGTAATTTGAGATTTCCACTGGGTTCTTCAGGGGAGATGCATGTACCACATCCCCTTCCCGTGATGTGACACTTAGTGCTGACCCCTGGTGACTGCTGTTATGCTTCTATATTTAAGAATTGTCAGGCCGGCCCTGTGGCCTAGCGGTTAAGTTTGGCATGCTCCGCTTCGACAGCCTGGGTCTGCAGGTTGGGATCCCAGGCATGGACTTAGACTACTCGTCAGCCATGCTGTGGTGGTATCCCACGTACCAAATAGAGGAAGATTGGCAGAGATGTTAGCTCAGGGCTAATCTTCCTCAGCAAAAAAAACCCCACCATTTTTTCTTTCATCCACAAGTAAGGTGAAATGCCATCCTGGCAGTATACATTTCAAACAAATGAAGCCATATTGGGTTTTAGATTTTATTTGAGTGGCTTTTACAATAACAGAAACTGGAATGGTGAGGACTATCAGTAGAATTTACCTGGAAAAGGGCTGTTTACTTCCAGGGTATTTGAGAGCCTTGCCATCATTAGAAATGCTTTGGCTTTGGTCGTTCTTTAAATGGAAGTTGTAGTGGCTCTAGGGTTGAGATTCTACCTCACATACTTGCTGTCTCGTTTGATCTCTGTAAGCCTGAATGTCCTCATCTTAAAAATGTGTCATATGTGTATTGCGTGAGATAAATGCATTTAAAGTGCCTGTCCCTCAATAACAGATGGTTTCTGCTGCTGTTCTTATCAAATAACTCTTTTCCCCGTTTGCCAATGTTTGCAGAGAACGTCATATGAGTGGTACATTCCTAAAGGCATCTTAAAGACGGGTTGGATGAATAAACATCTGAATCTGGTGCCAGCCCTGGTGGTCGTGTTCTATGAGCTGGACTGGGATGAGCCTCAGTGGAAAGAAAAGCAGTCCGAGTGCGCTACCAGAGTGGAAATAGTCAGGTATGGGCTCTCCACTCATCAGACTGACCGGGGAGGTTGCACATGTCTGCTGCTTACTAACATTTTTGAAGGCGTCTATGTCCTGTTTAGACTGCATTGGTCATTTGGGGATTGCTGACCTCCAGGGAAACTTGTTCACTTCCTAACAGGTAGCATTAGTATTAGCTTATGTAGTGCTAAGGTATGTGAAGAAATTTAGAAGACAGATTAGTCCAAATTTCCAAGTGCCTTTTCTTGCATTTATGGTATGTTTTTGGAGGTGTAGTAATTTTCTCCTTACTCTCATGAACCTCTTGCTTTATCACCACTTCAGTTTTGAAATACTTCATTCTTTTGGATCACTGCTCTGTAACGTACCACTGTAAAGAAGTAAGTTGTGTTGTAACTCTTACGTAAAGCTATAGATTAAACTTTGCTTTTAACGCAGATGTTGTAAGGATTAGAAGCTTGATGTGAGATTATACTTCTAAAATTTAAATCATTGTGGCATGTATGTTTCTTTGTATGCAGGAAAAGATTTCCTTTAATCTTGGGGTTTTTTAGTTGAAATTTGTCTTTCTTTGATTGAATTATTGAGCTTGAATTTAAGTAAAGTCCCGAATACATTTTTTTAAGTTAAAACAATTTAATTATTTAATTAATTTCATTATTCTTTTTCCATTGCAGGCAAAGTTTACAAGGGAGAAACACAAAAGTTGCAGTGGTTCTGATTCAGAAGAAAACGCCTTTGCCGCCAGGTATCAAAAGGTTGATTAATGATGAATTAATTACTTTATACTTCCAATTCTGTTATCAGGAGGCATAGTTTTTAATGGTAAAATCTTTTATGCGTTTTCAGTTATGGGAAAGATGGTTTTTTAACTTTAAAAAGTACCGATAATGCATGCATAAATGCTTACTGTAAAAAATTAAAAATTGTAAGGAGTGCAAATCTTGTTAAATTTTCCTTCCCAGGTTCTACTTACTTCACCATGTAGGCACATAGCAATTGACAAAACAGTTACTCACTTCATTTTTTAAAAAGGAATGTTATTTGCTTATTGGAGATTTATTTGAAATTATATTCCTTACATAGTATTTATTTCTTAATTTGCAGTAGGGCAAAGGAAAATACTATAGGATTTCTAATTTTCTTTAAGAGAAGATCTTAGTTTCAAATGCTTATTTCTTCTACCTTCTCAGACTTTGAGAGGCCAAAATATTTTTTTTTTCTATGTTGAAACATCCTAGTTTGGAAACCACTTTTGTGTATTATTGCTTCCATTTTTAGTTATGGTTTTTGAAATAGTTATGTGGTGTATCTGTTGGCATTACTTGGCCTGTCTATCTTGGCTCAGTAGGAAATTCCACAGTGTTTTCCTAATGGATATGTACTGTGTAGCTTCTAAGAACCCCGTAGAACTCCCAAGGACACCTGGGGTCCTACTTGTATGGGGAAAAGTGGTTTGGGGTTTTATTCTTAATTACATTGTTCGCATTTGGGGAAGCATTCACTTAGAGAAATACATTAATTATTTTATTTCTCTTCATCTTTGTGGGGTTTGGCGACAGGAGAAGATGTCATTGCTTCAGAAAGGGCTGCAGCTTTATGCAATGCGTGCGAACTCTCAGGAAAGTCTTTGTTTGTGCTGCCCCACACTGACCACCTTGTGGGTTATATTATAAGGTAAATAAAGGTCTTCAAAAAAATTTTTTTAAATTGTTCATTAAGAATTGAGAAACTGGTAACCTAGACCTATTTGTTAAAAAAAGAAAGTACATGTTCATGGGAAAAAAATTAAATGGTACAGAGGATGTAAGGTAAGAATAAAAGTCCTCTTTGTCAACTCCTTAACCTTCTCCAAGTCCTTGAGGTAGCCACTATCAACAATTCGTTTGCTTCCTAAAAATGTCTTTTTATCTAAAAATAAATGTAATCATACAACATGTACTGAACTGCCACTTGGCATTACCTCATTGACACAATATGGACATCTAGGTCAACTTCATTTTTTAAAAAATTCTTCCGTGTTTTTCCATTGTGCTTTTCAGTAACTCCCCCGTGTCCTTTTGTGACATACTGGTCCTTTTATATGACAGCGGCTCCATTTCTGGCCTCTATTTTGCTCCCCTTTTGATATGTTGATGTATATATTTAAATAATTTTTAAGAAGCATCTGAGGCCCACCATACCTTAGATATCTTTGCAAAGCCTTTGTATATAAGGAATGTTACGTGAGGACACAACATTATCTCACAAAATATGTGACCATTATCCATTGTTTTCTAGCATTTAGTATTGCAGAGGAGTTTCATAGTATTAAATTAATGGCTAGGATGTATTTAGATGTGAATATTTTCATTGATCTTAACTATAAAATGGTTTTCCTTTTCATTCTGCGTGTGTCCTTCTTAAACTCAAGAACAGTTCAGTTTATCTTTGATTATTGCTTCTCTGGCATCTGTTCCTGTCTCTCAGAAGCAAACTAGTGAAAATGAAGTACTACAGGAAGTTTTAGGGCGTTCTCATTGCTATCTAAGTGACAGGGCTTCTAAGAAAGAGAATAAATTCAGAAGGAGAAAGCATGAAAAGGCAACAGAGTCAGATGAGAAGATGAGCTGCAAGAAAAGTTAGCAAAATAAATCTGCACACTGGAAACAAGAAAGTCAGGTCAGTAGTGCTAAGGATAAAGTGGAAGTGGAAGGCAGAGGAAAGGGGTCCTGAGTTTGACTTTTAAATGCGAGTGTGTGACCCTGAGAGGCACAGAGAGGAGAGGGGCGTTTCCAGAGGGCTGGCAGCACATGCCGACTGCTGGTTCTTCCCCCGAGGCTTGTCCCAGGCTCCCCACTGGCCTTTCAGTACCTCTCTGTGCATTGGACAATTCGGCCTTGTACTTGGCACTTCAGTGTTTCCCAGTTCTCACTCTGTTCTTGTCACTGTGCTTTCATGCTCGCTCCTGCCTTCCAGCTCCCCTTTTCTGGGCTCTCTTAACTTTTAAGGCTTAGTTCACACGCAGCCTTCTTTACTTGTCCCCTGTCCTATACCTTAATCCAGTGATTCGTTACTGGGGTGAGGTCTCCCTCCAGGAAACGTTTGGTAATGCCTGGAGATGTTTATGATTGCCGCGACTGAGGCGTCCTGTGCTGGCATCTAGTGGGTAGAGGCCGGGGATGCCGCTGCACATCTGCAGTGCACAGGAAAGCCCACTCAACAGTCACCTGGTCCAAAACATCGATAGTGCGGAGCTTGACACACCCTGCCTTAGCTCTTAGCGAGGCTCAGTTCAGCTGTCGTGGCTAAGATATGCGTCTTCAGACTCTAAAAAGGGTGTCTGAGTGACGTGCTGCTGCAGCGGTAGCAGAAAATGGAGTCCACGTGATCTTTGTGTGAATTTTGCTAAGATGAATACCATGTATTTTCTGATAAACCGCTGGAGTAAGGAGCTGCTCGTAATCAAAATTTTGATCTAAAAGACCTGGTAGGATAAATTCTATTTTAAGGCAGGTCAAATAATAAATTTAAAATGCAGATGTCTCTGTGTATATTTTTATGTGTGTATATATATGTATGCATGTGTGTGTCTTGAAGTCGAATTGGTTCCTGCCTTCATGGAGGAACTAACTTAGTTGGTGAGATGGAAACATCCATGTTAAATACCCGAGCATGCGAGTGTAGGATCTGTGGTGGAGTGTGTAAGTCCTGTAGGATTTCAGAGAACGTGTGCTGGATGTGGCCCGGGCAGGCTTTAAAGAACAGGAGGGACAGCACTTGTGCTGTGAGGTTTAGGTCAGTGGGAAGGAAGTAGTAGTTATTTGGGGCAGAGGAACATCATGAAAAGAGTGTGGATATTTAAAATTCAGCTAGTTTAAATCTCTAAACGGGAAGACTGAGTTGGTTGGATTTTCTCTTGTAGGATTCAAAGTCAAACTCAAGGTCTGCTTCCCTGAGAAAGCATTCTTAATTGTTTGATGTCACCTTAAAAGTATAATTTTGGAATATCTACTAAAAGAATTGATCTTTTCACTAACCTCTTCCTATCTTGACTAAATCTGTCATTTATTCATTTATGTCCTTTTGAACTGGCTGTATGTTTTTTTCTCCAAAAAACCCACCCTCAAATAGTATAGAAGTATATGAATTAAAAAGTTAGTCTTACAACTCTTATCCTATATCCAGGGATATCTCTATAACTGTGTGATCTGTTATATTAGAAGAGAGGGAAGGATTTGGTTTGACATAACAAGTTTACAGGAAATAATGCTTGCTCTTATTTCTCTGTATTAACTAAGAGGTATTTTATCTCTGAGTGCACATCCAACTTGAAAACTAAAAGCAAGCTTATCTTTCATCTTTACTGACATAATCTAGGTTAGTAATACAGATTTCTCTGTTGAGAAGATTTTTTTTTTTTTAATCATTTAGGATAACCTATAGACATTTCTGGCTGCCATAAGATTAGACATCCCAGTCTAATTATTTTCATATTTTAAAAATTTAAAAGCTTTAGCTTTGAAAGTAGAAAATCTTAACCTGAAAAATCAAATTAAAAGTATAATACCTAGGGGCTGGCCTGGTGTGCAGTGGTTAAGTTCGCACGTTCTGGTTCGGCTGCCCAGGGTTTGCCGGTTCAGATCCCAGGTGCAGACATGCCACCACTTGGCAAGCCATGCTGTGGTAGGCATCCCACATATAAAGTAGAGGAAGATGAGCACGGATGTTAGCTCAGGGCCAGTCTTCCTCAGCAAAAAGAGAAGGATTGGCAGCAGATGTTAGCTCAGGACTAATCTTCCTCAAAAAAAAAAAGAAAAAGAAAAAAATACAATACCTAATTTAAAAGTTTTTGACTTATCCATTGTTTTTTTCCTTTTTTTTTCACGTGTTTTCCTTAGATGTGTTTAAACCCTTTGAATACAATTTCAAAATTCTGTTTTGTTCTGAGGAGGAAAAACCTTGAAGTTCAACCCTTACCTGACTATGAATTCAGCTTTTTTTCCTGCCCTAGGCAGATATTTCGGATATGTACTTCATTTCACAAAAGGAGCTTTCAGTTGCTTACCCATCTCTGGTCAGATTTTCTTTGTTCTTATGTAGTCTCAAAGTTATGGCAGGAAGCAGACTTAAACCAGTTCTCATTTTTGGTCCTTTTCCCATTAATTTTCTTATCCTTTAAACTCTAAATTAAAACCACAAAAAGTAGTCAAATCTAATTGATTGGATATCTGTTTCTTTCAGACTTCTTATAAAATTATAAAATAATAGAGGTGGGGGCTGGCCCCATGGCTGAGTGGTTAAGTTTGCGTGCTCCACTTCGGCGGCCCAGGGTTTCGCTGGTTCGTATCCTGGGCACAGACTGGCACCGCTCGTTAGGCCACGCTGAGGCGGTGACCCACATGCCACAACTAGAAGGACCCACAGCTAAAATACACAACTATGTACTGGGGGATTTTGGGGAGAAAAAGGGGAAAAAATCTTTAAAACAAAACAATAATAGAGGAGGAAGTAATATAGAGACTACCTAGTTTTTACAAATTACAAAAAAGATTTTTATCAGTTATTTCTTGGATTGTAAATAATTGGAAATGGCTCTTGGGAGGTCTTACGTTTAGATTTTTAATCTGGAAATTCAGGTTATATTTTGCTTCCGTTTTTAGCTTAATCATGAAGTGAACTAGACCTTATCTCTGTTGGCATTTTACTTTCAGGTCTTACAAATAAGATTCTTGAAAACAGTTTGGTTTAAAATAACTTCAGTGTTTGAATGTTGGTGTTTCTTTTTTAACAGGTTAGAAAATGCCTTTTATGAACATGCACAGACTTATTACTACACTGAGATCAGAAGAGTGAAATCTCATAAGGAATTTTTGAATAAAACAACACACCAGGTACGTGTTTTTTCCTAATGAAGGAGACAATAGAAGCATTCTAGAGAGATTATTCATCATGGATTATTTTTGAGGAGATTATTAAATATCTTTCATACTTTGATGTTTTTAAAAGGCTTTTGTACTTTTAAAGTTATTTTTAAAGCTTTTAAGAACTAATCTGTCTTTGTGCTCTTTGCCCTTAAAGTTCTTAAAGATAGATACAGCCTTCTTAACTATATTTGTTTGTTGGAATAATTCTTGAACTTTAATTTTGAATATTTTCCTTCATACTTTTATGTCTCCTTTTAATAAACATTATTATAATTTTTAAGAGAATATATGTAATAATGGTGTTTTTTAAATTCTTTTTTTAGCTTTTATTTGTTAGACATCAGTTCAAGATAGCTTTCTTCAGTGAGTTGAAACAAGATACACAAAATGCTCTGAAGTAAGTTTCTAACAGTTGCCGAACTAAATTTTTTTATCTTTATGTTAACAATAATATATTAATGGCAATTTCTAAATCTCAACCAAACTTTAATTTTAAAATGTTTATGTTGCTTAGATTCAGGTATGTAATAATCACTTTAATTTGTCTAGAGGTGAATGGAATATAATATTTTGGGATTTTTAAAAAAACTTCCATTTTACTATCAGAAATAAACTTCATAGTGTCATAAAGATTTCTGGTCCAATTAAATTTCATGATCTAAAGAAACATAATATTAAAATTTTTCCCATCCTATTGACTACTACTTACTTGTATATTCAGTAAAATCCTCGTGTTAAGACTGATTTCCAAAGTTAAATATACATTAAACATTATCTAAATCAGACTATGAATGTCGTAAGGTGTGTAGTGCACTTATTCAGTTCAACTATAGTTTTATTTTTAATTTAGTTTTTTTGGTTGATAATGCCTGTCATAGCATCATTTTTCATTCAAAGGCTCTACTTAGAGCTTTGAAGAGTAGTTGCATATGTGTGGGCAGTGGTCAAGCATTTAATTCTTTTGCTTTTACTAAGCATATAACATGATCTCTTTCTGGCTTTCACTCAGCTTTTGAAGATTGACAGTGGCAGTGTAACAAGTGGGTAAAAAACTTCTATCCAGTCATGAGCCCATATAACAACGTTGTGATCAATGACAGACCGCATATATTACAGCAGTCCCCTAAGATTAGTCCCATATAGCCTAGGTGTGTAGTAGGCTGTGCCATCTAACTTTGTCCAAGTACACTCTGTGATGTTCACACAATGACAAAATTGCCTAATGCATTTCTCAGAACGTTTCCCCAGTGTTAAGCAACGCGTAACTGTATATCCTAAAATTGAGAAGAGGCTAAGTGTACAGGGGAGAAAAATAGAGAAATAAATAAAAATAAATCTATTATTCAGAGCAATATTGCAGAAACCTCTTCTGTTTTGTTATTGAGATGTGAAGCACCAAATTATGTTCTCTAAATCTTAACAACTTCATATAATTATAGCTGGCTTTAATGTTGTTCATTTTTTATCCATGGTATTAGTTAAAACCTTCAATTCCACTTCAGTTCAAAAGTAAAACTGGAAAGAAAAATTTTACCCAGAGAAGTTAGAAGTTAGGAATTTTCTTTGGAGAAGACAGATTTTCTCATTACCTCCCATCTCTAGGGTAGGCCTCCTTCTGGGCTGCCCTTTCTCACACCATTGTCTCCATCAGCGCTAGCCACCCTGAGGACATTTCCCCTCGCCAGCCTATACCCGAGACCAGTGATACCCACTTAACTTGTAGAGATCCTTGATAGAAAAGCTGTTGACCTGTACTGTCTTGTCTTTTTTGCTAATAGAATTTCTATTTGAGAAGCTTGTAATGGTGCTTTTAAAAAATACTTATTTTTTTCAACAGAATGCTAATTTTTAATGTAATTCTGGACGATTGTCCACTTTACTTTCATTTTTGAACTTGCTTTCTATCAGTTATTAACAGATGTTAATGACAGAACAACATACATGTGATGGCTCTATTAGTGAAAAGTCATTGATTACTTCCACACATTATTAATCAATATATCATTTTCCAAGAAATCAGAGATTAATATGTATATGTTATTATTGAGCTGTCGAGTGCAAAGAAATCTTGAGTAAATATTGTCTGTTACTTCTAATAATTTTTTCTCAGGAATCTTTTCTTAAAATTAATTTATGTCATAATTAACCACCTTCCCCATGTTTATATTAGGAATTATAGGACCGCCTATAATCTGGTACATGAATTGAGAGCCCATGAAACAAATATTCTGGAAATTAAGACTATGGCAGGATTTATAAACTACAAGGTAATAGTTCCATTCCAAATAAAGAAATCTGTCCTTAAATGTTAGATTGTCTTAAAAATTTGAAAATCAAAGTTAGTTACTTGTTCTGAAAAGTGAATATTTGATTAATTATGCTCTCCTCTTTTATGTCCTGTGTCTCCAGGAGCGCCCTGGTTCTTAGGAGCCTAATTGTAATGCTTAGTTTTGAGTATGGGTCCTGAGTTCTCATTTAGAGCAGTTTTACTTTTGTAAAACTCTTTGAGGAAGGTCTTTTGTTTATTTGTAAGTGGGAGCGGGAGGGAGTGAGAAGAAAGCTGCCTTTATTATTGAATTTTAAAAGATGCAGCGTATTAGAACTATGTAAGCCGTCCTTGGTTTAATGACACAGCCATGGAAAAGGTGTATCTGTTTGCCTTAGGGGAAACTTTTAGCTGTTATTTGAGCATTTTAAGATTGTATATGGTAGAAATAGATGCCCCCAGAGCACAAGTGGGGGCTGTTTGTTTTGCATTTAATGTTGCACACTCATCTTTTAAAGATGGCTGGCACTGGGTTGGTGACGTGAAGGTGGACAGTTTAATTCGCTGTGTAAGTGTAACTGGTCCAGCTTCTACAGAGAACATGTTTGTAATGACCATACAGACTTACAGTGGATGTCCCCTTTGACCAGCTGTTCCGTTTCAGAAAATATACCTGACATATGCTCAGACTTGCAGATCACATATGTAAGGATGTTTATTGCATCTTATAATAGGAAAAGACTGGAAACAACCCAGCAGTGAGTGACTGGTTAATATAAATTACAACTCCAAACAGTGGAATTTTATATAACTGTTAAAATGAGGCAGCTTCATATATTAACATGGAATGATATCTAAGATATAATGTTAGGTGAACAAACAAGGCAGCATATTTAGTGAGACGCTATTTCTATAAAATAATAGTGTATGTATAAATGCACACACACGCTTGTCTGCGCGTAGAGTATTTCATGAGACGTACCGGGAGCTGTTGCCTCTGGAAAGGGAAATTGGACAGCTGAGGGACAGGTGGATGAGAGACTTGACTTCATATATTCCTTTGTAACTAAAAAATAAAATTAAAACTAGCAATAAGCATGTGGAAATAAATTTAGGCTTTATTTCTTCTATTTTTCCTTTTACCTTGTATTCACATGGATTGTTACTGTTTTGAAATAGCGTTTCAGACAAAAAGTTCTCAAGAATGTTTGTAATCCTTGTTTGATCTGGAGGCTGCTCTGGTCTAAGTGTGCTACAGAAAATCTTGAGCTTTCTGGAAATTCTAAAACTGAAGGTTAATCTGTCCTGTCTCAGTGCCCTGTCAGAGAGATTTTATTTTTGCCCATCTTTATGTTCTTTACTGGGTATGACAGTTTTTTGTTCTAGACTTTTGAAAAGCTTTCCGAAGGTATAGAAGAGATTCAGTATAAATTCTGAATACTTTCATTTATCAAAGGGACATAACCTCTGGTTGTAGCATAACCATTCTGATAGAGAAAATCAGTTCTATTGCAAAGAACTTCAAGAAGGAAATTCTGTAGTCTTTTTAAAGTTAGTCTCAGATTTTACATATTTTTAAATGGCTATGCCTTTTGACTTTGATTTTCCTCTTTACTGTGGGGCTGATGTTACATTTTGCAGATCTGTAGGCTGTGTTTTCAGCACAACACCCCATTAGATGCAATTGCTCAGTTCCGGAAACACGTCGACTTGTGTAAGAAAAAAATCGGAAGTGCAGAGTTGTCTTTTGAGCATGCTGCATGGATGGCTAAACAGTATGTTTTAAGTTGTACTTTTACAATGTTTTTAAAGAAATACTTGGGATATGAAGGAATGGAATTAGTCTGGATTTTGATTGTAAATTGAAGTAAGATTTTTGTCAGTAAGTAGATTTTTAATGATGTAGCATAAGCATGTTTCCAGTAATAGACGTTGATTCATATAGTTCCTTACTGGAAATCAGTTAATCATGGTACCATCTCTTTCATTCAACGTATATTTATTGAATTTCCACCATGTGTCTAGGTACAGAGAATATGGCAGTAAACAAAACAAAATTCCGTTGACATGGAACATGCTGTTTGAGACTGATGTTTAAAAATTGATAAAATGAAATTGTTCCCAGAAACGTGGGTGTATTTGAGTGGTGGGAACTGTGTTGACATCTACTTTGATGGTATGTTTATGAAGACTTGTTAGCACAGAAGAGTTGACTTAAATACAGAATTTATCTGTAATCTACACTTAGTCTGTATTGGTAGTTAAAAGAAATCCCAGCAATTTAAAGTTCATCAGTACCATTATTTTAATACAGTCTCCTGAGGTTATGGTTCCAGGGCGAATAATTATTAGAAGTGAGCTTCTTTTGCCTTCCTTTTTCTTTTTCATTCTTTTTTTTTATTTGTTGCTCTTTTTTCTTTAAGATTCCAGGCCTTTGGAGATTTATTTGATGAAGCTATTAAGTTAGGGTTGACGGCTATTCAAACTCAGAATCCTGGTTTCTATTACCAGCAGGCAGCGTACTATGCCCAGGAGCGGAAGCAGCTTGCAAAAACCCTCTGCAGCCACGAAGTAAGTTACTGACTCCTGTATTATCTGGCATTTAGGAGATTTATTAATCTTCCCTTGAAAGAAGATAAGACTGATTGGTCTCGATAATTTTTCCAAGCCTTTGAATATAATCAGTTTTTTCTTTTATATTTTCAGGAATTATGATTATTTTCAGTTTTAGCCTGAGTCCTCCATTTTCACCAGTGAATTAAGCAGAAGTTTTTTTTTGAAGAACTTTTACAATTGGCAATAAGTTAGTGCTTTAGACAGGAGAAACTTGCTGTAGAGTAAAAGCCGCAGTTTAGTCCCTGCGCACTGTGAATCCGCTCTTTTGTTTGTGTGCTGACTGCTGTGGGAGTTTGGACCCTGGAGGAACGGGCTTTGTTGTGACCCACCCGAGAGCACGCCTTTGGACTTCGTCCTCTTCCTGGGGTTTTCTTCTGTGGAAAACTCTGTGTGAGACATAGTGTTAATTGCATAGTTTCTTAAACTTGACATTTCATTTTGCCTTTCTCTTGGATAATTATTGTCAGATATCAGCTTCCTCATAAGCACCTTTAAAATAAGAACATGGTGTGTGTGTGTGTGTGTGTGTGTGTATGTGTCTCTATATAAACATTTATATTCATATAGTTATATCAGTTTATTTTCACTTAAAATCTGCAGTTTTCTTCTCCTAAGAGAGGTAAATATTATCAACAGTACTACTTTAAAAACTATTCCAAAAACAGAGTCTGCATATTAGTACTTTAAATGTATTGATTTTTTTTCCCTTAGATTGTGATATAACTAGACTATTTTCTGCCATTATTTATTTATGATTTATAACTTCATTGCATGTTTTATATTTTAAAAGTTTGGCATATTGTAGTTTGAACATGGTGTTTTAAAAGTAATTAAAACTGGGTTTTATAAGGATATGAGGAAACAGGCATTAACAAATGTCTTTGACTGGAATGTAAAATAATATTTCCTTCAAATAATAGTTTGAGAAGCCTTAAAATCACGCATATCTTTGACCCTTAATTTTATTTTCAGGAAGCCTAAGGCAGATAAGAGATCCTAAGAGATGAATACTAAGATTTATTTATAAAGTTCTGACAGATTTATTAATTGTAATATAAAATACAAATAACAAGATGAACAACTGTAGGGAATTTATTAAAATGTAGAACAGCTGGCAGCCATGAAAAATAGTATTTAGTGATATGGTGAAATGTGTAGACTATATTTACATGAAAAAGGCAGATTGAAAAATTATTCCAATTGATAATGAATAAATGTTAGCATGCAAACTCTGGAAGAATAATGTGTACATTGTTAACAGTGGTAGTAGGTTTATAGCTAATTTAAATCTTTATCTTTTTCAATTTGGATGTTTTCTGCATTTTTCACCAATGTACTTGTGTTACATTTTGGTTTTAGAGGGAAAAAGTTACAAAAAAGAAAAATAAAGCGGTGTGAATTTGTAAATTCTGGTGCCAAAAAAGTCCCTACCCCCAATACCAAGTGATAAAGAAGGAAAATAGTGTTTTCTTTTTAAAACTCCTTATAACATTATTTTCATTTGCACAAAAAGCACTTATACATATGGAATAAACATCAAGTGTAATGTGTGATATGTTTTTTCTGGTTTGTTATAGCAAAGATAAAAAGGAAATGTAAACAAGTTGGTTACTATGAAATCATTTGTCAGAATCAGTTTGATTTATTCAATTTGATTTTTATGAGATTACTTAAATATTAAACGAAACATTTTTAGTTTAACTTTTGTGAAAATTTAATTGATGTTAAAATATTCACAGCTTTGATATCTGAACGTGTGTTTGGTATTTGTATTTATGAAAACTTTTTTGTTCTATTACAGATTGAGGGAGAGTTGGTTTGTGATGGCAGCTCTTATTTAGGGTTGTGTTTTGATTTACAGGCCTCTGTAACGTATCCCAATCCTGATCCCTTAGAAACGCAGACAGGCCTTCTCGACTTTTACGGACAAAGATCATGGCGACAAGGAATACTAAGTAAATAGTTTTTCCTTCCTCGCTTTTCTCTGAACCTCAAACAGCAAAGGTTGCGATCATAGTTTTTCCATTAGCTGCAGTAGGCATAACAAACTGAGGTAAAAATGTGTGCTTTTAAACATTTTTTAATGATTTTCAGTTGTTTAGTTTTTGGAATGTTTTGTTTGTATCACTACATCTTCGAATAATTTATAATTAAACATGCAGATGTGATTAAAACATTTGGACATCTGTTGTCTTAAATGACACAATTAGGCCACTCTGGTCTATTTAAATATTTTAATTCCAGTTAACTTTAACGATTTGCCATATTTGACATTGTAAAACAGCATTAACTGGTATCACTGTGAAAACAATGTCTCTGTATCTTTTCTGTTTTTTATACATACTTAATTTGAGCAGTTTCTGTGGCACTTGAACCTGAAGCATTAAGAAATGATTGACTTTAATACCCAGGAAGTATGCTCTGTTTAGAGAATGATACTGCTCTTCAGGTGGTTGATTCCGGTCGGCAAAGAATGTTGAACTCAGTAATGTTCTTTTCAGAACAGAGACCACAGAGAAGTTTCCATGCTAATAAGGCTGTCTTGAAAATTCTAGAATGTTTAAGGATCTTAAGTACATTATATTAAGTAAAGGATTCAAGGAGTGTACATGTCCCATGTTCATGTGAAGGATTTGTATTAAATGAGCTCTTTAAAATGGGGTGCGTCTTGTCTTACGCAGGTTTTGATCTTTCTGATCCTGAAAAAGAGAAAGTGGGAATTCTTGCCATTCAGCTGAAGGAGAGAAGTGTTGTTCACTCTGTAAGTTTTTTTCCCCCGATATAAGCTATTTTTTTTACCATATTCAAGGAAAACGTGAGATTATTTTTATCGTAATGTTTCGCATTTTACCTTTTCTAACAGGAAATAATAATAACTCTTCTGAGCAATGCTGTTGCACAATTTAAGAAGTATAAATGTCCCAGAATGAAAAGTCATCTAAGTATGTATCCGTCCATGCCACAGTTTCATGCAGCTTTGAATAATTTTAAATTATGTACTTATCTTTTTTTCTTTATAGTGGTTCAAATGGGAGAGGAATATTATTATGCAAAGGATTATACCAAAGCTTTGAAGTAAGTCCTATTCACTATTTAGTTTTATAAGTATTCTGATTACCTTACAGCAAAATTAGAATAGAAATTTGTATTGAAGATTTATTATTTTCATATTTATTTCTACTTCTATTAAACTCCATTTCTGCGATTCTTTTTTCCTAGTACTATCTGCTGGTCCACTCATTTTCAAAGTCTTAGGAAACCTCAAATTTGGCTAACTGTGAAAATACCTGTTAAACTATTTCAGTAAGATTTTCTGAAGTTTAAGCAAAATGAGTAAAGCACTTCATTTTCTGCGAGAACTCTTCAGACCCTTTCTTGTGAAGCTGTGTCAGTGTGTGTCTCGTTTGTCCTCTCTGAGGTTGCTGGATTACGTGCTGTGTGATTATCGGAGCGAGGGCTGGTGGAGCCTACTCACATCCATACTGACGACGGCTCTGAAGTGCTCCTACCTCATGGCCCAGTTAAAAGATTACGTTACCTATTCCCTCGAACTCCTTGGAAGAGGTAACCTCGTGTTCTTCAGTGCACTTCTGAATCTTTAAAATTATTTAGCATCTTTAAGCTTCTTAAAACGGAAAGAATCCTTCCGTCTCAATGTTGGGGTAGTACTTTTACTATGTGGGAGGCACTTTGCCGAGTGATAAGATTTGTACTTTCGCTGAGCTTGTTATAGTTGAGGAGAACGAAATTCTCCTGCCTTACTTTTTAAAATATAGCATAAATAACTTTTCACATAGAGTTCAAGTGCAAGTATATAAAGTGTTGGGGCTTTTAGAAAGCTGTGCTAGCTGTAAATGTTCTGGAATCATGCTTAGCCATCTTAGAAGAGATACTTATTCTACGATATTTTAGTACCTTAAATGGGGTAGTGGACTTACTTTACTTGCCTGTCTTAACAGTTTTGGTTTTTTTCCTTCTTCTTTCGTGTTAGCTTCAACTCTGAAAGATGACCAGAAATCTCGGATAGAAAAGAACCTCATAAATGTTTTAATGGTCGGTAGGAATTCTTTATATAAAATATGTTCTGGGGATGTGTATACCCAGATCTGTGTCTAGATATTGTTTTTTATAACTAGCTGAACGAGTCTTTAACTCTGTGTTGGTGCAGAATGAAAGTCCTGATCCTGAACCGGACTGTGATATCTTGGCTGTGAAAACGGCCCAGAAGCTGTGGGCAGACCGAGTGTCTCTGGCCGGCAGCAATGTTTTCACAATAGGAGTACAGGACTTTGTGCCATTTGGTGGGTAGCCATCTACAATATTATTTCACAGAAATCATCCTTATTTCTACAAAATGAAGAGATGCAGAATAATAAATATGGAAGTCAGAGAACACTTTCAAAGTACAGTCATTTTATAGATATTTTTTTTTCCTCCCCCCTGACTTATAAAGATGGTCAAAATTTTAAATACTTAGTTTGCATCTTAAAATTTACTTTGTTCCTTTGTAGTTCACATGTTATATGAAATCCATTTGAACAGTTATTTAAAAGCTTTATGCTTTAATGTCTAGGCAGGTAGTTTGAAATAAATTGAAGCGAAGTGATTCTTTTTCCTTTAAAATCCTAGACCAGTTACATTTCAGGAGCAACTATGTTTTTAAAATTAAAGATGGTTTTAGAACTTTAGTTTATTCAAATTTTGTTTGTTTTTTGAAAGTGAGCTGCATTTGTGTCTGTTGAAATGCTTCATGTGTGGAAGTCAGTCAGAATGGCCAGTGTCGATGTGTCGTTTCTGGAGAGTGAACGTGGATCAGAGTCGTGTGTGGGTCTAGAGAGCCTGGTCATGTGACTCAGCCCTTCTTGTTTTTCTTCTAGTTCAATGCAAAGCCAAGTTCCACGCCCCGAGTTTTCACGTTGATGTTCCTGTGCACTTCGATATTTATCTGAAGGCTGATTGTCCACATCCCATTAGGTTTTCTAAGCTCTGTGTCAGCTTTAATAATCAGGTACTGGTACCTTTTCATGTGTTTTTACCATGTTTGTAGCTTTCATTAAATTCGATAAAATGAACTTAGTGAATTATAGTTCCGAATGGTTTCATAGTAACAAATGGGCTTTCTTAAAGTCTATTTAAAAATAAATGTCCTTGTATTTCTCAACTTCTGTATTAGCAATTCAAATTTTATACTTTTCCTAGTCTAATTTTTGTTTTCACTCCATGCTTATGAAATCTAAGAACTGTCTATATATTTTTTACAATGTATAACTTGAATTCCAAATAAGACATATTCAGAATGAATATAATCTAGTTTTCAAAATCATTTGTTTTATATTCTAACATTGGTATTAGTTCTTTATTCTAAAACTATTATATATTTGATGTTAAATTGAAGTGGAAGAGGTGGATAGAAAGTGAAAAGTCAGCCTGTAAATGTGCACCCCTCCACTGTCACTCCCCAGAGGTTATCACTATTAACTTCTTGAGTAGTCTTGATGTTTTCTGTGCATGCATGTGTAAGCAACTTTTTTCCTGCAGAATTGGGATCATACTATATGTCCTCCATTTGAACATTTTTGTAGTGTGATATAGTATAGTCAAGTAATTGATTACATTCCAGCTGTTTGCCTTAGAAGCTCACTTAATAGATGCTTATCTTCCAATCCCCCAGAAAGTATATTGAGCCTTTAACCAGTAAGCATTTATTGAGAGTTACAATATTCTTAGCATCACGGCAAACCTCAAACAGTTTAGCATATGTTAACCCCATGAAAATATGAGCATTTTTGGGACGAGGGCCAGAACTAACTTACAGATTGCCCTAGTAGGTAATGAGGACTAAGTTATGTGGTGTAGGCTAGAAATACAGTTATAGTTGGCATGCCAAGAAGAGGGAGGAAGTTTCAAGAATGAAGATGAAATTAAGATGGGTATAAAAAGGGGAGAGCGGGGAGGACCTGTCTGGCAGTGAGAAAACGCTGACTGGAAGCAGGAGTGTACCTTCTGTGTTTATGGGCAAGTGAAGACACAGCCCATAGGGCAGAGGGTTCTGGGGGGAGGGGGAAGTCAGCGGGCTAGCTTCAAGGAACTTCAAGTTAGGCTAGTAAGTAAAAGTCTTTAAGATTTATTTATTTATTTATGTTCTGTCTATCTATCTGTTTATTTATTGGATGATGGTAAAGAGTGTTATCTGTTTTAATAGTTTTTTTGGCTCATGGGAACTGAGAAATGTCCCTGTGGTAGAATTGGTTAGATGAACCTGAGTCACGTGAAGATTAGTAAGTTTTATTCAACTTCAAACCATGACCCAAGGATTCCTTCTCATTTGTTTGTGAATTTTAAATCATGAGCATGAAATTTATGTTTAAGGAACTTTAGTTGCAAAATAGAGGGAAAGAAATGATAGAACGGAAACAACTGGAGGCTCTCTGTATGAATCCAGATGCAGAAGTGTGAGGGTTTGGATAATGGTGCGTGGTAGGGAGATAAAGGTATACAAGAGGCGTCTAAAAATAGGTGAGCCTGGATTGCTGAGTGTATATGGAGGACAAAGAATGGGGATAGGGTCAATAAAGGACAGGGGTTTTTGTTTTTCAGGTCAAAAACTATTTAGTTTGTTTCTTCAGCTTTATAGAGATATGACATACAGCACTGTGTAAGTTTAAAGTGTAAAACATGATGATTTGATGCACATGAATTGCAAAATGATTACCACTGTACGGTTAGTTAACACATGCTGCACCTCACATAATTACCTTTTGTTTTCTTGTGTGGTGAGAACATTTAGGATCTACTCTCTGGGCAACTTTCAAGTATATGATACAGTATTGTTAATTATAGTCAGCGTGCTGTACCGGATCTCCAGAACTTGCTTGTCTTATCGCTGGAAGTTTGTGCCTTTTGACCAACATCTCATTTCTCCCACCTCTTGGCAACCACCATTCTCCTCTCTGTTTCTGTGAGTTATAGATTCCACACATAAGTGAGATGACACAGTATTAGGACAGGAGCTTTTGTACGTGCTATTTCTTGTGCTTGGATTGGTCTTCCCTCTCTTTTATCCATTTAATTCCTCCTCGTGCCTTAAAACTCTTAGAAGCCTTGCTTCCTCAGGGGCATCTCCCTGACCTGCACAACCCATTGACCTCACCAGGCTTGCATAACCCTTCATACTGCTTGTCACAGCTGGGGTTTCACCTTTGTCCGTGTGATTATTTGGTAAATTACTTGTTTTCCTTACTAGAACGTAAGCTCCATGAGGACAGCTAATTTTTTTGCTCCCTCCCGAAATATTCTAAATTTGGAATTAGAAGGTCAATGTAGAGACTCTTAATTTACTTTTCCCATTATATCCTACTATTCCATTTCTTTCTCTTTCTTTTTTTTTTTTTGACCAGCATAGACTACTTCTATGATTAAATACTAATAAAAATGCTAAAATGTGGAGCAATTAGTTTTTAAAGTTAGATTATATTCTGAATATGTGTTATTTGAAATTCGACACAGAGCACAAGAAAAATAGTGAGTACTTAGGTTTCATAAGCATGGAATAGAAATGAAAATTAGAGGGAAAGTATAAAACTTAACTATATCAGAATTTTCTGTGAAGATAATTCATCTGCTGGCATAGAATATGGCTCTTGGAAAGTTCTTCATATTTGTTGAATGGATGAGAATGGTGATTTCATAGATATTTACGTGAAAGCTGTCTCCGTTTAGTCATCTGGAAGGAGTGTGCTCTCTGGGAGGGTAGATATACCTCCGCTTTGGGACTTGCTGAACTTGAAGTGGTAGTGGCATTATCCTCTAGACACTTGTGGATATGAGCTTTTAGTTAGGGAAATAGGACAGAATGAAAAGTTCTTACGTGGAAAATATTAGCCCAGAGGTGCAGAATATATAGAAATGGATAAACTTTGCAAATAAGTGAACATGAAGAGAAAAGGACTGAAAGCCAAGGAGTGAAACTTGTAGACCCTCTGAATTAAGGGGACAAGAAGAAGGAAAAAAGACCGTTGAGGGAAAACTAGGAAGCAACGGAGGAGGAGGAGAAACAGGAGATCTTACAGTGTCACAGGAGCCAAGTAAAGAAGGCTTTTTAAGAAAAGGAGATGAGACACAGTAGTGTCCAGTGCAACAAAGAATGAATCTTTGTTTCTCTCTCCAGGAAAGGGATGTCTGCATGTCTTCAGAAATCAGCTTGTGTGTAGTGAATTATCTTTATCTTGTGGCAGTATAAGTGCCTCCATTTGGCATAAAATACTTCTTTTTGTTAATAACCCTTCGACATCAAATGTCGTAGCTTATAAACTGTGGCCTTTGCTGACCTCTTTTTCAGGAATATAACCAGTTTTGTGTCATCGAAGAAGCTTCCAAAGCGAGTGAAGTTTTAGAAAATTTGACTCAGGGAAAGATGTGCTTAGTTCCTGGTAAAACAAGGAAGTTTTTATTTAAATTTGTTGCAAAAACTGAAGATGTGGGAAAGAAAATTGAGGTTAGTTATGAAATTTGTTTAAAAAATGTTTTAAATGATAACATAATATATACATATGTCAGAAAAAATTTCAGATAATACAGAAGTGTATTAAGTAAAAAATTAAAATCTTTCCCTTGGACTTCCCAAGAGAAATCATTCATAGTAGTTTGGTAGGTTTCCTTTCCTTGAGAATATACCATACATAGTATTTAGTAGTTGGCTTTTTTCACTTAATAGAGTATATCAGACATCATTTCCTGCTAGTATATAAGACCAACCTCATTTTTTAATAGCCACATGATCAGTTAAGGGATTTTAAACAAAATATATATATTATATGATGTAGCAATTATGTTTTGTGTAATATGACGTAAGTCAGACTAAAGATGTGTGTCATTTTGATGGTTAAACATTGCTGATTGCATATTTTTAAAGAAAAAAAATGAAGATATATATTTTAAAGGATTCATTTGATATAGATGATTAAAATGCCTTTCAAAAATATATGATGAAAGTAATATTTTTATTGATGATAAACTCTGGAGCCAGATTACGTGGGTTTAAATTCCAACTCTTAAGCTTATTAGCTTGTGGTCCTGGGCAGTTAGTTGACCTCTTTGTGTCTCAGTTTATTCATCTGGAAAATGGGAATAATCATAGTACCTATGTCTTAATGTTTCATGAGGATTAAATCATTTAGTTAGTGTAGATTGCCTGGAATAGTGATTGGTACGTAGTAAGAACTCCTTAAGTGCTTGTTTTCCATGGCTTGAATGGGAACATTGGCTGATCTAAACTTTGGACTATTTCTAAGATAGAAACAGAAGACTATACTACCAATATTCCAGTAGCAATTTCTGTGAATCTGTTGATTTTATTATTAAGCAATAGCTAGAGTTTTTGTGTATTCATTTTTTAAAAATTTTTCATGATTTTGACTAAATCCTTAACTACCTGTTTTACTTTTTACAAGGTACCTAAGGAAGCCTACCAGATGTAAATCATAATTAATAATGTTATTTTGGGTACATTTGTTAATGGATTTACATGAAAGGAACATTTATTCAATTAGCAGAGATTTTCATTCCTAATGCTATAGATGTCTTCAGGAAAAATATGGTGGAATTAGGAATTAGGTTATGAGTATGTTAACAGTTATCAAAACATTCATTTATTTCACTCAGCAACCACTAATTGGACATGTGTTACGTCGGGCACTGTGCCAGGTGCTAAAATCATAGCAGTGCTGCGCAGTCAGCATCTTAGCTAGAAAGTCAGGTTGTTATCTCTGTTTAAAGGCAAAGTAGAAACCCAGCTTATTATTGGCCAATGTCACAGCTCATCGATGGTCAGGCTAAGACTAACAGCGGGTGTTCGGACTTCTGTCACACCACGGCCCCTCGATGAACTCCGTAGACCAGCAGTCTGTGGTGGAATTTGTCGAGGGGATGGTGACGAACAAGTATGAGGTGGCCTTTCTGACAGACGTCCCTCTTTCAGATTACTTCCGTGGATCTGGTTCTGGGCAGTGAGACGGGAAGATGCGTGGTTTTAAACTGGCAGGGAGGAGGGGGAGACGCTGCCTCCCCCCAAGAAGCCTTGCAGGCCTCGCGGTCTTTCAAAAGACGGCCGAAGCTGCCGGCCAGCGAGCTGCACTGGGACAGCATAGTCATTCAGGCCAGCACGATGTAAGTGGCCCTGCCGGGCAGCTTGTGAAGGGTCTTCTTACTTCTTTTAAAGACTTTGTTCGAATAATTTGTTTTTTAAAAAAGGTCAGTGACTTAGCTGAGGTTTTTTTTTTCCAAAGGATCATTTCCAGAGTTCCAAACATTTCTGTCCATCTGCGGCACGACCCTCCCGCCCTGACTAATGAAATGTATTGTTTGGTTGTGACTGTTCAGTCCCACGAAAAGACCGAAATCAGAGATGTGAAGCTCACCGCTGGTTTAAAACCCGGTAAACATTCCTCTTTAAGGTTTGATCAGTGTTAAGCAACATGAAACAAGCTTCAGCGGTGTCAACTATGGGAAGTTTGCTTAATAGACGGTTATGATATAGTGCTCTTTATGCAGTATTAATTGTTAGGATAATGTTTGAATTCTCTGTATCTTAAAACGCCAATGTGAACACTTTTAGGCCAGGATGCCAATTTAACTCAGAAGACTCAGGTGACCCTCCGTGGAACAGAACTGTGCGATGAGTCCTACCCAGCTTTACTCACTGACATTCCTGTCGGAGACCTACGCCCAGGGGAGCAGGTGAACTTGGCCAACTCTGACTGAGAGGAAATCAATTTCACATGTAGTTTTAAATATGTAGCGAGTTTTACACAGTTTTAGAGCATTTTAATAGCATATCCTGAGACTAAAAAAGTCATTTAACTATTTATTGCACATTTTATACACGTTACGTATTTTAATATGTAAAATGTCTTAAGCAGTTGTTACACAAGGGGTTTTAGAACAAATGACTTTAATGTGGAGAATTAGTTGCCTGGGAAAATAACTAAATAGCACTAAGTTTGTAACTTTCTGAAATAACCTTTCAGTCTACTTTTATTTCTGAACCAAACACCAGGAATCCTCGGGAAGTCGAGAATGATAAGAAAAGATGGAGTAGTAGTAATCCCACTCTTAGCTGTGGCAGGAACAGCCTGTAAAAAGCGTCCCAAGAATTTAGCCAACTGGTACAGTAAACTTTAAAAGGTGGAGACATTATCCTAGAATGTATATCAGGAGGAAATCTCCATAGTATTAATTAAATTAAAATACTTTTATTTTGTTACAGCTGGAAAAAATGCTATATGTTCGCTGTGGAACAGTGGGTTCGAGAATGTTTCTCGTGTATGTCTCTTACCTGATCAATACAACTATTGAAGAAAAGGAAATTGTTTGCAAGTGTCACAAGGTATCTTTTTCATAGCTACTTCAGGAAGCATCCTATGTGGAGTATTCCCTATTTTGTATTATTTTAGTTTCCCTATAAAATAAGCAGCTTAGGTGCTTATAGTCTATTACAAATTTTAATTACATATTGGTTGATTTTTTAGTCATTTTTATTTACTATAAACGAGATAATATGGCATTCATTGCTCAAACATTAGAAAGTTGGCCTACATAGCTTTTCATATAGAGAATCAACAGATTTGAGATCTCATACAAAAAAGTCTTGTGCCTCTAAATGTTTGTAAAATGACACATTAGATAAAATCTGTAAGTTGGCTTATTTGCAGAAGGTATTAGAGGAAGGGAGATCTCCCTTTATGAAATATTTTTTTCTATTCAAAAACGAAAATCATTTTTGGTAAGGGCACATGGCAGAGAGCGAAAACAGGAGAGCTGCCGTATCACCTGACAGCTCAGAGGCACCTGCGGTCACTGATGTATTTCTTCTTGGTCTCTTCTATTTATAGAGATGGGGGGCATGTTTTTATATAGATTTAACCATACTGTGCTTTATCCGCTTTTATTGATGGAATGTTATGATATTTAGTATCTTCTTGGTCCTGGCAGCAGGGCTGTCTCAGCCTTTTCTTAGGAACTGGGTCCTCAGCCCAGCAGAGAAGGTCCAGCGGTCTTGGGATTTGTGGTTTGGTTACTGCACAGAGTCTGGGCCGTGGGCTATCTATAAGTCACTAGAGGCAAAAGCATCCTAAGAGTTACAAGTCTTTCCCGAGTGGGAGGGAGGAAGGCACGTAATCTGATCTCACCTAGCCTGATGTGATGACAAGAACCCTAGATGGTGAGTTGGGAGGAAAGGGTGCCAGCCCCAGCGCTACCTCCTAACTTGTGACTGGCCATGTAACTTATTGTGGCCTCAATTTCCTCACGTACAAATAAGAACTTTAAAGTTCTGGGCAGCTTTAGAGTCCTAAGCCTTGGATGTCATTTCTCCTGGTGATGGAAGTTTACGGTAGACTTAGAATGTCCCTCTTTGAAATAATAGTTTACTACCTGGTAGCTGACCTGGAATCAAGCGAAAACAGTGTGCTGCTGTGTCTTGAAGCAGGGTTCTCTTCTCTTCAAGACATGACATCATTGAGGTACGTGCCACTTTTTTAGAGAAGGATCTATTTATTTTTCTATCAGCCAGTCCATCCCCAAGACGTGCTTTTACGGGACACTCATTCTGAAGGATTGAAATAGATGTTACACAAAAAAGAATTGATCGGGCACATATGTCTGGAAAATACTGGGGAAAAAGGTGTTAAACAGCTCTTGTTACTTCAGGACTTAGCACAGCACTTAATTTTCTAATGTGTATTGAGAATCTTTGCAAAAGGCTATAGTGATTGTCTTTCAAAGTTATTTTACCAAGAAGCACCTTTCTCATAGAAGTCTTATAGGTCCTAGTCTTATTTGGAAGACGCTTTTTGAAATTTAAACGTAAATTCTTTTTCCTTCACTGATTAAGTCTCATTTTTACTTATATGTGAGTCTGCTGTGTAGGCCATGTAGAGATTAAAAGTAGGCCACATCTGAGACCTGAAACCATAAGGCTTCTGGAAGAAAACGTAGGCAGTACACTCTTTGACATCAGTATTAAAAGGATCTTTTCGGACACCATGCCTTCTCAGAGAAGGGAAACAATAGAAAGAATAAACAAATGGGACTTCATCAGATTAAAGAGCTTGTTCAAGGCAAATGAAAACAGGATTGAAACAAAAAAACAACCCACTAACTGGGAAAAAAATTTGCAAATCATATATCTGACAAAGGCTTAATATCCTTAATATATAAAGAACTCTCGCAACTCAACCACAAAACATCAAACAACCCAGTCAAAAAATGGGCTGGAGACATGAACAGACATTTCTCCAAAGAAGATATACTGATGGCCAATAGGCACATGAAAAGATGCTCATCATTGCTGATCATCAGGGAAATGCAAATCAAAACTACACTAAGATATCACCTTACACCCATTAGAGTGACAAAAATATCTAAAACTAATAGCAGCAAATGTTGGAGAGGTTGCGGAGAAAAAGGAACCCTCATACACTGCTGGTGGGAGTGCAAACTGGTGCAGCCACTATGGAAAACAGTATGGAGATTCCTCAAAAAACTAAAAATAGAACTACCATACGATCTAGCCATCCCACTACTGGGTATTTATCCAAAGAGCCTGAAGTCAGCAATCCCAAAAGTCCTGTGCACCCCAATGTTTATTGCAGCACTGTTCACAATAGCCAAGACGTGGAAGCAACCTAAGTGCCCATCAACAGACGAATGGATAAAGAAGATGTGGTACATATATACAATGGAATACTACTCAGCTGCAAAACAGAAAAAAATCATTCCATTTGCAATAACATGGATAGACCTTGAGAGAATTATGTTAAGTGAAATAAGCCAGCGAGAGAAAGATAATCTGTGTATGACTCCACTCATATGAGGAATTTAAAACTATGGACCAAGAACAGTTTAGTGGATACCAGGGGAAAGGTGGGGTGGGGGGTGGGCACAAAGGGTGAAGTGGTGCAACTACAGCATGACTGACAAACATTATTGTACAATTGAAATTTCACAAGATTGTAACCTATCAATAACTCAATAAAAAAAAAAAAATAGGCCACATCTGAATGAATCACTCAGTTGCTTCTTCCTTTCGTTGATCTTTTCTCTGGGAAATGTTGAGGCCCTAGGCTTTAGACCCCTGGAGCTATGGCACGCTTTTTTCCAACTGCTAAAATGAGTAAGAATGTTGTGTATCCTACCTATTAAACTTTGTTTAAAAGTGAGTTTAATGATCTTGAGGAAGGAAATAATTTGAAACATATAATAAACATTATTTAGGCATTTCACTAAGTGCTTTGTGTACATTATCTCATTTAATTACCATAGCACAGAAAATATAACTTTCCCGAGGTCACTTCACTATGTCCAGGGTCTACACAGCTAGTAAGTATGTATCCTGCCAGGACTAAAATCCAGATCTATCTGGTATTACAGCCTGAGTTTTTAACCAATGTGACATTTTTTAAAAGTTTCTTACCAATAAGGTGGCTTGTTGTTTCCAAAGATATAATAGCCCCGTTGTTTTTGAGTCCCATTGTTTTGGAGAGGAGATGTAGCATGTGAATTAAGAGTACAGGCTCCAGGGTGAGACTCGGTCCAGTTTCTACCCTTGTCACTTACTAGCTATGTCACCACTCATCTTAAAATGGCAGTAATAGTAGCATCTGTTTCCTTGAGTTCTTATGAGCATCACAGGATACATGTATAGTGATTGTAACACTGTGTCGCATTCCATTATTATCATCATTACTATTACTGTTATTTTAGTCATCGAGTCAAACTGAGGTAAAGAACTTGGACAAAAAGAAGGCCCAGATGCTAGGTTTGACACCACTAGCTTTGTGGCTGAAGGCCAATCGCTTCCCCTTCCTTAACTTCTAGTTCCTCTTCTGTAAAATGCTGACAGTGCCTGCCCTGCCCACTTTCGCTAGATCCTGAGATAAATAATGTATAAGAAAGCACTTTGCAGTGGGAACTGTTATAAAACCCTAAGATAATTTACTAGAAATAGTAGTCTAGTCTCTCTACGTGGACTTTTACAGATATTATGCAGGGGAAAGACCCTAGCTTCCTGATATATAAACTGCAATTATTTATTGGTCAGTAAAAGGTTGTGCTTTATATGCCTTCTGTTTCTAAAACTTCACCTATGGTTAAGATTTATAAATGCCATTGAAAGTATCCTTTAAATTCTCTTGCAGGATGAAACTGTAACAATAGAAACCGTCTTTCCATTTGACGTTGCAGTTAAATTTGTTTCGACAAAGGTATGTCCCTGTGAAGCATGTTGGAAATCACTTAGGTGTAGAAATTAACAGAAAAAATAAAATGGGTTGATGCAGCTCTTGACGACCTTCTGTCTTCATTTGTGACAGTTTGAGCACCTGGAAAGGGTCTATGCTGACATCCCCTTTCTGCTGATGACGGACCTTTTAAGTGCCTCTCCCTGGGCGCTCACTATTGTGTCCAGTGAGCTGCAGCTTGCTCCTTCTATGACCGCGGTGGACCAGCTGGAGTCCCAGCTGGACAAAGGTGAGAATGCGCATCATCCTGCTTAATTAGCAGAAGTCCCTTCTGGGCGTGCGTGCGTGCGTGTGTGTGCGTGCGTGCGTGCGTGTGTGTGTGTGTGTGTGTGTGTGTGTGTGTGAGGCTAGCAGTGTAAGAGCTTTTTGCTAAGGGAGGGAACTTGCGACTTATGCTCACAAAAGAAAACACGTTTAGAATTAAGATAGACTGAACATCATTTACGATTTACCCGAGTAGGTTAGATCTTATTTCAAAAGATCAGATTTTTGCTATTATCAGGAAGTTGCTCTGTGAAAAATGTACTTGAAAATAAAATAGTATTTTTTATATTTGGATTTTTTATAGATTGTTTTTTCTTATTAATTTTTAATTAAGGTTTACTATTGTCTATAATTTGAACTGGGAAATGATGTTTATTAAAGAAACTTCAGAAAAAATAGAAAAGTAGATGATAAGTTTTGTAAATCATCCAGCTGAAACTGTTTCTAGAAGAGATTCAAACCCAGGATGTTACCTTTCTGGTTCCATGTCTTTTGGGCTTGTGTGCTTCTGGAGCTGTTAGAGGGAATAAAAATTACTTTGAATGTTAACGCAAGCAAAATTGTCCTCAACTATATTATAAGGGTGAATATTGTGAGAAAAAAAATCATGATATAGTCTTAAAACCAAATATAAATGAGTTGTTTTATTTGCTCTCTTTATCTACTACTTGACTGCAGTGTCACAAGTCATAGTTGATTTGCAATACAGATTAAAATTAGATGAGTAGCTACCAGAAGTCCAACATATTTTTGCATCTGGCCTGTAGGTAAGTTTCAATATCTATCGATAAATAATCAATAGATGTTTATTGAGTGCTTCCCTGTAAGCACCATGCAAGGCTCTCAAGAAGACACCAAAAAGAACAGGCAGTCTCCATGTTCACTTCTGTGCATTTTAGAAAACTCATAAAGGAGGTACCATTTTCCTTTGGAATAATAGAGTTTTTGCCGAAGATCTTGGCATCAAATCTTCACATAAGATTAATAGATAAAAATCACGTATGTCCTTAAACATCTCTATTTAAGTGCTAAAAATATGTACCACATTCTGTAAAGTAATAATAATAAAAAACGTAGTTTGCTTTCAGAATGCCCTCATAAGCTTTGTTTTTCTCTCTCTGGAAACGTGCTTTTCTCTTGTGGTTTGGAAATCACCGTCTCTGGTTCTGCTTTGTTCCTCTGTCCTCTCCTTCCTTTTCTCCTCACTGTGCTCACGTGGAATAATCGTGAGCTTTAGAGTCAGACTGAACTAGATTCAATGCTCATTCCTGCCTCTTGCTCTTTCGTTATGTTGGACGGTTCATTTTATCACTTCTCAGGGTTAAAGAAGATAATGTACATGAAATACCTTAGCCCAGTGCTTTTCCCCTAACAGCTCAGTACAAGCTGAGTATTTGTCCATTCTTCACTGATTCCTTTTCTTACCCCTTAAATGTTGGTCCTTTCGAAGATCCTGACTTTGGTCTCCTTTTTCTACAAGATTTCCACTGCCATGCAACCTTAGGCTGCCTGCATTCGCTCGTCGAGTTAGAGGAGTCACTGTACGCTTAATCCAAGCTAGAAACCACGGGGAAAACTAGACTCCTTCGGGCAGGCCCCATGGCCGAGTGGTTCAAGTTCTGCATGCTCCACTTCAGCAGCCCTGGGTCTGTGGGTTTGGATCCCGGGCGCAGACCTACTCCACTCATCAGCCATGCTGTGGAGGCACCCCACATACAAGGTAGAGGAAGATGGGCACAGATGTTAGCTCAGGGCTAATCTTCAAGAAAAAAAAAGGATTGGCAACGGATGTTAGTTCAGGGCAAATCTTCTTTACACACACAGACAGCAACTAGACTCCTTCTGTACACCCACATCCGCCCAGCACCAACTTCTCCCTCCTCCACATCTCTTGAATCCAGCTTCTCATCTCTGTGCTCACTGCCGTCCTCACCATTTCTCACCCGGCCTTTAGAAGCAGCCTCTTTACTGGTCTCCTGCTTACCATTCTCTCCCCTAGTCTGCCTTTCGCACTGCTGCCAGAGTTTGATTCCTCAAAAAACTATTCCAAACTTGTTGTTCCTACTTAAAAAACTTCCAGGACATTACAGACCCTTCCCAGTCAGGCTCAGCTTACCTTTCCAGCTTCTTCCACACCAGCCTCTCTACCAGCCTCTCTACTTCCCTTTGCTGTGTCCCAGACTTCAACCAAACCAGATTTTCCACATTCAGCAAACATTGCCCACATCTGTTTTGAACATATTATTACTTGTGTCCAAAACCCTCTCCTTCTTCTCTTCAACCTGTTGACCTCTTGTTTACTCCTTAGGGCTCAGGTAAGCTTTGGCTTTCTGATCCTCCTAGCAAGACGAAGGGTTACTCTTGCTTCTTGACTGCCATGGTCCCTTGTACATCCTGCATCCTTCTATTGTAACACTTACCCCATTGTGTTGTAATTACTCATTTATAGATGTGGCTCCCCTGCCAAACTTGTGCTCCTTTAGAGCTGGCGCTGTGACTTCCTTATCTTTGTATTGCCAGCCACATAGTAGCTGGGTAGTAAGTGTTTAGTGTATAGTGTCTGTTGAATCTCCCATTACTAGTTTCCTATTGCTGCTGTAACAAATTACCACAAAGTTAGTGGCTTAAAACAATACAGATTTATTATCTGAAAGTCCTGGAGGTCAAAAGTCCTAAAATCAAGGTGTTTGCAGGGCTGCATTCTTTCTAAGCTCTAGAGAAAATCCATTACTTTGCCTTTTCCAACTTCTAGAGGCCTCTTGGATTCCTTGGCTCATGGCTCCTTCCTCCATCTTCAAAACCAGCAGTATAGCATCTTCAAATGTCTCTTTCTCTGACCTCTGCTTCCGTTGTCACATCTTCTCAGACTCCCTCCTGCCTCTCTCTTTCCCTTATAACCTTTGTCATTAGATTGGGCCCAACTGGATAATCCAGTACAATCTTATTTGAAGACCCTTGTCTTAGTCACATCTGTAAAGTCCTTTTTGCCCTGTAAGGTAACATACACAGCTTTTCTGGAAATTAGGATGTGGATATCTTGGTGGGGGAGGCAACATTATTCTGTCTGCCACCTCCAAGAACACCAGCACTGAGGCATTATAAAATTTGTGTTTGACACAGTAAAAATAACAACTTTCCTAGGTCATAAATTTGACCCTACTGTTAATTGTTAATGACATTAATTAGTTGTTAATAAACACTGTGATCATTTTGGTTAACTTCTTAGAAATAGGGCAGACTTCACGGGGAATTTAATGTGAATGTCCCAGGTATTAACAAAGCTATCTTAAGAGGTTTGAGTTGATGTGTGTTGTACTTCCTGGGCTACAATATCATTTCCTAGTCCTTAAAAATTACTTAAAAGTATTAATTAAAGATTAACCCAGCTTTTTTCCCTTTTGCTTCTGATATCTACTCACAATCATAACCATTAATTTATCACAACCTTCTTCATGGAAAACCGTGAAAACAATTACTTAATGGTTCAGGACTTTGTTGTTGTTATTTGAAAGTTTCACTCTTAGGTTTGTTAAAATTGGCTTTAGATAGGTGCTGTTGCCAGCTTGCATTTAAAGGAGTGACACTGCAGGTCCTCAGTGCTGAAGGTAGGGGAGGCTTGGTTAAATGAGCATCTGTCATGTCATCAGGAGTTTACTGTGAAGTTGGCAAGAGCAAAGCACCCTTGCACAGGAGGTAAGTAGCCACATTAGGCAATAATGAGGCCGTAGGTGGTGTATTCTGTTTCAGTGGGATCAGTAATTTGCGTTTATTCAGAGAAAGCCTAGTTTTCTGGAATGACATTTTGAGTACCTTAACAGGTAGCTAAAATTTTCTCTTTTCTTTTTCCCTACCATGAAATGTTTCCTTTAGAGATATGAAATAATTTGGAGAAAGAAAAATAATCACCACAGGGTATTATTCTGACTCCAGACTGCTCCCTTTCCTTAGTTCCTATAGGGACCTGTCACAGACATACTGATGCCTCACTGTTTTTATTATTTTATTATAATGGAATATTGATAGATTAGAAAAACACTGGATAGGGACTTTGTGACCTTGAAAATGTCATTTAACGTCTCTGAGTCTTACTTTCCAAGTCTCTATAAATAATGTATAATGGATAAGGTGTTCTTTTTCTGTTATATTACTTGGAGGTAAAACTCTGTTTCATAGATGAAATCCTCGCATAAGGATATAAAGACTCTTTCTTGTCTTGTAGTTGTCTTACAGACTGGAGAGAGCGCTAGTGAATGCTTTTGTCTTCGGTGCCCATCTGTTGGAAATGTTGAAGGTGGAGTAGCAACTGGGCATTATATTATCTCCTGGAAGAGGTAAAATTATATCAGCCTATCTTTTTTTCATTAATTGTGCTATTCTGATGCCTTTATTATTTCATTGTCATTTAATAGTTGAGAGCTTCTGTCAGACCTAGAGAGCAGACTAGAAGTCACAGGCTATCACTGACCATTTGTCAAAAGACAAAGATTAGAAAGGATAATTAAACTTTCCTTTGTGTTTGTCACAATTTGTGACCTTTATACTGATGAAATTTTAGACAAACTAATTCTGATGATAGAACCATTAAAAACATTAGGAGAAGGGCTGGCCCCGTGGCCGAGTGGTTAAGTTCGCGCGCTCCGCTGCAGGCAGCCCATGTTTCGTTGGTTCGAGTCCTGGGCGCGGACATGGCACTGCTCATCAAACCACGCTGCGGCAGCGTCCCACATGCCACAACTAGAAGGACACACAACGAAGAATATACAACTATGTACCAGGGGGCTTTGGGGAGAAAAAGGAAAAAATAAAATCTTTAAAAAAAAATAAAAATAAAAACATTAGGAGAAACTACCCTTATTTGTAGTCAATAATATTGTCTGCATAGAAAACCCAAGGGAATCAACAAATTATTAGGATTTCAAGAATTTCAACAAGGTTGCTGGATATAACATCATTATACAAAAGTAATTGGATTTCTACATATCAGTAATAAACCTGTAGGCAGTGTACTTTTAAAATAGATATAAATGATAAAATAGGTATCATTTGCATAATAACAAAAATTATAAGAAGCATAGGAATATATCTAACAGAAGTACCACCTTACCTTTCTGTAGAAAGTTCTGAGACTTTAAATATTAAAGGAAGACCTAAATAAATGGGAGAGAGACAAAATGGTCTTGGGTAGGATTTGGATAAGATGTAATATTATAAATTGTTCTATCAATTCAGGGCCATTTCCTTCAAAGTCTCGACAGCTTGTTTTGTTTTGTTTTTGTGGAACTTGACACTCTTGATTCTAAAATTTATATGGAAAAGCAAACAGTCAGAAATCGTCAAGATACTCCAGAAGAAGAACTGGGCGAGCGTTCTTGCTCTTCTACATTCCAAGCCCTACTGTGAAGCTACAGTAGCCGTCACTATGGTATTGGCTCGGCTTGTGTAAATGAGCCAGTGGAACAGAGGAGCGTCTGGAAATAGATCCGTAGGTCCCAACACAGGGAAATTATATTTTACAGAGGTAGCATTGTAGATGTTTATAATCGTATAAAACCATTGTTTTATAAGTGATGGTGAACAATTGGGTATCCTTTTGGGAAAAAATTGGATCTCTACCTTACACTCTATATAAAAATTGATCCCAGGTATATTAAAGTTCTAATTTTAAAAAGCAAATATTTATTACCTTTAGTAGAAAAATAAGAGAATCACTTTATAACTTTGGAGTAGGGAAGAATTTCTTTAAATAAGACACAAAACGTATTAGCTACTAAAATCGATGAATTTGATTTCTTAAAATCAAGTTTCTAGTTCATAAAAAACACCATAAAGAAAGTGAAAAGATGATGCAAACTGGGAAAAGCTGTTTGCAACATGTAAAACTGACGAAAGATTAAAATTCATATCGAGAACTTTTACAGATCATAAGAAAAACACAAGTCTGCTAACAGAAAGTTGAACAAAATGCCTGAGTAGGCAGTGTGAGTGGAACAGAAGCAGCCAGCTGGCCAGTAAACATAGGGAGAGAAGGTCAACCTTACTAGTAATCTGAGATTCAGACGTACTCCCACTAGTTTGGAAAAATACAAAGGTTTCACAATGCAAAGTTTTTCAAGAGGTGGAGTATAAATTAGAACAATTGATTTGGAAATCCGTTCAGCAGTACCAGGTACAGTTGAAGATGTCTATCCCTTTCAGTCCTAGAAAAGGTCTCAAACGTGTCACCAAGGATCCACGTATAGGAATCTTCATAGCAGCACTGATTCTAATAGTAAAGAGTTAGAAGCAAACTAGCTGTCCACCAACAGGAAAATGATCAATCGTGATGCATTCCTACAATGGAATACTATATATCAGTGAAAATGAATGAACCAGAGCTGCACTTATCAACCTCTTAATATTAAGTGAACAAAACAACTACAGATGTTCACAATATGAACAAATTGCATGTGTGTAATATTGGAAAATATGTAAAACATACCGTGTGTTTCTTAGGGCTACATAGATAATTTGGAAAGGTGTAAAGAAATACATAGGAATGATGGATACCAAAGTCAGGAGAGTAGTTACTTCTAGAGGGGAGTGGAGGGAGATGCAAGCAGGAAGGGGTAGGGTACATGAGAAGATTCAGCTATTTTATGATTTTTAAGGCTGGGAGGTAGGTGCATGATACTTCATATGTTATTTTCTTGATATGGCTCAATTTCATAAATTTTAAAACAGTGAATAAGATTAAAATGAGAAAGGAGAAGTATGTAATTGTATTTTTAAAAAACTAACTTGTCTTTATTTTCCCCATTTCTGGATTTACCATAATCATGTTTAGTTTATAGGCATGAAAACAGCGTTTTGAAGGCCCTGCTTAATTTTTCCGTCACGTGACTGTAATACTGTAAAGACATTTCTTAACGAGAGGAGTCAGATGCTTTTGCCTGTACTTTTGCTCTGTAGTAGTTTGAACGTGGTGTCAGCTGTTCCACCTCTAGAGGCAGACTCTTCCTCAGGGCTTTCCTTGGCGGTCAGCTGACTCTGTGGACCCTGTAGTCCCTACCCTGACTGTAATAGAGGGAAACACATGTGCCAGTTCCATAAGCTTGCTCACTTCAGCTCAGGGATGCAGCAATGCCGCTACGTTTGTGGACAGTAAGATATTTTTAGTTCTTCAGCGTCTACTGTGTACTTGAGTGTAGTTATAACAGTGCACTTGGAAGTGGTCTGGTGCTCATCTGGGGACTGTCCTCAGTGTGACAAGGTGTTTGTGTCATAATAGGAATCACCACACTACCACTTACATTGAGTTGATCTGCGTTCTGGCACAGTTCCTCACTTCACTGGGACCAGCCAGCAGCCTGGGATTATAACCGCTTGTTACTTAGAAATATTCAAAACAAAAGTGGGATTCTAAAAGCTCTTCACAAAACTACTTCTATTAATCAAGTTTTAGAAGATGGATAAATAATTTGTATTTCCTTTGAAACTAGTTGGTGCATTTGCATGTTCCCTGTTTTTAATTTATTAACTTCTCACATAAAATGTGAATTTAAAAGATGCCCTTTTCTGCCATAGGACTTCAGCCATGGAAAACATCCCTGTCATCAGTACTGTCATCACTCTGCCACATGTGATTGTAGAAAATATCCCTCTGCATGTGAACGCAGGTACCACCATTCAGATTTTACTTAATTAAAAGAATCCAGTAAGGATATTTATTTTAGCTTCTAAGATTTACAAAAAAATTTTTATTATGAAAAATGCCCAACATTTACAAAAGTAGATTATGATCAGTTTTGTGTCATCTCTACCTCCACACACTTCCTCCTACCCCTATTATTTGGAACCAAATACCAGATAGTATTTCGTCTGTAAATATTGGAGTATGCATCTTTAATATTAGTGGTTATTTTTCTAAACATAATCACAATACTGTTATCAAGACTTAAAAAATTAGTAATAATTTCTTAGTATTGTCAAATTCCAGTGTTGAAATTTCCCTAGTTGACTCTGAATGTTCTTTAGTTTGTTTTAAGGTCTACACTGCAGTCGATGGATGTCTCATACTTGTGAAATCTATAGGCAGCCAGACTCCCTATGTCCCCGCTCCACTGCCACCCTCCCATCACCTCCTCCACCACCGCCCGCTCCCCCTATCTTCCTTGCTGTTTATTTGTTGAAGAGAGTGAGTCATTAGTGCCGTAGAGCCTCCTGCATCTGGATTTTGCTCCTTGCATTGTATCAGTGTTAAGTGTTTCTCTGTCCCTATAAATTGGTAGTGAGGCTTGATCAGATTCAGGTTCAAGTTTTTGGCAAGAATGCTTCATAGTTAATGCTGTGTCCTCCCATCAAGAGGCACATAATGTCCGTCATTCCTTCTTTAACCATCAGTGATATGTAGGGAAATCTTTTGTAGATTTTTAAAATTGTTCTTAAAATATAATTCAGCTCCTGATAGCTAAGACCTTTTCTAAGTCAATCCATTCCAGAAGGAGATTTTGATTCTTCTTAGCCTGTTTCATCGTAGTCCCATGGCTGTTGTCCAGTCAAAGGATTTTCTTATTTGGCAAGAGTGCAGTAGTAGTATTAATTTAAATAACCCCATGTCTATTGAATGAGATTCATTTACGAAACGAACCCATGAATGGTGAGGTATTTTTTTAACCAAGAGAAATGTCATCTTTCTCTGCAGATCTGCCGTCGTTTGGGCGTGTCAGAGAATCATTACCTGTGAGGTATCACCTGCAGAATAAGACTAACTTAGTGCAAGATGTGGAGGTTTCTGTGGAGCCCAGCGATGCCTTCATGTTCTCAGGCCTTAAACAGGTAAGGGCATAGCTCGTTCGGTTGCTCGTGGAGACGCAGAAGTGTGGCCAGGAAATGGAGAGCTGTCCTTTTAGTTTTTACAAATGAACTGATCCCTATTATTTTGGTGAACCCTATTATTTTGATAGTAGTGAATTTTTAGTCACTTTTAAAGATTAAGTACCATTTGCTATAGAGGTGGATTAAATGGGCAACCGTTTTCACATCGAGGCACACGTATAGGTTCTTTCTCCTTATAAAACAAGAGTTCACAAGTCCTTGGCCTATAAGAGAATTCCTGAAAATTTTAGGTTTCTCTTTTGTTACTAATGAGTTTATTTGTGTGTGTCTTTTGAGGCCTGGAGGCGTGACGACCCATATTAAGAGCCTAACTCTCTTCTGAACTCTCAGAGAAATCTTTTAGAGATCTTGATCGTGTATACAATTTACTTATCTTTGGTACGTTTAGATGCAATTTTGTATCTACACATGAAAATAAATTATTCAGGTATTTTGATTCATCCATTCAAATCAGAGGTGGAAAAGTTCTTCAGATTTTTGAGGGGAACATATGCTCTCAGGCACAACCACGTTTCAGTGAGAACACTGTCCTCCACCGTTGAAGTGATAACAGAGACGGCCTCAGTAGTCAGTAAATAACTTATTAGCAAGGACACTTAGAGGAACAGGCATGTCGTAACACTTAAAAGTATCTGCCCTGGCTAGTCATCTGTGCTGTGCATATTCTGAGTGCTGTGTTGTCAAATGCAAAACAGAATTATATATGAAGTATACTGTAAGTGCAGACACTAATTTAAATTTAGAATTTATATTAAGTTCAATATTAGCTATGCTGTGTTGGTACGCACACGCGTAGATTATCTTTGACGCATCATACCTGTATGTACTCATTTGCAAATGAGTATGCTTTTCTTGTGTGTCTTGATCTTTTTCACATATTGACTTATAAATAATTAGATAATGTAAGATACCCAAATCTCACCAGTTTGTGTTCTTTTCTAAAGTTTTGTTAAAATTTTCCAAACACCTTTTTTTCCCCCTGAAGTTACTTGCCTTACCACAAAGGTGAAATCCCCAAAAGAAAACACCAGCATCAACTAGTTTCTCTTATGTTGACACAATGTTTACAAAGATACTTTTCTACAAATTATCCCGTAACGTATTGTGACTCAAGTCTGCCTAGTCTAAGACACCTCTGTCTGGTGTTCTCATTTTGAGAAACTGAGAAATCACGCACATATTTTTTATACGTTTGTTATCTGATGGTCCTAGCCTCATACTGATTCAGCCCTACATTTTGGCATCTATCTGGAAGACAGAACAGGAGAGAGAGAATATTTCATGAGAAAGATTTGGGTGTTTGCGCATTTGTAAATAATCTAGGGGTAACAACACATAGATTTGGCAAGTCTGTAAATTTGATGATCTTTCTTTCTCTTTATGACTTAGATTCGATTACGTATTCTGCCTGGCACAGAACAGGAAATGTTGTATAATTTCTATCCGCTAATGGCTGGATACCAGCAGCTGCCGTCGCTCAACATCAACTTGCTGAGATTTCCTAACTTCACCAATCAGCTGCTCAGGCGCTTTATACCCACCAGTATTTTTGTAAAGGTGAGGCTTAGCAGTGTTCTGCTCTTTAAATGCACTGTTTGGAAAATGAACAAAAGAAGACATTTGTTCATGCAAACTTCAGTGTACAATATTTTGAGACTAACAGTCATAGTTTTTACTTATATCATATGAATTTGGCAACACTGCTATTCATTTCTATAAAATTACTATTATTTTATAGAATCTAATTACAAAAATTTTTATTCCCTTAGGTAAATAATGATTTTATCCTTATAGTAGCCTTAAACATGTTTTATCTTTGACTTAGTAAAATATGTTTTAAAATTGTAGTTAGTTTGTAACTAGTGTTTAATCAAAATGGATTAACTTTTTAAATATGATCCCTGAACTCTCCTAATTCTCTTAACTGTGTAACGCTGGATCTGGGTCTTTTCTGAAAATGATCATCTGTCAGAAACTATCCTCTGGTTTGATGTTTTGATTTTTCACAGTGATACAGTTTCCAGGTTCTTGCAGTAACAGAGCGTGTAGGGCGGTCGTGGTGTGAGAGTGAACCAGGCCGCACGTGTGGTTCATTAGTCCAGCGCCTCACTCCGAGGAAGCCACTCTCAATGCCTAAAATGAAGGCTGTCCCTCCAGAGAGTTCTGGTTTCCCTCACTAACTCAGATATACGTGAATATAAGTGAACCCCACGTGCCCTCTTTTTATTTTAAATTTATACCCCCTTTTGGAATGACAAGTTACGTTGCTTACTGTTTCCTTTTTTGTGCCTGTCTTATTCAAGTTTTGGGGAACTGACCCTTTTTTATGTAATGTAGGATTTGGTAAATTGTCATTAGTTTGTGTTAATGTATTCCTTTCTTTCTTTTTAAAAGATTGGCACCTGAGCCAACATCCGTTGCCAATCTTCTTTTTTTCCTTCTCCCCATAGCCCCCGAGTACACACTTGTACACTCTAGCTGTAGGTCCTTCTGCTTGTGCTGTGTGGGACACCACCTCAGCATGGCCTGATGAGCGGTGCCATGTCCACACCTAGGATCCTAACCAGCAAAACCCGGGCCTCCGGAGTGGAGCACGTGAACTTAACCACTCGGCCACGGGGCTGGCCCTATATTCTTCACAATCTTCCTAGCTTTTATCTTTCCAGACTTATACAACTTTTTTTGCATCTGCAAAAAAGTCGTTTTATTAACTCTTCTAAGCTCCTGTACACCATACTTGTAAACTGTAAAGGAAAAATCTCAGAATTTTAGTCTCCTGACCGGCGTGGGGAGCGGGGGTGATGTCCTTCCAGCTGTGTGACCTGAAGTTAGTTGGCCCTAAACTCAGAGGTGCGGCTTTGATCAGGGTGAGAGTGTGGGTCAGCGTTCGGACGTGGTCAGTCTAGCTGTGCAGACGTGGCTTGTTTGAGATGTAGAGTCGATCGTCGAGAAATCAGGATTTCCGTGCCATCGATTACTCTCTCTCATTCCTTTCCCTGTGGGGCTCAGTACCCCCAAACCTGATCTCAGCTCATGCTAGTTCAGTATCCGATTTTCCTTCACAGCAAACCTCTTCTGGGTAGTGTTTAAATCCATGAAGAAAGGTTCCAGAAAAAGAAACATTCATAAGTTTTACCGTAATTAACAGGCCCTTTTCTACCTGCCCTGATCTTTTCTCTGAATACAGCTACCACTTTGTAGTAACTTGACACTGCCCAAAAAGTTGACTGGATTCCTCAGAGCCAGCTCCTTTGTCAGTTGGGGAAACTTACACTTAAATCGTTTACCTGTCACACTAAGGACAGTGAATGAGGCTCACCCTTTTCCTACTTAGTGAACAATCACTCACTAAAACTTTATATCCCAGCACACCTTTATTACACCCTGATGCTGTGCTGTTCCTGTATGATCGCCACTAGCCACGTGTGCATATTGAGATTGAAATTAAAATCTAACTTAATTTAACGATTAGTTACGCAGTCACACTAGCCGCCCTTCAGGTGCTCAACAGCTACATGTGACTAGTGGCTACCGTATTGGACAGCACTGACATAGATTTTGTTGGACATGCTGCCCTAGACCAAGGTTGGATCAATATTTTCTTCCTTTGAACAACAGATCTCAGTTTTCTAATTGCCTGATGTACTTGTCTTCTGCCCTGTTTGTATGGTTCTGTGGGGTAAGGAGTCAACCAGGTTGAGCCGTTATTCTGTTTCTAAAACAGAACATTCTCCATCAGTACTAAAAAATTACATCAAGTTTAAAAAACTTTCATTTATTCCATTCCTTCCTTGAATGTCAGAGACCTAACTTACATATGCATGCCGGCATGCACGCATGGCTACATACATGCACGCACGCGTGCATGCATAAAGCCACACAGCAACAGCACTAAAGCTGGAGCTCCCTTCACTGCCAGGGAATCCTGCCGGAATCCTTACGCCTAACGCATGGCAAATGGCTTTTGGTGGTAAAGTGTAACACTGTTCTGTTTCATGTCCTGAACACTGTCTCTCTCTTGCTTTTTCCACAGAGGTCTGCTAATGTATATCTCTATAATAAAATAAAATTATTTGCAAGAATTTAACTTTTTTAGCTGCTCGATGGCTCTCTGGCGTGTTGCTGACCTGTCAGAAATTTTACCCTAAGGACAATTATGAGAGCTTTTAGTCATTCTTAGCCTTTACTCTTCTGCTGTGATGTTTTGAGTGTTTTCCCTCAGTGACCTTAGAGAAAGGGAAAGTTTTGCCTTTGTCTGCTGCCTCTGTCCCTGAGGCCTTTCGTCATTCTGAATTGCCTCTTCTCAAACAGGAGACTGGAGGCCTTGAGTCCCAGGAACTTGTGTTCTCAGCTCAGGTTTGTGGCCTGCTCAAGGCTGGAGACACCTGAGCAAGAGAGAAAACACTTGATCATTCAGCAGGAGTGGTGATAGGTTCCCTTTCACGTGCGCCGGGGATAGATTGACAGTAGCTGCTGGAACACAAGGTTAAGAGGGAAGTCCTGAGTGACCTGGGTTCAGCAGGTGGGGGTGCGGGATCAGCTGGTGTCGCAGGGAACAGGACAGCACCTAGGCTGTGGGGTTGCCACCCCCAGGTTCAAGTGCAGAAAGAGGCGGGGTGCAGGAAGGAGAGGAACGCATTTGATTTTGATGCTGGCACACATTTACTCTGCTTTTGTGAAACAGTTCCAAGAATTTCAAAATCTTTTCAATTAGTAGAGCTTTTGTTGTCATTATTATTTTGTAAACCCGTTTTATTTTCGCATTTTAAAGCCGCAGGGTCGACTGATGGACGACACCTCCATTGCCGCCGCGTGATGGGCACGACCAGCCCCTGGCGGTTCTTCCAGAGACGCCGAGAGAGCTGTGCGCGCTTCTTATTGTGAGCTGCAGCTTTGATCGTGGTAAAGGTTAATCTTTTCTATTTTTTAATGGATGTTATACCAACTGTTCAGAGGAACTCGTGCTTAAAATATTAGGAAAATCTATCCTCTCTTATAGTTTCACTAATAAATATTTGAAATCTGTCAGTGTGACATGAAAGGATGTCAGATCACTGTTATCGTTGATCATTTTACGAATAGTCAGTTCTTTTAAAAAGTCGGTGATTTGCATGTGCAATATCAGAGGATGATTAAGCATCTCAACTGGGACTGGACACGCAGAGGAAAAGCTGCCCAGGGAAGTTCTCACCCCCCGTGTCTCCTTCAGACTCGGCCAAACTTCCTCGTAAAGGCAATGTGTGCTCAGAATACATCACAACGACTTTGTAAGCAACCGTATGACTGATACAGAAAACTTCCAGAAGGTTCTAATTAAAGCAATTTAAGTTGTCTAAAAAGTATGTGTGCTTACCGTCAAAACATGTCACATAGGTTCAGCTCAGAGCCAAAATGGGGATCATTTGTGAAGCAGATTTCTCTTTGTAAGTGTGTTAACGAGATCTTCACCTGCAAGGTTCTGGTTGCAAGGACTTGACTATAAGCATAATTTCCTACACTAAAAGTTTTTGAAAGAGATGCAAGGTCTAAAAAAGGGCTTTTAGTTGTGCTGTGCAGTTTCAAAAGAACTATTTAAAACTCTTGAAAATTCTTGTAAATAAAAATCATACTATGAAAATTTTCTTTGTTCAAATATCTTAATTTAAAACTACTTGATTTCCTGGAAAATTTTATTATTTAAAGCTGTAGGAGTTGTAAAAAGGAAATAGTCATGTAAATAAATGTTCTCTTTCAAATATGCTTGTATCTATCTTTTATTTGTCTTGAGCTCGTTTGATTTCTGCCTCATGAAACAGCTCTTACTAAGGACACTGTTGCATGAGGTGTCGTGGAGAGCATAAGATTGAACGCTGGGAGATCTGTGTTCGAGAACTGGCTCTGCTAGCCTGTGGGGAGACTTGGGCAATGCAGTGGACCATCTTGTGGGGACATGAGTTCCCTGTTACCACGACTTCTCAGGTGGGGGCCGTGGGAGCTTGTCTTTGCAGCCAGCTTGTCTCGGATCAAATCCTGGCGCTGCTGCAGCTGGCTAGGTGACTTCGGTCGGGTTGGTCATCATCTGTGTATCTGGTGTTCTTAATCCACAAGATGTAGACGATGATAGTATCTATCTCAGAGGTATTGTCATGAGGATGATAAAAATTAACACATGAGCAGAGCTTGAAACCATGCCTGACCCACAGGATGCTCTGCCAGCAACGTCTGTATCCTCATCCCCTTTGATGGGAAGGCTGAAGGGGATATGCTTGCGTCTACTGGAGAGTCTGTGTTGTCAGAATGTGTTGACACATTTTACATATGCAGTACTTGAGCATATATATATACGCATGTGTGTGTATACATGTAAATATATAATACTGTAAACGAAAGTTTCATGAAATACTACTCACCATCTGTATATGCTTATATTTTATATCCTACTCTGTTTTGTTAAATAATATCCCTGGTGTAACCTTCTCTGTTGATTGCATGACCCACTAATGGACGTAACCTGCAGTTTGAAAAATTCAAGGTCCCTTTGAATTCTAAGGTGGTCTGATGCTTATGTAATGAAGCTCTCTCGCGGTAACACTGCCACTGTCAGACACAAAGTCTGTGTAGAACTAATGGGTCACTGACACACACGTCACAATTCTTACCATGATGTTAGTGTGACTTGTGTAAGTGCGTCTGCGACTGTAAATACATCAAGTAAATAGGTCTGTGCTTTTCCTTGATGTTTCTTAGAGCTGGCGACAGAGTCATCCTTTCCCAACCAGGAATGCCCCCATATCATTAATTCTCCTGTGAATGTATTCTATTTACTTATTTTTGAATTCGAAAATACGTGAAATCATGATTTTCCATGGGTCCAAAAATCAGCTGTCACAGTGTTGCAGGATCTGTTGATTGACTGGTGTTACAAGTGTCCTGCCTCTGTGCCATCAGCCACAGTCTTTGTCCCTCGTGAAAACCGTACCGTGTTACCACTTGGTTCTCAGTATTGCTCTCTACCAGTTCAGTGTTAGACGCCACTCAGGGCTGTAAACCTTCAAATAAAGCATTGTCAGTTTGGGGGAGATGTGTGTCAAAGTGTGATTCCTGTCCCGTGAAGGTAAGCACCGGTGGGCAATCAGTGTCGAGTGTCACCAAGAGGATGAGGATGACAAAGTGTTTGGGAGAAAAGAAATCCTTAATTTGCTTAATTTTGTGTTTTTATGATCCTAAAAGTTCAACTTACAATTTCAATTCAGCTTTCCCGATAAAGTCTTAGGTTCCTTATCCTTGAAATCTTCTTTAAGAGGTTGTAGGGAGCATGACTCTTACACTGAATTTTTCTTAAAGTCTTTTGCATTACTTGAAGGAAACATTCTTTACTTTTGTTTTAATTCAGTCATTTCTTTCACGGCCCGTGTTTATCTCCGCCCAGACTATAAAAAGATTTCCAGTTGGTACTGTCCCTGATAATGGCTGTTAAGGATTCTGAGTTGTAATTTCCGTGTTGGCATTGCAGTGAGAGAGAGGGAGTGCTTCTAAGGAAAAAACACAGCAAGTGGAAAAGTTAAGCTCACGCTTTTAATGGGGAGGGTCCATGCGGTCCCAGCAAATACTTCTGAAGCCCCCGCTCTTGACGTAAAACCCCAGAAAAGGAACCTAAAGGAATGTAAAAAATACTTAGAGATGGGTTGTACTGTTTCACAGTAGAGTGAATATAAATAGTCGCGACTGTAATTTTCAACAAGCAGTTATATGCAACATCAGAGACTGTTAAATGAATACATGATACCTAGGAGAAATGTGCACTTTGTCTTGTCCTCTCCCTTTTTTTATGCCATAAATCCTCCCCAATAAAGCATTATGAATGATGCTAAGAATCATTGATCCTATGCATTAAGATATATAAGAAAACAAATTCATGTTTGATTTTATTCTCCCAATATTCTTAAGTATCTTCTTTTACGCTTACCGTTTTGTTTCTAAACATTTCTAGCAAGTGATACTCATGCCATCTTTTGGTGAACTCCGTAACCATCTTCCTTTTATTTTAGCAAACAATGCCATTTTCAATCTACTAAAGAGCTGGATAAAATTCCCTAAATGAGTATAAAACACCACGTTTTCATGAAAGAGAAAAGAAATTCATGGTTTAGTTATATTCAGCTTCTCTTCAAAGATCAGATTTGTGAGAAATTTTCCCTTCCACTCAATTTACTTAAGCCTGAGAACAGAAGAGAAAGTGATCACAGGCTGCATTGTTTCTGCTTCTGAAACATGCTTTACTGGAGAGGGAGGGAGGGCCAAAGTCAGAATGGCCAAGCCCTCCTGCATTTCAGGGGATCTACACCATGCGAATTATAGCCTGAGTGATTTATTTAATATATATATATATATATATATATATATATATATATATATGAGGTGTGGTGTTTTTTTTTTTTTTTTGATGAGGAAGATTGGCCCTGAGCTAACACCTGTTGCCAATCTTCCTCTTTTTTTTTCTCCCCAAAGCCCCAGCACATAGCTGTATATCCTAGATGTATCGAGCAATTTTTTAATTCTATTTTCTCCCCAATTATTGAAAGAATGTAAAACTCATAGCAACCTTGAAGTTGATTTTTCATATATGAAATATATTGTTATCCAGGAGGTGCCACCATTCATGGCAAATGGGAACTTGCAGATATTCTCTCTATTAGGTTGGTCAGCATTTCTAAACTATTTCTCATTGATAATCGCCAACATTTATTGAGTGCTACAATGTGCCACACGGTTGGGTTCTACCTCATTCAACACTCCCAGAGCCCCATGTGGTGTAGGTGCTGTTACTATCTCCATGTTAAAGACGTGGAAACCGAGGCACAGAGAACCGATGTTCTGGTTGTCACTGCAAAATGAGCCATCCCAGCACTTAATGCTTAAAACGACAGTCATCATCTCTCATGGTTTTAGGGGTCAGGAATTCAGGAGGGGCGTGGCTGTGCAGTCCTGGCTTGGGCTCGCTCATGTGATTGTTGGCCGCAGGTAGCTGGAGTTAGAACAATGGGGATTGTGAGAACCAGGGAACTGAAGCAGCGTGGGGCTGGCATGGCCTCTCCATTTAGTCTTGGGATCCTTCCCTGTGATCCTGGGCTTCCTCACAGCATGGCAGTCTCAGGGCAGTCAGGCTGCTTACCTGGCAGCACGGAGCTCCAGGTGAGTGTTCCAGCCTGCAAGGTGGAAGCTGTGTTGCCTCTAGGACCTCACCTTGAATGTCACATAACATCGCTTCCACCATGGTCCCAAGCCCACCCCGAGTTAAGGGGAGGGAACATAAACTCCGCCTCTCGATGGGGAATTGGCCACATCCTAGAACATGCAGGACAGGAGATATGACGGCAGCCGTCTTTGGAAAATGCAACCTGCCGTACCCAAGGACAGCAAGTCGGGGAAGAGCTGGGACTGAAACCCAGGCGCTCTGCTGCACGGCCCCCATTCTAATCCTCAGCGCTCGGTCCTAAGTAAACGAGTCTTTGGCAAATACGGACTTGATGACTGAGGCGTTATGCTTTCCGTGAATTAAGACTGTAAGTCGACAGCAGTAAATCTGTTGCCCTTGATTACACGTTGAATTCCAAGTGTTTGAACACCTCCCGTGGGCCAGTTTCTGTGCTGGTCGTTAACGCCATCAAGGCTCCTATTCCTGAAGACCAGGGGTCCAGCAGGAGACTGACACGGACACAGATTCCACTACAAAGTGATAAATGCAGTGGAAGTGGATACAAAACTGGCGAACTGGTGGGATGTCTGGGATTTGCTTTAAAATGCTCCAGAAAACAAAACAATATAGAGGAAGGTTGGCAACAGAAGTTAACTCAGGGCGAATCTTCCTCAGCAAAAAGGGGAAAAAAAAAAAAAAACCAGGTCCAGGAGAGACAGATGAAACAAGCTTTGAAAAATGTTGGTAATTGTTAAAGGTGGGGAAAGGGTGACTGGGGGCTCAATTCACTCTACTTCTGGATATGCCTGAAAATTTCCATAATAAACATAATTAATAAAAGAAAGGAACCACAGTTGAAGTGATTATAGAGTGTAAGCAGCAGCGAGGAAGGGCTTCCTGCAGGAGTGACGTTAGAGTTGTTTTCATATTCATAATCAAGTTATTCCGTGTTTTTCTTGTGTGGGAATGCATTTCCATCATCCTTGAATAGATAACAGTATGTGGGCTAAGTTTTGGAGGACGTGTAAAAGTTTGTAAAATAAACAAATCTAAGAAGAGCTTTCCAGGTGGCCTCCACTCCTGCCGGCACCACGGCACGCCCAGCGCTTGTAGCACAGACAGACGCGTCTACTGTGGCGTAAAGCTGGCATCGTTTTCCTACCCGAGAGGTTCCTTTTCAGTGCTAAGAGAATTAGGGGAGGGAATGAAATGCGCTTAAAGCTTAAAGAATGCTTGCTGCTGTCACCACGGCTGCTTCTGGAGGGCAAGGATTTTTCTGTTGGAATTTGAGGATTTTTGGATGAAGCTTGTCTCTGCTTTAGCTTTATAAGGCTCAACGGACTGAAAAACGGTAGTCTGAAAAATGTTGGATCTTAGTTGATAATCAACAGCCATTGTCTCAGCAAAGCACTGAATCCCAAATGCCAAATTTAACAGGAAAAAGTAAGAAGCCTTATATTCAAGAGGAAATATTGAATTATTTAAACAGATGACTGAGGAGCTCTATCGTGATTTTTTTTTTTAGTGAGGAAGATTGGCCCTGAGCTAACATCTGTTGCCAGTCTTCCTCTTTTTGCTTGAGAAAGATTGTTGCTGAGGCAACATCTGTGTCAATCTTCCTCTATTTTGTATGTCGCCATGGCATGGATTGATGAGCGGTGTGTCAGTCCACACCCAGGCTGAACCAACAAACCCAGGCTGCCAAAGTGGACACACAAACATAACCACTATGCCACCAGGCCAGCCTCGACAGCTCATGGTTTTTATCAGAGGTGTTAGTGACCACCAGTTGCTCAGACTACAGTATTTTCTCCACTTCTGCTTGCCATGTTTATTTCATTTTATTCTTTTATCATGAAAATTTCCAAACATACACAAAAGCAGAGACTATAACACACTTCTCTGCCTGTATTCAGCTTTAACAGTCGTTAATACTTGGCTGCCTACCATCTATTCTTGTCTTATATAATTTCACCCATAAATAAAAGCACTTTAAAAAAAAATAACCACGATGCATTATTGCATCTAAAAAATTACTAATAATTCCTTAAGATTGCCTAATACACAATATATATTCAATTTTCCCTAATTGACTAAGCAGTCCTTTTTTTTTTTTTTTTTGAGGGAGATTAGCCCTGAGGTAACATCTGCTGCCAATCCTCCTCTTTTTGTTGAGGAAGACTGGCCCTGAGCTAACATCCGTGCCCATCTTCCCCTACTTTATATGTGGGACGCCTACCACAGCATGGCTTGACAAGCTGTGCCTTGTCTGTACCTGGGATCCGAACCGGTGAACCCGGGGCCACCAAAGCAGAATGTGCGCACTTAACTGCTGCGCCACCCGGCCAGCCCCAAGCAGTCCTTTTACAGTTGGTTTGAATCAGCATCCAGACAAGGTCCATTACGTCTCAAGTCTTTTTTAAGTTTCATTTAATGCAGAATAGTCGTTTCTCCCTTTATCCCTTATCATGAAGTGTTGAAGAAATGGAGGCAGTTGTCATGTAAAAGACACACTCTGCTGTTGGCTGATTGCCGTTGAATTTGCTTCTCCATCCCCCGTGCTTCCTGTGGCCGGGGAGTTAGAGTTCAAAGCTCGCTTGAGTCCCTTCCCCCCTTCCTTGTTTGTGAGCATATCTCATAGATGATGGGCTGCACAGCCTGTTGCCACATACAGTGTCCGCTTGCCTCCCTTTTAGTCGTGATAAGATGGATCAGTGGGTTTAGAGGATGGCAGCCTAACCCTTTATTACCAGGCCCAGCTAAACATCAATCAGTGGCAACTGTCTGACTCAGTTACTAAGTCTGCACTTAGAAGCTGCAAAATGTAATTTTAAAATGCTGTTCTGCACTTATTGGCTGGAATTATTCTGTATAGAAACTTTTTTTCCTCATCTGCTCAGTCTGTTTATTTACCCTGAAATATAGTTCCTATAGGAAAGAGAATTTTTAATAACTGAATTCACTCTCTTTGTAATTTTCAGAGGAACAAGTTGGTGCCTTCTTGGTGCCTTCACTCTCTCTAATGTTATTCAAGAGCTTTGGCTTTTGTTTTGGTTTGTTTTTCCTTGATTTTTTTCTCCCTTTTCTTATGAAATCATGTAAATGAGAAGTCCAGGCGACAGGAATGTCAGGTTGGTGTGATGACTCTGTGACATTTTTGGTGGCAGCTGTCATCTTCTCTTAAGGTGATCAGGCCCTCCATCTGCCTTCATCTGAACAGAGGGGGACTCATGCCCACCCCCCACCTGTTGAAAGCAGCTGCTTTGAAAAACAGTTGATGAGGAACCTTCAGCTGGAAGAATGAAATCAACAAGACGACTTCTACAAACTGATCGGACGTTCCCTCCTGCACTCCTTCACCAACCACACACTTAAAATCAAAGTTACAGATGTTCCAAAGGATGCCCTTGGGAAATTAGTGCCAGAGTCTGACAACAGGGAGAAAAGATTATGTTTAATAAACATATTTTATGCTAACTCTTTGAAAACAGGTAATCTTATACTAATTCTCTGAAAACAGGTAATCATTGAATGACATCTTTCACATCTCACACACACACGTACATAGTGTTAAAAAGTTATTTAGGACACTTGTTAAAGACAATAAGACAGACTATTCAAGAGGGGCTTCTGCAGCGGGGTTTTGTTTGGGAGAGAAACTGGACTCAACTCCACTTTAACAAGGACAAGTGGGGATTTATAGTGGGGTTGTGGGGGGTGTGGGGGGGGCATGGGGAGGTGGGGGGGTGTCAGTGGATGGGGGATGGGTAGGTAGGGGTGGTGTCAGTGGATGGGGGATGGGGAGGTGAGGGTGGTGTCAGTGGACGGGGATGGGAAGGTGGGGGGTAGTGTCTGTGGATGGGGGATGGGGAGGTGGTGTCAGTGGATGGGGGACGGGGAGGTGAGGGTGGTGTCAGTGGATGGGAGATGGGGAGGTGGGGGCGGTGTCATCCGCTGGAAAATTACTAAGAGATGTCAGTGGGAAAGGGGATTCTCACTGAAGGCAGCCAGGGTGGCCAGATAGAAGGGCAGGGATTTCTGCGGCACTGATTTAGCAGGCTTCTTGCTCAAACAGCATCCTCCAAGGACAAGATCAGGCCTCGTGGAGTAGCGGGTTCAGAGGAGCCTGAAAAGTTTAGTCAAAGGAGAAAGTGTCAATACACACTTATAACTATTAACCACAACATTTTATTTTTCAGGCTAATAATTCCTCCTCCTGTATCACGTGGTGGAGGGCTTACTGCTCTGAAAGTCGTTTGCCTGAGCTGATGTAACAGCCTTCCAAGCGTTGCTTCCCCTTCCCTCACGGAAAGTTAAGACAGGGCTGCCCCTTCTGCGAGGGCCTGGATAGGCTCCCGTGCATTAATAACACCGTGGCTCGCTACCCCGGACGACACGGGATGACTGACTGCAAGTTCTGCGGAGCAGAAGGAAATTTCGAAAGCGGTCAGACAGGCTGGGTGACTTCGGGACAACGAGAGCCTTTATGCTTTAAAATCAGAACCCAGCTGTGACGAACGGAACAGGCTTTCTTGTGCTTAGCTGACACAGCCTGCAGAAACCCGTGCTGGGTGGGCAAGCCCCACTCCGCGCCACCGCCACCGGGGTGCACTCTCTCTAGCCGCTCGTCCCGGGCCCCGCCCTCTCCGCCCGCGCTGCGCCGCGGTGACCCGCCTCCGGGGGCACCAGGACTGAGTTGCGGCGAGATCATAGTCCCCCCCCGCCCCCCCCCCCCCCCCCCCGTGCCTCCGAGGCGGGTGTTCACGCCGCAGGTGGCCTCCTCTGTCTTAAACATGGTGCAGCAACTTCCAGAAAGCTGGCACACCTGCGATTTTCAGAGAGGCCCCCATGGCATTTCCGAAACATAATGCAAAATGCCTTCTAAGGGTTTTGCAAAGCCCACCTAGGAGGTGCAGCAAGATTAAGTTCATCTTTTCTTTCCAGAAGGAAACATGGTCCAGAAAGAGAAAGGATGTGCCTAGCTTAGCATCTCTCCTGGCCATCCTAACGTGTCTGGGGTCTGCGGGGCTCTCCCCACCGCAGCAGATGCAGAATTGAAAAAAAGTGGAGAAACTCGGCGTGCCAGGAGAGATGACTAATATCTAAAAGAGAGGCGAGGGGACGGGAGCGGCAAGCTGATTGCAGGACCTCCTGGGAAACTCAGGGGCCTAGGGCATTTCCGATCCCAGAAGGGAGAGCCGCCCCCCCCCCCGCCCCCCAAGTCCCTCCTTCTTGCTCCCCTCTGTTTGGTTTGGCAAAGCTGCAGGGCTGTCCGTGGGGCCCCAGAGCCCACCCCCGTGGGGTCTGACCTTGATGGACAAATCTTTCTTTGTCAGAAGGGCCCTCCTCCTCCTGGTGAAACCACCTTTATTCCGGATATATAGGTCTGCTCAGAGGGAAATAGCTAATAACCTGGGAAAATGGTCGCTATACATTGTTGAGGAAAAAAGTAAGTTCCAAAACAGTATTGTGATATGATCTTGTTTTGAAAGACAAAGCAAACCAAACATTCCACACACAAGCCCAAAGGGAAAAGACCACAAGGATACACACCAAACTATATTATTGGGTTACTGGATTAGAGGTGGTTTTAATTTTAATCATCGTATCTGTTCCAAAGTATTTTCTACAGTAAATGTGTTTTTCTCCAACAAGAAAAATGATAAATGCTATTTTTAAAAGGAATGGGGCCCGCCTAGTGGCTCCGCTGTTAAATGCGCACAGTTCAGCTTCAGCCACCCAGGGTTCGCTGGTTCGGATCCCAGGTGCGGACATGGCACTGCTTGTCAAGCCATGCTGTGACAGGCGTTCCACATATAAAGTAGAGGAAGATGGGCAGGGATGTTAGCTCAGGGCCAGTCTTCCTCAGCAAAAAGAGGAGGGTTGGCAGCAGATGTTAGTTCAGGGCTAATCTTCCCCCCCAAAAAAAGTAAATAAAAATAAAAGGAACGTATCATAGCACCAGTGGGAAGAGAGTCAGTGGATGGATCCTGTGCAGGACTTTGCTCCCTTTGTGACCACGACAGTCACCCAGGAAGTAAAGTGTGTGACGTCTGCGTAATGTTCCAGGATGCGGCTGTAATTAAGCAGTTTATATCCCCGCGAGGAACTCACTCTCCCTATCTGGACAAGTTCTATTCAGCAGAGCTGTAGGTGGGTCCCTAACAATATGACTTGATAAAAGGTAAAAGATCCTACATGCCTCACGCTGTACTCTGGAAATTCCCTTTTGGTGAAAGCGTTGTTGGTGTCTGAGACAAGAGACACTCAGCTCGAAGGCACAGACACGTCTGCTTTGAGCTATGACCGCAGAGACTCACTTAGGAAGCATCTTGCCCAGAGGCCCAAACCCGGCTGAGGCGGCCCACTGGGGGCACAGCATGGAGGCAGGGAGACCAAGGAAAAGACACATAGATATATTTTTGAGAGCTCATTGTTTTTCCTCTCAAAGGCCAAACCTGGAATGACCATCCTCATTCCAGTGGCCAGAGGAGGCAAGGAAATGCCATCTCACTGGGTGCCCAGGAAGGGGAGATAGAGACACAGAGCATCGTCTCTGCCACTGGCTCCTTCAAGGCTCCGCTGCACCTCCACCTCCGCCTGCAGCCCTCAGCAGTCCCTCCATGGTCCTCCCCCTCCCCCTGCAGCCCTCAGCAGTCCCTCCATGGTCCTCCCCCTCCGCCTGCAGCCCTCAGCAGTCCCTCCATGGTCCTCAACCTTCCTCTAGCATTTCCTCTGTGTACTGTCCATCTCGTGACTTTTTAGAGGATGCACTCTGTCTCCCAACCGGACAGAAGCTCTTTGTCTTCACCTCTTTTCTCTCCAGTGCCTAGCACAGGGCTCAGAGGGAGTTGCACACAGCCGTACATGGCCAGGAGGGCACTTAGATGCTCAGAAGTATGTGACCTGTGCTGTCCTTGCAGATTACTAAGAACAGTTACATGCATGGAATCCCAAAGTTAACAAGCAGTTGGACTGGATACACAGAAGGGAGAGAATCCAAAGCCAAGGTCAACTGCTTGTCAATTTAGTCAATAGAGAGGCGGCTTTCCAAACAGAGACCCTGGAAGTCCAGCTGGCTGTCTTCAGGAACTTATGCCCTGGAATCGATGGGTGGTGGTAATACTATCAGTGCTACCACCCCCAGTGGTTCCCTATTTCCATCAGAGGAAAAGCTCAGTCCGTGCAATGACCTGGAAGTTCCAACAACCTGAGCTAAAATAGGCTTATTCCAGAATATCTTTAATTTTTTTTAATTTAAAAATTTGTAAAATTTTTTACCTAGACTATTCATTTTCTTTTTACTATATTATGTGTAAAAATAATATATAGGCATAGCAGAAAATTTGGAAAATACAGAAAAATTAAAAGAAGAAAATGAAAGTAATTCATAGTCTCGTTACTTAGTGATAAAGACCTTGAACATTTTGGAGAATTTATTTCATTTTTATTCTTTACATCAAGGGAGTTTATTTTCTAAGGAGTCTTTCCCCCAAGCAGACAGACCTATTATTTTCAAACTCTGTCTCAAGCCTGACAGTGGATGCATTTGCAGATTTTTATGTAGTCAATTAAATTAGAATAAGAAAAATCCATAAGGTGATTCCTAAGTGTATTCTCAGAAATCCATGGATATTCCCAAAATGTCTAACATGCTTTAAAAATGCTCTAGCCGTTGGTAGATTTTCTGAACACATGTAAACTGTTCTCCTTTTCCCCTCGTATGCAGCGGCACCAATAATCATGTCTCACAATGATGCTCCGAGAACAGTAAGGCGTGGAGGAGGGCTGCCGATGCTTCTATAAATAAGAACAGTCGTGGGATTCAGCGAAGAGATGCCAGGCAGTTACAGCGATTATACAAAAACAAGGAATATTCATGTTGGTTTGTTGGAAGCTATTCTATCATTTCGGGAAACTGTGATGTCGTTATTAACAGCACAGACTTTGTGATCAGCCAATCCTGGCTTTTCTACTTGTAATCTGAGTGACCTTTTGATATTACTTAACCTCTTTAAGTCTCAGTTTGCTCATCTGAAACATGAGAATAATAATAGGTATCCTGCAGAATTGTTCATTTATTCTACAAGCATTCGCTCAATACCAACTATTCAACAAATATTTATTCAATACTGTTCTAGTCTTTGGGGTGCAGTAATGACTAAGAGAAAGTCTCGGTTCTCTTGGAACCTGCAGTGATAGCTCCGTAAGTGGTAATGAGCAAAATAATCACCTCTATCATCGCCACCACCATCAACATCATCAACATCATCATAGTGACATTCCCCCCTGTGTTGACTGATCTAAGAACATCGGTTAGCTCAGAGCAGTGCATTTTTTTAATTAAGCTTTTTGAGGTCCTTATAGATTCACATGGACTTGTAAGCAATAATACAGAAAGATCTTGTGTACTCTACCCAGTTCTGCAAAGGTAACATCTTACAAAGCTAGAGTACAGTATCACAACAGGATATTGACATGGATACAATCTACCAATCGTTTTCAGATTTCTCCAGTTTTCCTGTTTTGTGGATGTGTGTGTGTATGTAGTTCTATGCAATTTTATCATGTCTCCACCACCACAGTCAAGACACAGCACAGATCCATCTCCGCAAGGATTCCTCCTTTTGCTCTTTTATAACCATATCCCCCTCCCATCCCCGACATGGTCCAACCTCTGGCAACTAATCTGTTCTCCATTTCTAGAATTTTGTCATTTCAAGAATGGTATATAAATGAGGCCATAGAGTATGTAATCGTTGGAGATTGGCATTTTTCACTCAGCGTAATTCTCCGGAAATTCATCCAAGCTGTTGCAGGGATCAATAGTTCGTACCTTGTTATCCCTGAGTAATACTGCACGATATGGCTGTACCACAGTGTGTGTAACCCTTCACCTGGTGAAGGACCTTTGAGTTGTTTCCAGTTTTTGACTACCGTGAATAAAGCCTCTGGAACGTTCTCATATAGATTTTTGTACGAATAGAGTTTTCATTTCAAATGTGATGTTTTCTCCATTATAATTGACTTTTTTTGAATATAGTATGCCTTTTCACTATATGGATTCAAGTGTCTTTTTACTTCATGAAAGATTACTTGAATTAGCATTTGTTCTGGTCTATTGGTTTGGTTTCCTTCTTCAGGAACTCCAGTTATATGTTGTTGGGTTTTCTTTGCCTATTTTCTACATTTCTCTTTTTAAAAATCCTTTTTTTTCTTTATTTCTGTTTGATTTTTTAAATTTCCTCCTTTCTAATCTCAGTTTCCCTTGCTATGCTTTCTGTGCTGTCTGCTCTCGTGTAACTTGTAGCTCAGTCTTAATTCATAACATTATTTTCTAATTTTTTCTGAGCTTTCTCAGCTCTCGTTTGACACCTCCCTGTTGTTTAGCTGTCTCATTTCTGAACTTTCATATATCCTATTTGTGCTGTGTTTCTGCAACTTCTTACAGTTTAAAAAATTATTTTGAGTTCATTTTATATTAGGAAACATTTTTTTATCTACTTTGTGGCCAAAGCTTATGCCTTCTTATCTGTTGATACAGTATTCAGTTTATTGTTCTCTTTTTCCTTAAAGTATTTTTATGTGGGGTTTGGGTTACATTTCTTTTCAATGTTTATACTTATGTAAAATTACTTTTCTTTTCGTTTTAAAACAACATCCTCACATAGGGAGCAGGGGAAATACCAAGGAAGCTTTCTGGCTCGAAGGCTCCCTTCTCTATTGTCATTTCAATGTGTTACATTCCACTGTATTGCATTCTGTGGATTCACCTCCACGTTATGAGATCTTCTTCTTGTGTCCCTTCCCTCTGTCTACACCCAGTGTGCTGTCCTGATCAATTTAGATCCTACTACCAGAAGACTTTACTCAGGGTAGGTCTTTTTCCTGCTGGGAGTTTTTCTCGAGTATTTCTGATGTCCTTGAAGACCTACGTCACTCCCGTGTCCTCTCAGAGTGGAGTCCTCTCTGGGAGGGGAGCTTTTATTGGTCTGTGTTCTAAGGCCCTCAGCAGTGACTCTAAAGCTCCCTAGTTACGCCAGCTTGCAAGACGAGATTGAGTGCAGCTCTTCCGAAACCTGCAGGCAGTGACGTGAACTACGGTGGAAGTATTCATACCCTGAAAATCAGCAAACACTACAAGTCAGGTTGGTTTCGGAGTGTGGCTTTTTGTTTATTTGCTTTAGTTTTTGGTTTTGTTTTTGGACAGCTAATTCACCAGCACATCCCTGGCTCCTGCACCACGAGAACTCTCCTCCCCCTTCTCTTCAATTCCTTACACAGTTGCTAACCCTCCCAGGCTGGCAAGCACGCTTGGCTGATAGGGGTGGTTTGGTCCTACAAACAGTTATTCTGGGGTTCCTAAGTAAACCTTGTCACCTAATTTTATTGAAAATGTCAGAAAATATTATTTCAATGTTGCTAGCCTATTGCTATGGGAATTTGGGAAGATTTATAATGGCCTTGCCCTAACTGAGAGCTCTCAGAAATACTTTCTAACGTTGTTGGTAATAACAACGCTCATACATTTTCATCTCTTTTTAGTAGCACTTTACAGTTCACATAAAGTTTACGTGTAATCCCCTTATGAGATAGGGAGAATACGGATAATTTCAATTTGTAGGTGACGAAATTGAGGCTTACACAAGTCAAATGTTTTGTTCATTTACAACCAACAAGTGGCAGAGCTTGAGTTTGAACTTGGGTTTTCTAATTCAAATCTATCGATCTATATTAAAATGTAGGGGCCAGCCCAGTGGTGTAGTGGTTAAATTCACATGCTTCACTTTGGCGGCCCAGGGTTCACGGGTTTGGATCCTGGGCACAGACCTGGCACTGCTCATCAAGCCATGCTGTGGTGGCGTCCCACATAAAACAGGGGAAGATGGGCATGGACCTTACTTAGCTCAGGGCCCATCTTCCTCACATACACACACAAAGTAAATATATATTTGCTAAAAATTGAGCTAATATGTTGTCAAAATCTAGGGCAGTATCAGATCTTTGACCACTCAGGGAGTAAACATCCAAATATTTGACTGAATTGCTTCATTGGTCATCCTTGCACTGAAACAACCTCTCTTTTTAGTTTCTCCATTTCTGAAAATTGTACTGCACTCTCCAGGCGCTCAGGCTTAAAACTGGGAGGACGGGCAAAGCAGTGGTCCCTCCACATGTAATTCAGGAATGCCAGAAAGCCATCTTTCCTTTTCCTCATGCTTCTCTACAATATTCCTCCTGGTTCACTGAGGCCTGAAATTCCATAATTTATTGCTTTGGCTTAAAGCCAGGAGGAGGGAAAGGACGTAAATTTCTTCTTTTCTAATGCTGACTATGTGCCAGGTACAATCTTATTTATTCTCCACATCAGTCTTATGCATTGCACTTTGATAAATGAGGGAACTGAAGCTCAGAAAAGCTAAGAAATTTTTTCAGGGTCACAAAGCGGGTAAATAGAAGAGATCATAACTGAACCCAAGTTGGGTTGACTCTGAAATCTGTGATTTATCTACTACTCTAGGCTAATATTTATGTGAGCCTAGCACTGTATTAAATATTTGTCTTATTAGATATATATTCTCAGAGTAAATAAGTCTGTCAGTGTAGAACCTGACGAAGGTACCCCACCCTTACCTCCTACACATTAGCGTTGTAGTGCATCTATAGGACTTCTGACGCCTGAGGTCTTTCTTTGGCCCCAGAGCTTGTCTCCCCGAAAATGCTTTTATGGTAGACTAAAAATACAGGAGAATTAACTCCCTCAGCTCAACCCCAGCAATCTTCAACCAATGCCTGATAGGAATGGTGTACAAAAGCTGCAGCTCCCTTGCCCCTTGGGTGGGATGACCCTACACTGGGATTAAGCTCCAGTGGTCCACAGAGTGATACGCTTGATAATATACCCTTTATTGGCTTCCACCCTTTCCCCGTCTCAGTTCCCAGCTTCCAGATGGATGTTTCCAGGGATCCTTTCCAAAATAAACTGCTTGCACTTGAATCCTTGTCTCAGGGTTCTCAGGGACTGCTTCTTTGGAACCCCAGACTGAGGCAGTCAGCAACAGTCCTAAAGATAAATTTTCATAAGGAGAAGAATCAGCAGACTTTGAGATCATCAGATATTAGAGGGAACAGAAGAAGCATGCCAGCTCTCCTTTGTTCCCAAACACTTGTTATTAAGTCAGCTGTCTATTCCTTATCTCATGAGCTACAGCCAGGGAGAGGGAGTCAGATGTTTGGCTACGGCAGTTCCGGGGAATAGAGACAGGGCAGTGGAGAGAACGGATAAAATGTCCAGCCCCTATGCAGGCTATATTCTAGTGACTGCCAGGAGAGTTAAAAAAAGAACCAAATAGATCTCCTGGAATTAAATAATGCATAGGTGCATTATTTATGCATTATTTATTCATTAATAAATGCACAAATAATCTGAAATAAAACATTTCTTGGATACTCTTAACAGCAGAAGAAAGGATCAGTGAATTTGAAGACAGATGGATAGAAATCATTCAAGCTGAAGCAAATACAATACAAAGACTTTTAAAAAATGAACTTGTGCATCAGTATCGAACATGGAGTCCCAGAAGAAGAGGAGAGAGAGAATATGGCAGAACAGTTATTTAAAGAACACAACGGCCCCCAAATTTCCAAATTTGGTAAAAAGTGTTTCAATCTGTAGACCCGAGAAGCTCAGCAGATCCCAAGCAGGATAAATTCAAAGAAAACTATTAGGCAAATCTTCAGCAAACTGCTAAAAAACAGATAAGCAGTTAAAGAAAAAAGACACATTATATATAGGAGAACAAGGGGGCAGAAGACAATGGGAAAACATCTTTAAAATGCTTGTGGGGGGAAAATACCTGTCAACTTAGAATTACATGTCCAGTAAAAATATCCTGAATCCCCCACAATGAAGCTAAATGAGTTATCTGGGTCATCTGATCTATGACACACTGGTTTGGATGGTTTAGGCTGCTCCAAAAAGTGTCGTATGGACAGAGATGAGGGATTCTGGAGCCGGCCTGCCTGAGTCCAGTTCCTGACTCTAGTATTCACTAGCTGAGCGAACTTGGGCAGGCTCCTTAACTTCTCTCTGCCTCATTTGATCATTTGTAAATGAGAGTAATAGTAATAATGTCCACTTCACATCATTATTGTAAGGATTAAGTGAATTATTTAATTACCAACTATTGGGGTTTTCCAGATATCTGTCTTTCTGTTATTGGTTTCTAATTTAATTCCATTATGATCCAAGAACATATTTTGTATGACTTCAATTCTTTTAAATTATAAAGGTTTGTTTAATGACCCAGGATAGAGACTATCTTGGTGATATTTCACATGCAGTTGAAAAAAAATGTGTATTTTGTTGTTGTTGGGTAAAGTGGTCTATAAACGTCAAATTGGGTCCACTGATTGATGGTGTTGTTCAATTCTTCTAAATCCCTGCTGGTTTGCTGACTACTAGTTGTCTCTGTTACTGAGAGAGGCATGTTAAAGTCCCCAACTAAAATTGTGCGTTTGTTCAAGTCTCCTTTACGTTCTGTCAGTTTTTGCTTCATGTATTTTGAAGTTCTCTTGGTAGGTGCATATTTGTTCAACCACACCATTGCATGTGAGCTGTGATTTGAAAGATGAGATGAAATTTAAAATATGCCAAAGCCAGAAAGAGAATTCCAGGAAATAGGAGTAACTATTGCAAAGGCACCAATGAGTGGTGTGACATGGTCACTGAATGAATGACAGGCACCATGCTGCTAGAGTAGAAGACGATCAGCAGGGAATCAGCAATGAGCCATAAAATTCTCTATATTTTGTTTTGCCAGTTTTTGACCCAAATTATCCACAATGAAGCTAGGTGAATTATCTGAATCATTTACTCTATGAAAACAACTGATTTGGATAATTCAGACTCCAGAGTGTATCATATGGGCAGTAGACCCTGATTCTGGAACCGTCTGCCTGAGTCCGATTTCTTACTCCAACTTTTAGCTGAGTGAACTTGAGCAAGTTCCTTAATTTCTTTCTGCCTCATTTTCTCATCTGTAACAACAGAGCTTTGAAATACATGAAAATTTCCTTATCGAATAACAATAATACCCACCTCAGATGGTTATTGTAAAGATTGAGTTGACCATGCAAAATGCTTAGAATGGTGTCTGAAGTGGTAATCACTCAACAGCCCTCTGTGGATTTCAAAAGCAACTGTGTGACATAATTAAATGAACCAGGCAGACTAGGACCCTGTGTTAGTTTCCTGGGGCTGCCAGAACTAAGTACCACAAACTGAATGGCTTTAAACCACAGAAATTTATTCTCTCACCGTTCTGGACGCTAGACGTTTGAAATCAAGATGTTGGCAGAGCCCAGTCTCTCCGAAGGCTCTAGGGGAGGGTCTTCCTCGCCTCTTCTAGCTTCTGGTGGTTGCTGGCAATTCTTAGTGTTCCTTGGCTTGTGTAAGCATGACTGCAATCTCAGCCTTTGCCCTCTCACGGCCCTCTTCCCTCCATGTCTCTGTTTCCCAATGTCCCTCTTCGTATAAGGATAGCAGTCACTAGGGCCCAATAATATAATTCAGTATGGCCTCATCTCAACTAGATTACATCTGCTAATACCCTATTTCAAAATAAGGTCTTATTTACACATTCTGGGAGGACACGAGTTTGGGGGAGACACTATTCGATCTGGTAGAGACCACAGCTGTCCCCACCTCTTCACAATTTGCTCTGGACAGCCACGCTTCTATTTGTCTCTAAGCCCTTTGCACAGAACATTTCCAAACCTCCTTGCTTCCTTTTCACCCTTTTAAAGTCAAAGAGACTGATTGCAGCTGTGCTTTTCTTGTAGTCCTAGGCCGTCAGTTGTCTGTCCCAGAGGCCTGTGAGGAGGTTTGAAGTCTGCCGTGCTCTCTGGTACTCAGGATGGCACTTCAGACTTTATCTGCTTTCTTTCCCCTTACTGTTATTAGCTGTCACTGCTTGCTGAGGTTAGCGCTGTGTTTGTGTAAACCCTCTCTCACTTCTAAAGTCTGTGAGGTGGAAAGCCAGAACTTCAAGTTTGCTATAACTGTAGAATTTCACCTTAAACAGCCTTAATAACAGACCAAGGAGCTTCCCTTGAATAGAGTGACTAATACTGAATGCAAATGTTGCTTGCAGCACACACAGAAAGAAGCCAGAATTCTAAAGGTTTGCTGACTTGGAACCTGTTGACAAAGCTTGAACTCAATGAGACAATATGATAACTCCTTTAGACAGGAATATAAACAATTCTAGGTATTGATATTGATTTCTTGTTCCTCGTAGTTAGGGATTGGCTGGTAACATTTCAGCCTTGCAGCTCAGGGCATAGTCCCTGTCCCGGCCTTCCAGAGGGTCTGTCCTCTTTGCATTGTCCCTGTGCTCCTGGCTCTACTTTTCTGCATTGAATCCTTCCTTTCTCTTGAAGGTTCATATCACTAAGGACGGCTGCATGCACTTGTTCAAAGCAAAGTCTTGAAGTATACAAACTTCATGAGTCGATTTGTTTAGAAGATTTTACTTCCCTCCAACATACGCTACAAAATGTGGGCTGCCTGCCTTGCAGGTTCATAGGCTACATAAGGTTCTGTCTGTCCATCTGTCTGCTTCTCTGTCCCTCTCTCTCTCACCCAAGGTCTTTTTTTTGCTACACCTGTGATCTCCATCACGAGGCCCCTTTTCTGCTCTCCTGATTCCACTTAGCATTTGCTACATCCTTGGACTGTAGATGAGTGAGGCGCTATGTATTTACTTAGTCTGCTAACATGTAGGAGCTCAAGTGATAATGGAACGCACAGTTCTATTGCCGAGCCTCAGATTCCCAAGTCCATTAACCTCTGGCCCCTTTTCTGCTGGGATTCAACAAAGGAGTCAAAAGTTCAACTCGAGGGGAGGAGGAAATCGACTGTATAAATGCAGATTCCTCTAGGCATTAAAACGCAGGCTCAAATAACGACCCCACTGTGTCCTGCAACCGTTTCTTCTGAGAAGAGGGCCCGTAGACTGTTTTCATGGAGCTTAGTTGTAGACACTTTGCCGTTAAATCCAGTTTTGCAGGTAGAGGCCCAGCTCTGGGTGAAACTATAGTCAAGGGCAAGTTTGACTTTGCTGCCTTCCGAGCTCCCATTTGACTCCTCCTCCTCCTTGACAGTCCCTTCTCTGCCCAGGCCCCCCCGCCCCCCAACTGGGACTCACTCCCTTAGGCAGTGGCTCACACTCCAGAATTTCCCATTTCTAAAAGCGTGGGGCCTGTCCTATGCTCTCTTTCCTCGCGGTTGAGCTGGACACTGACGAGCAGCAGGGAAACCTGGAATTTTCAAGCTGAGAACTCTAGGGGTAAATTAGATGGATTAATTCCAGTTAAGAGTGAGATAAGGGATATACATATATATACACACACAGATACAATATAAGTATAATATAATACAGCGGTGTTCCGGGGGGAGTCCTCCCAATTACTCCATATCCGAAGTTTACTATCTCAAAAAGACCCACCCGGTAAATGACACGCAGCTGAAATTATTGTATCTCTTGGGTTCAATGAGCTGAACCCAAGACATAACATCATACCAAATAGGAGGGATTAGTGAGTCATTATCTTTCTCAGGAATTTTTGCTCTGAGAGTTCACTCTTTAATTATGAGGTCACGAGGTTCTCTCAAATCTTGGAATTTAGAATTTTTTTTTAAATTGAAGTGACATACAGTATTATATTAGTTTCAGGTGTACAACATAGCAATTTGTCATTTTTATACATTATGAAATGATTCAGAATTTTTTTCAATTAAAATTTTTATTTTGAGATAATGAGACAATCTCATGCAGTTGTAAGAAATGCATTCAATACTTTTATTTCAGGTAGTAATTTCATAGGATCTGACGTTCTGTAGCCATGTTCAATATATAATGATTGATGGCTAGATTGATCAAATAACTGTAATTCGTGCCTTATGAGAGGCCTCTTGAGGGAAAGGTGTTTGCTAATTATTGGGCCCAGGGATAGAAAGTAAATTTCCTGGACCATTTGGTGGCTTTGTAATTGTTTTGTTTCTTATGCATTTCTCGTTTTTTAAGGTATTTTAATTTGTTTTTTATGCATACAATAGGGGCTTAGTCTCATTATGTTTTGCTATTGTTAATTAGTGAATGTGATGAAATCTAACTTATCACATGCTGGTATTTTCTTCATTGAATGGGTCAGGAAGGAGAGTAAACACAGGAGCTCGGTGGCTGGGTGGGGATGAGAACAGTACCTTCCAGAAAGCTGAGAGGCTCCTCTGCCCATGTGCCTCACGGGGGCAGCATGGGTCACGGCTGTTGTTACCACTGCACAAAAGCAACACACTTCCTTTAGGCCCAACTTACCCGCAGTGACTTCTATTTATCATTCTTTCATCTCCCTCTACAATCCTGACAGGCAAGTATGCTGCCTCAGGGCTGCCTTGTTGCAGAGTATGACAGCCCACTCTCCGGCAACCAGAAATATTTGGAATTTGAAGTGGATTTAGAACAAAACACACACACACACACACTTTAAGAAACTCAAGTTTGGAACAAATTGGCCAAGCCTGGCTTCCTTGAAATGCATTTGATAAGCATTGCCTTAAAGCTGACCTCTTAGCAAGTTTCCAGAGAACGATGGTTAGTGTTTTCTTTTTCTTTTTTTTCTTTTAAAGTGATCAAAATTCACTCTGCCAGCTGAGCATGTACCATGGGGTGAGAGCAGGTTACTTTCTCTGTGGGAGAGAAGTGTTAGAGTGAGGCCCTCTGGGGGAGTTCTGGAGGCTGGCTACAGCTTTGACGAAGGATTAAGCTGAAAGATACATCAAGTCTGAAATACATATTTTACAAGTGGAGGGTGTGGGACAGTGTCCTGGATTCTGTCAGGCATGCACAGAGCATCCTGTCACGCAAGGCCGACAGGGGGTTGAATTTACCGCTCAAATCCCTTTTGAGGCAAGATCTCTCGCTCACCCTCAGGAGCAAAGTCACACAACTTCTCCTAAGACCTGTCCAAACTAAGAAAATTAAATTCTCTAATTGTGAAGAAGGCAGAGAGTAAACTTGCACAAAGAAAGAGTGAAAGAAAGAAATCATTTGGCTAAGTTGTGTGCGGAGGTTGTAAAGCTTCCTCCTTTATAATCTGATAGGGAAATCTGATAGGGAGCAGTCGCAGCAGTGGTTGATCAGACATAGACCAGCGTTCTTGAGGCCATGAGTAGAATGGACTATGAAGGTCAAAGACAGGACCTTGGTCTTAAATCGCCATGTCCTTGGGGGTAGCTACCTGAGTAGGAAGGAGCCGTGGTGGGAGTCAAGGCTGGGGTGTGGGGAAGGTTGGGATTGGGGTCCGGGGTGGAGAAAGAGTAATGCCGGCAGATGCGAAATCAAGCTCTTCAGTCTTGTAGAGCACAATTGTTTTGTTTCTTCAAATCACATCCTCCTTCCCCAAAACCATTATCATGGGCAAGGCTAGCCCGAACTTCAGGTCATGGGTTAATCCCACTGTGTGATTTATCCTCCCTAGCATTTCAGAAAGGGAAAATCAGGTGACAACCAACAGCAAAGGGAGATCTGAAAGGAAAGAGAAGGGCCGAAGGCATCCTGAAAGGCCCACAGGCGTGCAAGGCCGACATCCAGCTCTGACTCCCATTCTATTTGTGTATTTTGCGCATTCAGCTATTTCATGTCCTTTTTACCACCAGCTCTTTCTCCATCCTTTGCCTCTGACTCCTGGCAACGTCTCCACTCACTGCCCCAATCCAGTCATACTGAGGGCAGTTCTGATCTCAGGTCTCCAAATCCAGAATGACAAATTCCGAGAGCACAAAAGAGCTATAAGAATTTGAAAGAGTGGCTCCAGCGATCAGTCCGGGTCTGCGTCTGGTGGTAGAGAACAGTTCTTGGCCTTACACCGGGCCAAATGGCTCTATCCTATGTTGCCTGTGATTAGGGTTTCCAGATTTAGCAAATAAAAATACAGGATGCAGTGCTGTGTGCAGCGACACGGGTGAACCATGAAATCATGCCAAGTGGAAGAAGCCAGTCACAAAAGACCACACATTGTATGAGTTCATATATATGAAATGTCCAGAATGGGCAAATCTAAGAAGACAGAAAGCAAATTAGTGGTTGCCTACAGTTACAGGATAAGGGAGCAGGGATGGGAAGTCACTGATAACTGCTAGAAGGCTTCTTTTTGGGGTGACAAAATGTTTTAAAATTAGATTGTGGTGATGGTTGCACAATTCTGAATATACTAAAAACCATTGAATTGTGTACCTAAGGTGGTGAAATTTTACGATACATGAATATCTTAATAAAGCTGTTTTTAAAAATATAGGATGCCAAGTTAAATTTGAATTTCAGATAAACTATAAAAAAATTTAGTATAAGTATATCCTATGCAATATTTGGGACATATTCATACTGAAAATATTTTCCTTGTTTATTTGAAACTCAAATTTAACTGCCTGTCCTGTATTTTAATTGGCAATCCCACTTATGACTCAATTAAACGTCTCAGAAAGCACCAATCCTCAGCAAAAGTAAGAAGAAATAGTTCATGAGATGTCATTTAAATAAGATTTAAGAGGATCTCCACATACTCTGGGCATCAAAATGCTTAAGAATTAACCAAGACCAAGAACATCTTGATTTAATGAAAATTACTGAAGAAAAAAAAAAAAGTATTGTGGCTACTACGGCAGAAAGATCCAAGAAGAAAAGAAATAGTCTTTAAATTCTATTATTAAAAGTTTCCAAAAATTATGGAAAAAGTTCAGAAGTGAGAAGAACTGGGGATTTTGTGAGTTTTCTGATCTTTATGTTTTATGAATCTTGCCATTGAATTAGAAACACTTTGGGGGAAGTTCACAAGTGTGGATCTTAAAAATTTTTGACTTAAGTAGATGAGAAATTACTATAAAATATTTACTACGTAATGGTTGTTACACAATGAGATTTACCGTAAAATAAAGATTGCCATGCTTCATGGAAGAAAATGAAGGTGCCTTCGAATAAAGATGATATATACATGTATACACGTTCTTTGGATGTTTTGTATTTCTTTTAAGGGGATGTCTCAGTTTGTAAATGTTGGCAAGCAGAATTCCTTAACTTTGCATTTGCATAATGGGCATCTTTACAGAATGACCACACCCCTGCTTTGATACTGGAATATCCGGCATGAAATTGCTACAGTGGCATGAATCAGGGCAGGATTATTCAGCAATTGTTAGCAGCTTGTGCCTGCAAAGCTCTATTCGTGCTCTTAGTACTGTGGTAACTGCAGTCAATATTATTTTCTTATTTTACAACTGGGAAAATGTAAAACTGCAATAAATTACTCTGAATTTAATAATTTAACAAATTGGAATTAGAATATGTAGAGGCTACCCGGTGCAGTATTTAACCAAATCTTAGATTTTTGATCAAATATTTTGAATAAATAATAGGTCTTGTCTTAATCCCTCAGGCTGTGATAGCCCACCTTTCCCACTATAACATTGGTGGGATAAAGGATAAAATTTTCTAAATAAAAATAAAAATTATAGATTAAAAGAAATAAAAATTTTAAATTAGCAGTTTCCATATAAGTTCAGAGAAAGAGACCAAATCTTCCCCTTGAATAATTTCAAGGGACATTAAGTGATGTCAACATAAGTGACGGATGTTAAACGTGATTTCAACATGGGCAATGATTTTCAGAACACTATCGTCTTCCTACTTAGAGTTTTAAAAAAAGCATTCATTTAGGTCATGCACTGAGATTTAGATTCCTGAGAGGCCATTGCATAATTGTTCTCTTTTGGAAAGTTTCCTTTTAAGGGCCAAGATCTTTATATGAGAAAGAGGCATCAAAAAGGGAAAGTATATAATGTTTTTCAAAATATGAAGCAGAATTTAAGCATATGAGGAGCATTGGGGATTGAATCTGCTTAAAAGAGGAGAAATTCGGGCAGCTAACTTGATTCATTAGGTTCATGCGGGCTTGTTCTGCTCAAGCTCTCGGGACTGGAGTTTCTGGGGACAGGGGCAGGGAGAATGGCACTGGCTTCAGGCCCCTCCTGTTTCCTCCCTGTCTAGTGTTGGCTCACGTGGTCTGTTGGATTCTGGCCCCAGCCGTGTTAATTAAAACCACAATACAACGGAAGAAGTTCAAGCTTCCCTAACACACGAAGATAGGAAATTTGGGGTCATGACTGAAAAGACACAAAACTGGTGGACTCCATAGCCCTTAGAACTGGGCAGAGTGCCCATAGGACTCACCCAAAGGTACTGGTTCCAAGGGAGAGTGAACAACTGGAAAGAGAGGAAAGTTTTTGTGTTTGAATGGCTAAATGGTTTAATTAGAATCTCTCGTTAAAATTAACCGCATCTCCCAGAATTTAGTGGGTAAGAATATTTGCAAATGGCAAATGCAACCCAAGGCTGGGGGGAAAAAATGATCCATGATGTTCATACTTGGAATTAGTGTAAAAAGCAGAGATTACTTCACAAGGGTTGAATCTTTGGGACACTGGCAAGAAAATAACCCATTCCTTTTCATTCATGCTTAAAGACTGGGTAAGTTTGAAACCAGTAATACCGTTTCCCATCTTCTGTTCATTCTGTACCAGAAGGTTTCTCTTTGCTATTTCTTTAAAGTTTTACTGTTGCTACCTTTGGGTCCAGGTTTCAGTTAATCAGTTAAGGAAACTGCTAGAGCCACTCCCAAACACTTGAGCTAACACATTGAACCAGGACCACGTGGAATCTCTGTCTCAATTTATATTACGTAACACACACTATTATATATTTATATAAATAAATTCAGCCTAATCCAACATTTTGTTCCCTCCACTATGACCAACACCCTTAGTAGATTCCCACACATGTCCCCCCAGGTTTCTGTTGATATAAATTAGTAAAATCTTGCAGTTCTTCTGGCATGTATTGCAACCTCATAGGTCATATTTTGTACCTGTTGGGACCTACTGAACTTGAGCCTGGTCCAGAATCAATGGGTCCACCCTGAGCAGGATCACCAGTCTCTCATGGCGGTCTTAGAAGGATCTTCAGGCATAAGGACGATAACCTCCTTCGACATGGAAGAAAGAATTTCTTCTAGTGGAAGAAGACTTGGCAGAATTTGGGGACTTAATGTCCCCAGCTGCGATGACTATGCCTATATGTCCCTTCCCCATTTTCAGGGTCTTAGTCCTTTCTAATCGTTGCCTTAACTTTAACAACAGAGATCAGGTAAGGTTGGGAATTCAATTGGCTTGGACTTTTGGGGTTGTTTTTCAGAAATCTTGGTCCTGTAGCTAGAGGAAAAAGGCGATTGTTTTTAGGGCAGTCATAGAAGATTTCTCATCCTTCAGCCAGAACTTGAGTTGGGAATTTAAAGCCCTGAGCTCATCATTTTCTTTCCCCAAGTTCTCCAGAACACAACCAAACAACCCCATTATATATGAAGTTTTTTATGGAAGAAACTACTTAGTCACCCAAAGCCTTGCTTTCTATAGGCCTTTGATTACATGTAATAATTAAAGTAACTTTTGCCGCTGCATCTCACGGACTGCCATCGCTAATTATTATTAATGATCCTGCATCACTAATACCTTTAAATTGAATCACATCAGAGAACCAATTTCAGAGATCCTGGAACTGGTGCAGAGAACACATCCTCTGGAACCATTTCTGGGACCAATTTCCACCTAAGTCTGGGTTCAGTCGAAGAAGCAGTATCGCTATACGAGCCATAGAATAATGGATTTATTTCAGGAATTAGACCTTACACAATTGTAGGAGCCGCTGGGGGAGTCTATGCAAGGCTGTTGCCTCTACGTCTGGTGATGAGCCTGAAGTCTTTATGGGTTACCCAGACCAAGAGTGGGGAAGGAAGGCTAGATATGAAATGGGACCAGCAAGGGCAGGTTGGGACCCATGAGAACAAACTGGAACCCACAAGGATAACTGGGACCCATGAGAACAAACCAGAACCTGTCTGTCTACGTCTCAACCCGCCTCTGATCCTGATAACACAGGTAACCCGAGGGGAAGCTGGTGGTCTTCACCATGGAGATGTGGCACGTGCCTGGCCCAGGACTCAGAGAAGCTGAAGGAAGAGATCTGGTGGGAAATGGAGAAGCACGAGCCTGGCTACCACCCCACATGACAAGGTGTGCCAGCAGATCAGTGACCACGTGTGTGAGCTGACACACTGCGCGGAGGCCTGCACTGACCTCAGAGCATAACAATATGGCAGAGGTTTCCCTTTTGGCTTCCAAATGTGGTCAAGTTTCTCTTGTGGTCAGTGCTAACCCAGAAATATGCAGGAAGAGCTTGTTGGAAATGCAGTTCCCCTGTAGCTAAATACAGTCACCAGAGCAGCAAATAATCAGTATTTCCTGTTGTCAGGAGTTTACATTCCAGTGAGGAAATAGATGATAAATACATACATATACAGACATGTGCACACATACATACACGTGTGTGTATATATACAGATATGAAATACATATATATTTTTCTTATATATATGGTATCATAATATGTAATATGTATAATATTGTGACATATTACAACCTTCTGAGATAGGTACTTGTATTATCCGCATTTTACAGATGAGGAAACTAAGGCAGAAACGGGTTATTCGCCCCAGGTCCCGCAGCTAATAAGCAGCAGACCCAGGCCTTGGATGGACCAAGGCAGTCTGCACTCAGAGCCCACGGCATTAACTACGACTCTGTTTTGTTTATTCTACATAAAGCTTTTCCCAAACACTCAACTCAAACCCAACCTGTTGTCCAAGCAGCACTAAATGTGAAAGAAGTCTTTTCTAAATTGCTTTTGTCAATTCTTGGAAATGTGCTGAAGAAGAGAGAAAGCAATCAGGGCTCTTTCAAGGACTCCCCCTTGTGCTGGTCTCGCGATAATCATGTAATCCAGACCAGTCAGGGCAAGGGAACAGTCGGGGAAGACGCAGGGGTCACCGCTGAAGCTGGTCAGTGGTGCTCGCCGTTTAGACGTGCTATGAAGAAGCATCATCCTGAAGGGTCGTTAAAGGAATTCCTGTAGTTCGTTCAAGCGATGGAAGGTACAGAGATTTAAAACTTCGGGTCTGAATCCTGCGTTTCTGTATGCCCCCCAGAATGAAAAGGACCTTTGTTGACTTTCATTTAGGCTCATTTAACATTCAGCCCATGGAAAACGGAAGGTGGTGTATGACATTGAGGTGAAAGGAGCCCCACCCAGCTCCCGTCATCTTGGCATTAGCTGTTATGGGCTCCCAAAAAAACACTGGAAGGGAATTTGTTTTGTGGTTGGGTTTCCTTTTTTTTTGACATCATCACAGTTCGATCTGCAGTATTTCCTCAAATATGTGAGGGGAAGGGAGCGGTGACTTCCTAAAGGAAAGTATTTATATTTTTAGACTGAAATATGCTTTTACAACGCTTTTCTCAAAAAATACATAAAAAGGAGTTCTGAACACGACAGAAAAATACCTCTTAAACCATAGTTAAGGCAGTTTAACTTATAAAATATATTTTAATGTAATGAGAGAGAGATAAGCAATTTATTTTATTTTAAAGGATGACCAAAAAAAATGCTTCTGGATTTTAGAATATCTGCCCTGACTCCACTTTCTTCTGAATGCTCTTGCTTTAGGCTCACAGGTCAGCAGAGTCCAGAGAGTCATTCACTTTGGAAGGACAGGATCCAGTTCACGTGGTGAATGATGGACGGGGAGGGGGGGTGTGACTGGGGAAGAAGGCAGAGAAGGCACGGGAGAGATGCTTTCCTATAATGACACAGCCCGTGCTGTTTTGGCGTAAACTTATGGTGTATTACAGCTTACGGGAGTCCTAGAGGTCATCCATCCAGCGTTTTTCGGGCTATTGACCACGTGCACCAGGGGGCGGAGCCTAGGAGTCCACGTGCGGCCCAGGTGAGCTAGTCCAACGCCCAGCTGGTAGGATAGCTTTATTTCACAAATGGGCAATTGGTGGTGTAGAGAGGTGATGGGATTCAGAACAGCAGCCAATTTAAAGCACAACCCATTCGAGACATGTGGCTATGCAAACATGGGCGTAGACAGGTAGAAATTGCCTCTATGATGTGCTTTATGGGGCTCTGGGAAGACATCCTCCTTATCCCTCTGTTCCTCCCTTACTTGCTCACCCTGAATCCATTCAGGGAGACACAAAACCTTTATGCCACAGTTGGGGTTTTCAGAAAACTAAGAAGTTAGCATAAATATTCCAAAAGCTATTTCTGAGCAGATTATGATCCTGGAGGAAGAGATGGCATGAAATTGCACAGGACCCGAAGGGTGCCCTGAATGGCAGGAGTCATAGATCACAGACTGAGGACTGGCTAGAGAAGAGGACTTTTGTTT